>NW_027271632.1:600000-922500 GCF_040938485.1 Diadema antillarum
TCACTTACCATTTAGACCACCAGCGAATGGAGACTCCGTCAAACTTTTCCGATCTGACCTCATAGACCTCTGAGAGAAGATGGGTGCAGGAGACGTCGTCTTGCCCCTCCCTGACGACGATGATGATACCTTGGGAGAAGCTTGCTGCTGGATGGGAGACCCCTTGCTGCCAACAGAAGGTCGTCCCCTCTTGGAGTTGGGCGTCCTCTTGGTTTCCTTTCCAGTTTTCTCCTTCTCCTTCTCTGCCTCTTTGGCCTTCTCAGCCAGCTCCTTCTCTCGTTTCTCCTGCTCTTGCCGCTCTTTCTCCTTCTTCTCCAACTCCAGTTTGTCTCGCTTGTCCTTCTCTTGTTTTTCCTTCTTTTCCTTCTCCAACTTCTCTTTCCTTTCCCTCTCTAATCGTTCCTTCTCAAGCTTTTCTTCCTTTTCCCTCTCCTGCTTGTCCTTGAGGTCTTTTTCAAGCTTTTCTCTCCTCTCCCTTTCTAGTTTTTCTTTCCTTTCCTTTTCTTGCTTCTCCTTCTTGTCTCTTTCTTGCTTTTCTTTGCGCTCCTTTTCTAATCGCTCTTTCTCCAGCCTTTCCTTTCTTTCCTTTTCTTTCATTTCTCTCTCAAGCCTTTCCTTTTCCTGTCTTTCCTTTTCAGCCTTTTCTTTCTGCAGACGTTCTTTCTCCTGCTTCTCCTTCAACTCTTTTTGTAGCCGTGCTTGTTTTTCTTTTTCTTCCCTTTCTTTTCTCTCAGCTTCTTCCTTTTCTTTCCGCTCCTGCTCCTCCTTTTCTCTCCTTTCCAATTCCTTCTTTGATTTATCTTTATCGCTTTTGCCCTTCGGAGTAACTTTCTTCTTCTTCTTTTCAGCAGACCCTACAATTCGGTTCTTCTTGACAGCTTCATCATATCTATTGTTCCAGCCAGTATAGTGAACAGTGAACACATGATCTTTCCCCTTCAGTTCAATGTCCACAACCTAGTATGGATTCAAAACAAACAGAACACAAGATTAGTAGTACCATGCAAGCTTCCCCTCTATACTGGGGGATAAAAAAAAGAAGCAAAATTAAGTTAATGTGACATCACCACACATGGCAATCTCTTTTTTTCTCATATTTTCAAATAATTAATGTGAAGTGAGTATCAATATTTCTCTACTGATGTGTTGATCTCTGAGAGAAGGACGCTACACCAATGACTTCGCCATACATAACATGACACGTTTCAAACTTCTGTTAATACTAATGATGAAAGCAACCATAGACCATATTCCTATACTGTGCTCAGGCTCCCGCATCGACAAACTTACTCTACTTACAAAACACGTACAGTCAACTCCGTGTAAGGCGACTGCACATGTGTTGAATATTTCGCAAAGTCGATAAAAATAAAAGGTCCCAATTAATGTGTACTACTCCTCTGTACATGTCAAATCATATATTGCCTAAGTCAGTCCTGTCAAGATTGCCTTACATGGAGCTGACTGTACTGTGCATTATCTTAAGTCAAGATTATACCAGTTAGTGTCTAAACTCTCATTTTGCGCATTAACAAATAATTTTGGAGACTTGATTTTGGCATTTACAAAGCAATTAAGTTACTTCTGAAAATAAGCTTGATTCATTTATCATTTTTCTGTAACAGTTTGCTTTAGTTATGATGTAAAAGTTGCTTGAGATCCACAATCTGCCTATTTGAAACAATAATTACGAAATTCAAATGAAAATGATGCTAACACATCATATTTCAATATCACAAAGTTTCATGCACCTTGTTTGTAAGTACTCTTTCAATCAGCCCCCAAATAACTTCATAAAAACAGCAAACATACAAATCTGGATAAATCTACCAACAATTCTTGCTTTATGTATATATGCATTATCATGTCTGCAAATATCAGCAACCACCTTTATTTTGTTAAATATTCGGATTCTTACCTTTGCTTCATAAATTTTCTCTGTTCGTCCTCTTCCATACTGCACAAGGACCCTTTCACCAACGTCAAATCCAGCATCACTGCACATTGGGAGAGGAAAGATATGAACACTGTCAGCAACACACAAAATCATCCTTCCTAATACTCTGAGACATCTTGAAGTTTGCAAGAAAAACTTTAATTTCAACGTTGAATAACTGTAATGCTGACATGACATCTTGCAAATGTTGTTCAATGTTAACAGCACAGCAATCACCAATTTAAATGACTAGTTGAAGTCTAATCCTGGGAATGCATGAAAATATCATACCAATCACCTGTATGCATATGAACTTGTATCATATGCTGAATAGAGCTGGTCCTAGTCATATCAGTTCACTCCCTTGGGTCACAATCAAGGACAGATCACTTCAGTTGGCATTTACTTTGGTGTTTCTGTATCTATGGCTGTCACTGATTTTGGAACAAGAGACCCGCGGGTCTAGCGCTCACCTGAGTATCGCAAGTTCACCTTTCACGCAGTCACTAATCTAAATTATTCACAGCTCTACCAAAATTTGACGAGGCATTCTCAAGTGGAAGATGAAAATGTACAATAAGGGCCCAATTTTTTCAAGATTCCTTAATTTGGGGGAATTGGGGCCCCCTGGGGCCCTCTGGGTGGGGCATGGTGCCCAGTTTGATAAATTGAGATCCTGACCACCTAGGGATGCTACCTGCCAAGTTTGACAAAAATCCATCATGAGGTTTTCAGGAAGAAGATGAAAATGTACAATTCAGGCCCCCATTTGGACCCTTCCAACCACCCCCCTCCCCCTACCCCCAAGAGGGGCACCCCTGGATCTCCTATGAACAAACTTGAAACTACAGTCATTAATGTACTCACTCATAGTATTATCTCAGCTCTATAACTTCTGATTCTAGAGAAGATTTTTAAAGATTCCTTCATTTGGGGGGTTTGGGCCCCCTGGGGGCCCCCTGGGCGGGGCATGGTGCCCATTTTAACAAATTGAGATCCTAACCCCCTAGGAATGCTACCTGCCAAGTTTGGTGAAAATGGGTCATGGGGTTCTCAAGAAGAAGATAAAAATGTACAATTTAGGCCCCATTAGGACCCCTCCTCACCCCCCCCCCCCCTGGGTCCCAAGGGGGGCACCCCTGATTCTGCCATGAACAAACTTGAAACTACAGTCATCAATGTGCTAACTCATAGTATTAACCTAGCTCTATCACTTCTGGTTCTAGAGAAGAAGGTTTTTGCGGATTCCTTAATTTTGGGGGGTTTGGGCCCCCTGGGGGCCCCCTGGGTGGGTCATGGTGCCCATTTTAACAAATGGAGTTCCTAACCCCCTAGGGATGCTACCTGCCAAGTTTGGTGAAAATGGGTCATGGAGTTCTCAAGAAGAAGATGAAAATGTACAATTTAGGCCCCATTAGAACCCTTCCCCACCCCCCTCCCCTGGGTCCCAAGGGGGGCACCCCTGATTCTGCCATGAACAAACTTGAAACTACAGTCATCAATGTACTAACTCATAGTATTAACTTCGCTCTATCACTTCTGGTTCTAGAGAAGAAGATTTTTACAGATTCCTTAATTTTGGGGGGTTTGGGCCCCCCTGGGGGCCCCCTGGGTGGGGCATGGTGCCCATTTTAACAAATTGAGTTCCTAACCCCCTAGGGATGCTACCTGCCAAGTTTGATGAAAATCGGTCATGGGGTTTTCAAGAAGAAGATGAAAATGTAAAAAGTTTACGCACGACGCACGACGGACGACGCACGACGGACGACGGACGACGGACGACGCACGACGCACGACGCACGACGGACGCCGGACGAAGGGCGATCGCAATAGCTCACTTGAGCCTTTGGCTCAGGTGAGCTAATAAAAGCCTTTGCAAATCTTGACCAGACATTTCCCTATTGCACAGTTTATCTCTCATAAATCCACCAGTAAATACTGGTGGGTATTTCAGTCTCAGATAGCAGTGTACAAAGGTCATCAGAAGAGAGCGTACAAACCCTTGATGACAACACATGCACATGCTGATCTCCATATTATCTCTGTATGCTGCTTGAATTGTATACACATAATGAATACGTAACTGAGGCCAAAGTTGAAGATTCAAAAGGTCACTTAGATCACTAAGTGGTAATTCATGGCACTGTCTTTGAATATTGTTTTGTTAATTTTGCATATAAACGAGTACATTACGTAATATTTAGCATAACTTTATAGTGTAACATCGTATGACATGATGACAAATACACTGAGCTATAATACATAGGATATATAGTATGTGACCTGTTGCGTCAATAGGCACTTAAAGGACAAGTTCACCTTCATAAACATAAGGATTGAGAGAATGCAACAATATTAGTAGAACACATCAGTGAAAGTTTGAGGAAAATTGGACAATTGATGCAAAAGTTATGAATTTTTAAAATTTTTGTGTTGGAACCGCTGGATGAGGAGACTACTACAGCTTGTGAGTCATATGCGTACAACAGTATAAAGAAAATGTAAAAGAAAATTCAACATATTTTCACTTTTTTCGCGTAATAAAAAAGCTCTTGACTTGCCTCTTTCTAATGGCAGGGGGAATAATATTGCCCATAACATTTGTCGGTAACGAGTCAGGGGAATGTGTACTTTTTTCAAAAGATGGAATTTTGTGAAATTCTCTTTATATTTTCCTTATATTGTTGTACGCAAGTTATTCATACACTGCAGTAGTCTTCTCATCCAGCGGCTGCTGCACAAAAATTTTAAAAATTCATAACTTTTGAACGTATTGTCTGATTTTCCTCAAACTTTCAATGATGTGTTCTACTAATATTGCTACATTCTCTCAATCCTTATGTTTATAAAGGTGAACTTGTCCTTTAAGTCAATGGCACCATAACTGAGAAAAATCAGGTTTTCATCAAGGTAACCAGAAAAATTCAAAATCTGAATTTTTAGCCAATTGAAATCTCTACAGTTTTGTCTATAATTAGCTCAAATATTGTTTACTACGAGGGTGTAAAATATTCTAACTTTTCAGAGATATTTATTTCTTTCTCTTTTTTTTTTTTTTTTTTTTGGGGGGGGGGGGGGCTTGTTCATTTTGGTTTCACAGCTTGAGTGAGGGCTTTGTGCTGTAAGTTAATAAGCTTTGCCACGAGCTAAAAAGGTACTGCTCTATGCAGACTGGCTGGTGATGGCATTTTTCATTGAAATTGTTCATTGTTTAAGTTCAAGGTAGAGATATGATTTATGGTAAACTTAAGCGATAAATGATTCCTATCAAAACAATCCATGGACTTCAGCACAGCTGAAGCAAACAATGGCTAGCATCTGCCCTGGGGGCTGACCAGAACGATCTCTGTACGATGGCCAGAAACATGCTAAACGATAAGTCCTTTCCGAAGTGGTTGAACGATCCATGATGTGCTTAAGACACAGGCATTCTGTCATTTTCATAGATCACTCTTACTCAATACTTCTCAAGATCAATTAATAAGAAATGTTCTTTTTCCTCTTTAAATTCATGGATGCAGTAGTTTAAAGAAAAACCCAGCACTTAACATTTTTGCTGAATATCCTAAAAGTTGCCAGTGCAATCTAAATGCTCACACCACTATTTTGTGATGATTAGGTGCAGCCACTTTTCAGGCAATAAAAGCTAACAGTGACATAAAAACGAACGTTTTGAAATACTGAGAGATAAAAGAATTGTTACTGTTTAATTAGCACTTCGCTAGCATGAAATGCTAAGTCTTTAGCCTTTGAAATAGTCATGCGACATTTTTCGCAACTGTTTTATTACACTTTTAGAATATTAATTATTAAATTAATTATCAAATTAATTAGAGATGTGACTATCCAGAAATTCTGCGGAACGCTACTGCCAAAAGATGACATGACGATGTTTCATTCGCCAAAATTTGCAGAGGTACAATCTGTCTCACACAATCATTGCTCCTCATTCTGAAGTTATCTTTGCCATCTTTCTGGTTGTCTAGTGAGATATTAGCACTTGGACTTCATTTATAATTCTGCACAGCATATCTTTGATATTCTAGAAAATAAAAACAAACTAGATATATCGCTACGGCGACTGATATGCCTCCGCCATAATGCATGGTTCTCCTAATAGGTCTATAGTACAATGTCTTGACAATGTGTGATGACAGTTTCAAACAATTGGCAAAATATTAAAATGACAGGTTTGACACAAATGTGCTGAATGTTCACTTTCCTAGAACTAGGTTCAATTGGATGAATGATTAAAATGTCAGAGTGCAGGTATTTGGGGAACTGATGATTTTTACTTGACTTTTGATCCTTTTATAAGTTTATGCATTGAGTAATTTTTCAAGGTATTGAGAAAAAGTACAATTTCAGTATCAAATGGGAAAATAGCATTATCTAAACCTGGCCTTTGACCTTTGACCTCACAGTTCCAAAGAGAATCACTGTTAGGTTGAACATGCATAAATATGTAAGTTTCATGATGATACCTTGAGTTACTTTTGAGATATGGAGGAAAAAGTGCAATTCAGCACTTTCACTTGACCTTTGACCTTTTGACCTTTGGGCAAGAAACTTCCCACAGAATATATATTGGGTAATACATGTATACATCAAGTTAAAAAAGAAAAAAACCTTCATTCATCGCATAAATATAAGGAAAGTAGTGATATTTTGAGGAGTTGACCTTGACCTTTGACCCCTGACCTTTGACCCATGACCCCCAACTTCCCTAGATAATCACTGCCCATCGGTACAAGCATATATACTAAGTTCCATGAAGATACCTTGAACCATTTGCGAGATATGGAGAAAAACATGAAATTTCAATTTTTTTTTTCTTCACAAAATAACCTGTGACCTTTGACCTTTGACCCTGTGACCCTAAAATCCACACAAAGTATTATCCCCCAAGGATATACCTTCATACCAAGTTTGATGTAAAACCACCACACTGTTCTTGAGATATCGACAAAAACAAAACGGGACGGACGGACGTACGGACGGACGGACGGACGGACGGACGACCCGAAAACATAATGCCTCCGGCCACTTCGTTGCGGAGGCATAAAAAAACCAAAAAAAAACATATATATATATATATATATATATATAAACTGATACATGACGACAGTGCAAGCGATTTTATTGTTTCAATTTTCGCTGCCTCATCCAATAAATTAACAGTATTCTAACTGGGCTATTTGAGACCAAGTTATGGGGGGGGGGTCAATTTGACCCCCCCTTTCAGATCTTGGCCGCCGATGGCACAAACTCTGCAAAATTTTGCCTGAACATAGAGCTGGATGTCAACTTCAAGATTATATGGTCATACAACAACAACAAAAATTGATTTTCTATTTTTGGTAAATTTATTGTGCAAATCTATACATGAAAATTTTCGCCTATAACTCTGTTAAAAAGATTAAAGAATTGGTAGATTTTTGTGTCAGAATTCCTCGAGACACGTCAAATAATTTTCTTGCAAAAAAAAATAGCATAATCATATTTAATTTCTTTTGTTTTTTATTGTTTTGTGAATTTCTTATGTATTCTATTGTTTTTTGACCTTTTGTTTTCTATTGCTATTTAGCCAAAATTTGTTGCAGACACTTTTTCAAGCTTATCTATACTAGAATTGATTAATTCCAATGATTAAAAGTTGAAATAATCTAATTTATATCAATTAAAAAAAAACCACACACACACAATTATCATTGGATTTGCACACAGTATCACAAATTGGAGCTGTTTTGGGGTTGACATGCATTTGCAAAACATTACGTAACTTCAAAATGGTGTACCCAGACGTCGCAAATTTGGTCTCAAAAAAGTTAGGAAATTGTGTGGCAAAATCTTCACGCGTTACACAATTGTGGTACGAAATGTCGAGGGGGTGGGGGTCAATTTGACCCCCAACCCACCTGAAAGATAGGGTTAATAGCCCATTATAATGAATACAGGTAAAGCTGATGTGATCAAACAAACAAGTTAATGCTACTACAACAGAAAATGTTACCAGCTGTATATCAAGAAGACACACATTCAAGTGGTTTCTCCTA
The DNA here is from genome assembly GCF_040938485.1 of Diadema antillarum. Classification (NCBI taxonomy): domain Eukaryota; kingdom Metazoa; phylum Echinodermata; class Echinoidea; order Diadematoida; family Diadematidae; genus Diadema; species Diadema antillarum. The sequence continues at coordinate 607,993 of NW_027271632.1, forward strand.
AGTATTCAAAAAACATGAAATTGCTTTTTATTAATTCTTGAAAAGACTGTTGCAGAATGAATAAAAAACTGCAGGAACTTACATTTCTGGAGCATCATCTTTGTCATCATCCTTGGAACTCGCTTTGGACTTTCCCTTTTTGTCCTTTCCTTTGGCACCACCTCCCTTTTCTTTGCCCGGCGTGTCAGTAGACTTGCCCTTGTCGTCCTTTGGTTTGTCTTTTCCTTTCTCCTCTTTTGGCTTCTCCTTGCCCTTCTCTTCCTTCACCTTCTCTTTGGTCTTATCCTCCTTGGGTTTCTCCTTCGACTTCTCCTCTTTTGCTTTCTCCCTTGTCTTCTCTTCCTTGACCTTTTCCTTGCCTTTCTCCTCCTTTGATCTGTCTTTACCTTTCGCGTCTGTCTTTGGTTTGTCTTTCCCCTCGCTCTCCTTTTCGTCGGTCACTTTCTCCTTGGCAGCACTATCTTCCTTTGGCTTATCCTTGCTTTTAGGATCCTTGGCAGACTTCCTGGTGCCCTTCTTGTCCTCCCGGTCTGAGGTGTCTTTCTCTTCCTTCTCCTGTTCCTTGGCCCGTGCCTTGGCCTCCCTGGTCTCCCGCTTGCTCTCTTCCGGCTCTGCCTGCTTGCTCGAGTCTTCCCCCTTTTTCCTCGTCACCTGGAAAAATAAAAGTCAAAATGAATTTGTCACTACGACACCATCGTGGTGACTCATACTCAGGCGCTTAAGTTTATTTGCCTTCGTTTTGAATTGACTTTTGCAAATCACAAATCATTCATTTTAACTGATAGACATGAAGGCATGTTACCAAGAAAAAAAAAAAAAAAAAAATTAAATACACGAAGAGAGGGTTGCATGCTCAGTTTACAAAATCCATTTACATCACTTCAACAATTTCTCAATTGAAGTTGTTAGTAATGAGCCTTGCTTAGTAATGAGCCTTGCTTGGATATTGTGCTTAGACGTTATCATGAGGAGGTTGTAGTAAAATATTCATAGCTCAAAATAATTATTTGAGGTTCTCAATGCATCTCAAATTTCATGCTGATATCAATGACATTCAAAATGGCATTCTTTTTTAATCAAAGCAATGAGTGCAATTTTGCACTTTCATTGGATTTTCACCTCCAACGATTATCTTTTTCTAATAATAACTGGTTTGTAATTTTGTTCTTTATTTCTATTCATATTTCATATTTATTCATTTTTCAGTTTATGTTTGTTTTTTGGGTTTTTTTATCGGGGGGGGGGGGGGTAGTTGGACTGGGAGAGGGGAGGAGGAGGGTGGATTGGTGGAACAGATGACATGCAATCCAGAAATTTTAGGATTAGTTTGATGTGAGGATTAGGATTACGGTTACGTTTGTGGGTAGAATGTATGCTCAGCTTAGCATGCAGAAATTTCATGGTAGCTATTTCCGCAGGAGCACATGTCATGGAACCCTTTAACACAGTGACAGGAATTGAGGAATTTAGGACTTCTTTTTTTTTTTTTTGTTCAACTCACCCTTTTCTTCGAAGGAGACACATCTTCTTCCTCCTCTTCCGCATCGCTTGCCTCATCTTTTGCGTCCTGTTTTGCAGGTGACCTTTGCTTGAAGGTTGGCGGTGTTATCCAACCCCTGTCAAATGACCTCCTCCGTGTGCGTGTAAAGATTCGCGGTGCGGGACCCATTTTTCTGTTGAATTCCTCGAAAGCAAACAGGTACCTGCAAATGCAAGGGGAGTATCATGTTTCATTGTTGCAAACTGATTTAGAGCCTTCGCCAAGTAGAACTTTGCTGTCAGCCAACTGGAATTACAAATTGTTCAACAGTCAGTTTTTCAATTACTGCTAATTACGAGTTGTGTATGACATGAATCACCGTGACATTACTGTAAGAGGGTACCATGGTCAAGAAAGGAGTATGACGTTTTCTTCATTATCATTAACAAATTCAGTCTGTATTTGTGGACTATCATCTAAATATTTTCACACAATGAAATGAAAAAAATGGCAAAACAGAACAAAACAAACAGTCACACAAGAAAAGAATCTCACTTGTTGTAAGCAGTGTGGATGTTGTACGGCTGTGGGCTGGGTGATACTGGGATGCCCATCTTGGTCATTATGTGGGCCCAGACCTGCCGGTCGGTGACCTTGCGACATCCACCTTGGTCCTGGACAAGCTTGAAGAGCTTGTAGAGGTTGAGATCTCGGAATCCGAGAACTGGCGGCTTGTTGATAGGAGTGCCTAGATTGGGAAAGGGTACACAGCTTTGACAGCAGATACTTTCAAGCCAAAGGGCAGAATTCTGTACTGATTTTGTGCAGTTTATCTGTGTATGATCTCACACTTGCGCTCAGAGTGTATAAAGAAGACTTTCAAAACTAGTACTCTATGCTTCCTCAATATATGTACTGTAAAACAAGGAATGTTCGCGTGCATTTTAATTTCGCGAATTTTGCGCGAAACAACATTCACAAAATTAAAATGCACATGAAAGTTTTTGTCTACACTATTCGCATTGAATGTTAGAAGCAACTTGCGAAAGTTTCATGCTAGAAGCAACTTGCGAAAGTTTCATGCTGCGAAAAAGGCCATCGGCTCCAATTCGCGAAAATTTCAAGCAGCGAAGATATCGTGTTTTACAGTAACTCATGGGCTAGCTATGCATCAAGACAGATTTCTACTCTAGACATAAATCTTTTGAAAACTGAAGGACAACTGGGCCCACCTCACTCATCAAATGTTAATTGCTGCAATGAAGAGCCACACAGATTGTTCACTGAAACATGGAATTACTGCAAAAGTGGATATCTTCGTGTGAGCAATTTTTCGCATTCTGGTGAGTAAGATGAATTTCATGTGTTTTTAATACCGGGGAATCAAGACATTACATACTGATACATATAACAAGCAGAAATAATTTGTGTGCTCTATTTCTCATGCTAGTTTCTGGTAGCGGGAAATGCACGAAAAATTTCTACAACGCAAAATTTTCCACTTTTACAGTAATTTGTGCTTTATATATGCTACAGCTGCTGGAAATGGCAATGTTAAATGCCACTTGAAATGGCTCTTCCCTTTTATTCCATTTGTCAAATTGTCAGCTATAATACAAATTCTATGACGTCTCGACTGCATTTTGAATCTTAACTGGCTTGTACGTTGCTTGAAGTTAAAGTTTTTGGTGTGGTCTTGTTTGAACCAACTTTTGTCTGGTTGACAATGATCAGCCTAATTCACGGCAGCAATCATTCCTGATGAAATACGGCCTTCAGGAAGCCATCCCACACTTTTGCTCACCTCTCTCCTCCATGAACTTGTGTAGGGATGCCAGCCAGGCATCCTTCTCCATGTCGTACTCGTCATCTGAGGAGTCCTCGCTGGTGTCCTCTGTCGCTTCCGTGCTCCCCTGCTTGCCCTTCTTCCGCAGCATGTCCATGTCCCAGTTGGACGGCAGCTGACCGGTGTCGATGAAGGTCACTGCTTTCTCTGTGGCTGAAATAAGAGCAACAGAGGTGGTACAGGGCTGTGCATTTTTCTATAATAATTTCAATATTAGAGAGCATTTCCCTTAACCCAGGTGAACGGGTGGGATATTGGCAATGCTGGAATGGCAATAGTGGCACTGCATTCTGAGAAAACAGTCCAAACATCTAGGTAACTATCCTGCCATTTCTTGAGTTGCTTGCCACTTTCATTTTCCTTGACATGCTTATAAGCACCTTCCAGTAGCCCAAAGAAAACCATTGACTGTCAATAAGCCATTATAGCCATTAACCTGATTGTTGCGATGTTAATCAAACAAGGCATCATGTAAGGCTACATTCAATGATTTTTTGTGAAATGTTTCTCAGTAGTTTCCAAATGAGGGTTTGTGCCTTGCCATTTTCTAACAGCCCCCATCCATAAGGAGGCCTAGAGTGGCTGCAAATAATGATGGCTGTATACTAGATGCATCACACAGTCTCTTTTAATGACCATTGAAAAATTGATAATGATAATAATGCCTCCAGATCTTGCTGTAAGGAGAGCCACAAAGACTCTTTCATACCACATACAAATATTTTAACGGAAGAAAGGAATTTTTAATTTCTCTCAACAAACTAGGTAGCATTACTGATTCAACACTCTGGTTGGCTCTCAATATATGGATGCACTACCCTGTTTATCACTTCACACTGTAGATAAATACAAACAGGAAAACAAAAATGGAGAAAAAAAGGCCTTCAAAGAAACAAGTCCCAATAAAAGGTTGGATTCCTGCACATTTAAAAGCATATGAGCTAATTATCCACACACATACACACAAACTATAATGAGGCTCATTATTTCTCACAAATTGTTAAACTTTCGAAGAATGACTAATCAAAGTCTCTACAGCTACCCCCCCCCCTCCCCCCATACAAAACCACTTCCTAAATTTGAGCTACTGGCCAAGCCTTTCTCTATATTAGCACAGGAAGTGTGAATTTAACCCATAGCACAGATAAGAGGTCGCAACCACAATCTAAATATACACAACTTCTAAGAAGACATGCTACTGTTTCCTCTTTGCATCCACTTAAGGTGACATGCTTACCGGTTTTCAGAGAGGTGACATCTCCCTTGTACACATGGTCCTTGGATAGAAACGGTTTTCTGCTGGACTTTGAGACAGTGTAGCTGGAATTGTTGGAAGTCAGAAAAACAGAAATAGATCATACAACACTTCATATACAATACAATACAACACACAATACATTTTATTGTAATAAAAGAAAGAAAGAAAGAATAAATACATAGTCACACTATATGACATATGACATATATACCAAATGTGAGAGATGATGAACTTTCATACTTTCAAGCTTTTTGTGTCTATCATCTATAATCAAACTGACAGAAAAGTTGAAACAAAGGCAAATATTTTGAAAGTTTGTTTTAACACATTTCATAATTTGAAGTCATACATTTCCAACAACTCATATTTTCCACACCAGTCATTCTTCATGCAATTTCCATGTTTCAAATGCCCGAAATAATTTGTTCCCCACTGGATCTTTCATTTCCAGATGCAACCCTTTTTAGTAAAAATATTCTACTTACAATTTATTGTCCTTGAATGAGCGGACAACAATTTGGTCCTTCCCTCGAGTCTGGACATCCTTAGTGCAGCTGGGATCCACCACCTTGGAAAGACAGAAAGCAAACACATGCATAAGGCTTAGCCAGTGTCCCACATTTCAGTGAAAAGATTTTTATTCATTCAGCTTACAAAGTCATCCAATGTACAGGTTAATTTATGTTTGTTAGAATTGTGTACAAGGAATGGAAAATGGACATGCAAAATGTCATATACAATAAAATACCAATTCCCAAAACACCATAACTACAGTTTCACCTTTCTTGCTGGTAATGTTACATAATCATTATATCTTTAAGCCTCAGAGAACAAGAGATCCTCCCTGTACAATTGCTATGGCCACAAGCCAAAATCATGAAAGCTGACTGGTTACTTTAAGAATATGAATGTTCTACAGCATATTACAATTGAAATATGAGTCTAGTTAGATAGAGCTGAGCAGAGGAAGTCTGTCTCCAACAACATACTGATTGGCTTATCTAGAGGAACTCAAGTAAACCTTGGAGAGACTATCAATGTGGATTTGATGCTTACCAGGGCAGGAAAGGAGGAATTCTTGCGTTTTTCATTCATTTCAACAATGACCACCTTGCCCACTGCATCTTCTGGTTCATCCTTGGGCTGTTTCTTTGGTGAAGAGTCACTGTCACTGTCTTCCTCCTCCTCCTCCTCCTCTTCATCTTCTTCGCTTCTGCTGGAAAGTGAACATGTATACACATCATACATTAAAAAAAAACACACACACCTCATTTGCCTACAAAATATATGCCTGCTTATTGATCTGTTTTATTAGCAGTTTGTTTTGTCTTAAAGAATGGTTGAACTTTGCTGACCGAGGTGGGAGGTTACATTCAAATGCATGTAAAAAAAAAACAACAACCACCAAACAAACAAACAACTCCAGCATACCAAAATGTTTTTGGGAATTTTGCTGTCATTATCAAGAGATTAGTGAACACATTGTACTACGCCAATAAATTGTTCACTGAATGATATATTCTGTCACTACTGTTTATTAAGGATGACACTTTTTATGGTGATTCCTTTCACTTTTATTTTTTGCTTAAGCATTTAGTGCTTATTTTTCATAGCTCTAAATGTTGCTCAGATTTTTCAAGCTGAACACCATCAAACAATTACTCTAAATATGTTCCTACTTGAGTACATTTTTCACTTCTTATCGATTTTCTGTTAGCACATATCTTTGTTGATACACCACTCTTCTTTACAGCATTCACTATCAGTAAATTTTGAAGCAGATTACTCACATATTCTAACATCATGAAGACTATAAGCATAAGAAAGACTTACTGGGAGCGATTACTTGTTCGCCGTTTCCTCCTCATCTTCTTGGTGTTCACAACAGGTGTGCCAAAATTTTCAGGGTCGGTCAACGGCAAGTGATCCAGTGTCTACATGGTAAGAACAGTTTGTGAGTGAAAATATAGAAGAGAGAGAGCATACAAAAGGAAATACACAAACATATCTTCAAATACATGTATGAACATAATACACTGGGCAATATACTAGTGTACTGGAGAAAGAGACAAATATCATAAAGTTCCTTTTTTTTGTGACCTAATTTTCCAACACCTACTAAGCACTATATAGTGTCTATTTTGCTGTACATATTCAGATCTACTCTGTGAATTTTGCAAATCTGTGAGCATAATCCACCATGTCAGTTTGCAAAAGAATGTTTGCTGTTGGGAACTACATTTTCTGTAATGGGAAAATAAGTAATTTTCTGATATAAATTCTCTGAAATAGATGATTGTGATCAGAATGATCAAGAAAATCTGATGCTATAAAATGACAAGAGAAGTATGCTATTTGGCATATCAAGAGCATTGTTGCAGTTATCATACGATTCAAAATGGTTGCTTTTGTTAACTCCTTTCTTATGCAATATGCAAAATAGAAAACAATGAAAAATGCTTACCACCTTCACAAAAAAGCAAATGGCATGTTAAAAAAAAAAGCTCTGAAGATAAGTGCTACACAAAATGATCTCTTTGTTCTTACTTCACTTTCATGGAAGTGCTTCTCTCCTTGCAAACACAGTAGGGTTCTTCTGAGTGTCTTTTCGTCTCCATCGTCAAAAACTGTGAAGTAAAGGCACAGAAATGAGAAAAAATATTGCATTCACTACATTCTGCATGATAACATGAACACTAACATAAATTTACACAATCACACCTAATGTAAAACCAAAACCCTTTGTGAATTGCTGACGGATGAAATATTATGAGTGAAATACTACATGTACTACCACTAGTAATACAGGGATTTGTTGAACTTTGGCATGCATTTTACTTTCGTGAATCTTGGCTCCTGGCAAAAGTTTCATGAACATAAAAATTTCTGGTTTTACAGTATTCATATAACAAGGATACAATCACGTCCAAGGGTTGTAATAATTAAGAATAAAATGGGGGAAGAAAAACACACTCCCCTTTTAATAGAAAATTATGCAAATTCATATTTAAGTTTAAAGTGAGAAAATTGCTCAAATTTTGCATATCAAATATGCTATGTAAATTACATTCTAGAGGAGAGAAATAACTTTCACTTAAAAACCATATTTTCTTACTTTGGCAAAAGAAAAACAAGAGACCAGGAGGGTCAAACACTAAAATGAATATTGCAAGTTTATCTTCCATGCCTTCTGACAGACTATTACTTAAAAAAAAAAAAAAAAAACTTGGGGGGGGGGGGGGGCCTTTGGAGAGCCACCAGGGGGACATGGTGCCAATTTGTGCGATCAAACTGGACATGATACCTACCAGGTTTGCATAAAATGTCACCAAGTGTTTAAAAAAAAAAAAAAAAAAAAACTGAAATGTAAAAACTGGCCCCCAACCTCCCACAAACTTGAAAGTAACTAAAAAATCAATTTTCTCAGAGGATATCGCATTTACCAGATTTTTTTAACGATTCTCTAATTTGGGGATGATACCTGCTGAGCATGATGAAAATTTGACCATGCAGTTTCAAGGAGAAAATGAAAATGTGTAAAGCAGCCCCTAATTTGGATCCTTCATAAGCTGACTGTATTTGTGGTATCTACAACCTGCCATACATGAAACTGACTGTTAAGTCCAGATCTATGAAATCTCCTTTTCTTCGCTCATTTTTCCACTAATAAATAATACGTTCCCTAGATATATGGCACCTCCAGCAGGTGGTAGCTCTGAATTGCATTTGCCACTTTTGATTTATAATATTTAAAATATCATATTTTCTTCCAAGCACTACTTGTACAAGTACAAGACAAGGAAAATACTAGAAATATCACTGAAGGTGATTAATACCCCCGCCCCGTGACGACAGTCTTACCCAAGGAATGATCTTTCCTTGATCTTCTGCCATTTAAATGCCGTTACCATGGCAACGCAGCTTCCGACACGTCCGAAAAATATGTCTTGCACATCTTCCCACCAAGACCAATGTGTGTGCCACATTTCATGAGCTTCAGTCGAATACAGAGGAAGTAGTTCAATCTGCAAGATCTTTCCTTGATCTTCTGCCATTTATATGCCGTTACCATGGCAACGCAGCTTCCGACACGTCCGAAAAATATGTCTTCCACATCTTCCCACCAAGATCAAGGTGTGTGCCACATTTCATAAGCTTTGGTCAAAAAACTGAGGAAGTAGTTAAATCCGCAAGATCTTTCCTTGATCTTCTGCCATTAATATGCCGTTACCATGGCAACGTACTTTCGGGTACTGTCAAAAAATGCGTCTTGCACATCTACAACCAAAGGCACACATCTGTACCAAGTTTCATGGAAATTGGGCAAAAACTGAGGAAGTAGTTTGCAACACAAAATTTTCCATCATTTTGGCTCATAATATGTGAGCTGTTACCATGGCAACATACTTTTTGTCACTGTCAAGAAATGTGTCATGCTGACCTATATCCTAAGACAAACATTCAATATGAATTCCATGAGAATTGGAAGAACACTGATGAAGCAGTTTTGCCATGAAGCATTTTGCCCTATATTTTACCAATAACATGCCGTTACCATGGCAACGCACTTTTTGCCACTGCGGAAATATGTGTCTTGCACATTAACATATTCAGATGAACATCAGGGTTCTCGCCAGGAATTTCTTCACGCTTGTCGGCATTTATGCGCGCTGTTCTGGGGGTGGGTACGGGAGGGGGGTTCCCCCTCCCGCGCGAAGCGCGAAAGCCTTCGCTAATGCTCAATACAACACAGATAAATCGCCGCTAAAATGCCACTAAATGCGACATTTTCACGGAGATGTAATGAACGTTGTGAGGGGCATATTCTCACAGAAACAATGCAGAAACTCCATACCTTTTGTTAGCGGCAGTTCCTAAATAATAAATGAAAGAGAAGTAGGTGCCGATGGTGAAGGTTCCGATTTCTTTTAGGCCTTTCCTGTTTCACTGTTGCAATAATTAGCCGTCTCTGCATCGCAACAACGCGCGCCGTGTTGCTTTCTCGCCGTCTGCTCGACCACGTGGTAGGCTTACCGCATGCAGATGCGCGAGAAGCGATCGAGAACTTTCGGGACATCGTTTGCACTTTCATTTCTGGGTATACTGCGGTAGTTTGGCCGTGACATCAAAGAGATATCATACAAAAATGTAATGATGGTCATTATTCCGAAGGTTTGTTGAATCATAAAATGAAACGATTCATTACTGAGTACTTCAAAGGTTTGTAATCGAAAACAACAACACCACCAAAGGTCGGTACTACAGATGAATGTTCAAAATAAAACTGATTTCGTTCGAAGATTAACAAGCATTTTTTCTTTATAATTTTCCGATCAACGAACCTTCAGAAAGGAATCTATCATCTATCATCGTTACTGTTTCGGAATAACAAACCTTCAGAATAAGAAAACACCGTTTTGGGGCCGTTGTATTCCGAAATAATACTGGCAGAACATTCGAAATAACAAAATTGATTTCGTTTGGATATAAACGAATATTTTCTCCTTTATCATTTTTCTATTAACGATCATTCAAAATGTAGAGTATTATTTTGCCATTATTCTTTCGGAGTAACGAACCCTCAGGGTAAGAAAACTGTAACCGTTTTCATTTCTTCTTTATCGTTTTCCGATTAACGATCGTTCAGAATAAAGAATCTTAAGTATTTTATCGTTATTCTTTCGCAGTAACGAACCTTCAGAGTAAAAGAAAACTGTAACCGTTTTGGGGCCGTCGTTTTTTTCTGGAATTTCACTGACATAAACGTTCGAAATGATAAAACTGATTTCGTTGTGAAATGAACGGACATTTTTTTTAATCATTTTTGGATTAACGAACCTTCAGAATAAGGAATCTAGCATTATTTTATCATTAATCTGTCGGAGTGACGAACCCTCAGAGTAAGAAAACTGCAACCGTTTTTGGGCAGTAATTGTTTTATTCCAAATTTCACTGGCAAAACGTTCGAAATGACGGACTGATTTCGTTTTGAAATTTACGGACATATTTCTTTATTCAATCTTCGGTTAACGAACCTTCAGAATAAAGAATCTACAATTTATTATTTTATCATTACTACTTTTGTTGGAATAACAGACCCTTAGAGTACGAAAACACGCTTTTTTGTGCCGTCGTTTTATTCCGAAATTTCACTGACAGAAACGTTCGAAATAACAAAACTGATTTCGTTGTGAAATGAACGGACATTTTTTCTTAATCATTTTTGGATTAACGAACCTTCAGAATAAAGAATCTAGCATCATTTTATCATTAATCTGTCGGAGTAACGAAAAAAAATGAACCTTGGTGGTGATAACTGATGCTGGTGTAGAGAAAAACAAAGACAGCTCGCCCGAAAGATGCTTCCTTCTTTCAGTTTATTTTCTCCCCAGTCATTCCTATCGTTCTCCCATGAACCCCTGCCATGCACGGACGATGAACAAAACAAAATGTTACCGATGCTGCAATAAAAAAAAAAAAAAAAGAAACACATCCTCGACGCAAATTGTCTACACTTTTCAAGTTTAACAAATTGATGTTCGTAATGAAGAATGAAAAAAAAAAAGCACGACCACAAGCAGTGGGGAAACTTGATATCATGGCTTGTGGAAATTTCCATGAAATTTCCACGAAAGCCAGGTGTCAGATAGAGGAATGCCGCGCGTACTGCCACCTTGCTTCAGTGGTCGTAAACAGCGTGTACATAGCATGTAAACCAACTGGGAACATTGATGAATGATCATCATTTATTTTCTGCCCATGAAGGCCCCCTAACCCACCTTTTAACAAACCAAGCCAGAAGCACGTGGAGCATTACGTACGTTGAACTTGAAAGACCATCATGACAGAATTACTACACTGTATATAAATTTCGGCCCGGAAAAGGAAAATGGAATATTCACGAATGATGTTTACAAATCCATGGAAATTGAAAAGAATAAAATAGAACGCATGGCTTTTTAGATTAAAAAAAAAAGAAGAAACACTGAAACTACCAAAACCAAAATAACAATTTGCATTTGCTTACTCCATCATACGTTCTTTTTTCTTTTTTCTTTTTTTTAAACGAAAGATCGAGTTAATTTTCTCTCTGCGGCAATGCTTTGAACGCATCTAATTTTGCGTCATTGCCGATGGCCAGCTTCCTAAAGAATTGATACGAATCCTTTCAAATATACGAAACAAAGTCTAAAAATCCAGGATCCTGGCGGTGAATTCCGTTGGTATTATAAATCCTGCTCACTATCAAAATTTAATCATCTGTTCCTTGCGCCATTTTACCAACCAACTGTTCCTGAAAATTTCATCCTAATCAGTTCCCAAATTTTGATTTATTTTGCGAATAGAGAGACAGACAGGCAGACAAACTTACAAACATACCAAAGTAGCCAAAAAAAAATACAACCTTTGGCGGAGGGGGGCATGCATTTGATATCGTTTGTTTTTGCGTAACCCGACAACAAGCGTGACAACAAGCGAGCACGTGTCAGCCTTCCTCGGCCTCCTTCGGCCTCCGACCCTCTCTTTCCGTCCTCTCTCTCCCTCTCACAATACACTGTACCGTTGTACATGCAGGCGGCTGTCTGGCCGGCTGGGTGCAACTAGGGAGGTGAACCTCCTTTGTGCATGTGTGTGTGGATCCCAAATCAGAGCGCATGTAAGTGAGCAAGTGTGTGATGTGGTGTGTATCAGCTAGCACGTCGCTCTGTTGAGCCCATGTGGTTGAGCCGCGTTGTTGTGATCGGTGCGGTGATTGCGTGGATAACTTTTTGCGCTTGTATTTGTAAACTGCTGCTCCTTTCAACATCTAGCTTCTTTTCTAGCCAGATAATAAAGACTGAAAAAGGCGAGAAATTGGTCCGAACTTAGCTCGTCAAGCAAGTCACCCTTGTCGGCAAGTTCACGCGTGGTGTTACCCTTGTCGGCAAGTTTTACCCTTGTCGGCAATTGTTTCTTCAAACCGCACGCTTGTCGGCACCGACAAGGGTGATATACGCTGGCGAGATCCCTGCATCTGTACCTAATTTCATAAAAATTGATCAAAAACTGTGGGAGGAGTTCGCGACGCAAGATTTGTACCCATTTTTGCCCATAATATGCCGTTACCATGGCAACGTACTTTTGGGTACTGTCAACAAATATGTCTTGCACATCTACAACCCAAGGCACACATCTGTGCCAAGTTTTATGGGAATCGGTTGAAAACTGAGGAAGTAGTTCGCGACGCAAGATTTGCAACGGACCGACTGCCCGACCGCCCGACCGACCGCCCGACCGCCCGACCGACCGCCCGACCGCCCGACCGACCGCCCGACCGTCCGCTGATTCCTATATACCCCCTTCAAACTTCGTTTGGCGGGGGTATAACAATGAGCAGTAAAGAACTACCGCTACTTGAGGTCCTTTTTAAGTGTACAATGTAGGCAATGCATAATTCATATTGGAGGTAGCATTCACTGATAAACAATGACATTAATCTTGTGGGTAATGATTCGGGCCCTGTTGCATAAAAAGATGCAATCAAACTAAGTCAGAAAACCAAACATAAGTCCGGTATCAGCCAATCAGAATTGAGTATTCACAGAATTACGTTTGATTTTCAGACATAAATTTGATCTCAACTTTTATGCAACAGGACCCTGACTTTACAAAATGTTCCAAAATATTTCATCACGGTCTTCAAGCATTTCACAGAGCTGATACTCATGGTTGAGGGTCTGTTTTGATGTATTCTGTATTCAGTGTAAACTTGGAATGTACTTTATTGCATTGGCATTGAATTGAAATTTGTGAAAGAAACTTCAATACCATGGATCTACAGTACCATCATTGCACTAAATTTCAATTTTTGCACAGATATCACAATAATTGAAGACCTTCAGTAAGGAAGAAACGCAATAGTTCTATACTTTACACTGGTATACATGTTTGCATACATAATATCAATTCCTTACAATTTTGATAACAAGGATAACAAGGCAAACCAATGAAAAGTATGGCCTACCGTAGACAAGAAAACAGCCAAAAATTTACTTAGTGGGGGAAAAGGAGTCCAATCCATTGCCAGTCCCCTCAATATGCTTTGCCTTTAAACCTGTGGGTACTTGCACACGCAATACAGTGCATACGCTTTCGCACCAAACATCACACCCTGCACTCTGCTTGGGAAGGAAATGTCATCTTGCATCATGACTTACCAACAGTGTACAAGCTAGCATCTGTGAGCTTCATGATAGTTCCTTCTTCATACAAGCCATTTTCTGTCTGTTTAGCCTCTACCACAGAGCCCACCTACAGGGGGAAAACAATGTCAAGAGATGTTACAGGAAAAAAAAAAATCTTCTCAAAACATGAAAAGGAATGACAAATGATGTGTCATTAACTACAGGTGATGTTCCTTCTTGAGTCACAGCACATGACAAGTGCATTTTGGCTGCATCCACAGAAGCGACTGTTTGTATATTTGTGGTACTTTATACAATATTTCGCTAAACAAAGTGCAAGTTAAATCACACTTTTTACAGAACTTTCTCTACTTTTATAGTACAAATTCGCAGAAGTCTATACACTCCAAAAATTATCTGCCAAGCATTTGCAATGCACAAACACACAGACATTACACCACTCGATGTATCTTACTCCATGTTCGTATGTTTTCCAGTTGTTAATGAGAATCAAAGACGACCCAGCACAAAACAGGGCAGATTGATGGCAACAGCTGCAGTGAACAGATATCTACAGCAGTATCATTCACGTTTCACTACCACGTGTCCTTTGAGTAACCCATCTCCCTAGAAAATACATCATTTGTCTTGACTTTGTCTCCAATTGCTAGAACATTGCACTTTCACACAAACTGAGGCATGTGCCTGCAGTGTGCACTGAGAATGAAGGTGAAAGTCTACAAAGCTCTCATCTTATCTAAAAGACCTGTTAACGTGAAAGAGACATTATGCCAAAGAAATACAATTAGCAGAAAGTTCAAAGACAGGTTGATGCATGTTGGATGTGACAGTCAAGGTTAAATGTGAATAGGGCTTGAGATTTAGAGGATCTAACATCACAGTAGTCTTCAGGCTTTTGAAAGGTGCAATATTACAGTTTATGTAATGCATCCATTGTTATTTGAGGGGAGGACCCAAGTTGAGAGTTAGTCTTTATGGTTGATTACACCAAGCCCCATGATAGTCATGGTCACTCAGGCCTGTAAAAGTCAACATGAAATTCTAAAATGAATGTGTGACTTCAAGTTTAGACCCATTTTTTCCCATAAGAAATGAACTACTATTCAGGATGCTACAACTGTACAAACCTGTACTTGCATGACTGCTCAAGGCAACCCAAACTCCTGTTTGAGCAAGTAAAGTAAATGGGCACTTGCCTGTTAGATGCATGTGCCCTTGCCCAAATGCCCTTTCTCAAAGTTTCAGGTACGGTATATAGGACAAATTTCTTTGGTTATGCACTTTTAATGCACATTTTTTCCCCCTCTTTGGCCAGACAGGGCTATTTGGCAACCATGTTACACTAAAATGTTGAATGTTCCCATTTTTTTCATACAGCTTAAAGGGAAACAAATCAAATTTACAATTTAGAACCAATTTACAGCACTTGGCGAGTAATAAATATCAAATCAGTTCCGCTCATTTCTTAATGACAAGTTTCTCGAAGTATACAAATGGTTTGGAATAAAACTAAATAGTTGAGGTTTATTAGCCAGTTGCTGCAAACTCAGTTTATATTCAATTAAGTGAGCCAAGAGTGTTGTCTGAATGGCAATGCTTTCCATTTAGTAGCATTTGGGAAAGGGTGGGTGGCTTGAGAAGATTAGCTCATTATCTAGCAGAAATGAATCATGTTACGATTACCTCGTGACATTTAATTCCTGCATCAAGAAGTACAGAAATATGACATTTTTCATCAATTGGGGCCAACAGAGATCTTCACCACCCACCAGTACTAAAAATGTAAAATAACTTGAACTGTTGTCCACATCTCATTATCAAAAGAAAAAGAAAAAGAAAAAGGAGGAGAAACAGTTTCCATGCCCTCGGGGCATGGATTTTTTGTTTGTTTGTTTGTTTTTTGTTCTCACTAGCCCGAATGTTTATTTGAGGAAGTGCTCTGTGCATTAAACCTATTCATTTTACTTGGTAAACAGTAAGATTTACTTGCCCTGGGCAAGCAGGCATATAGGTTTGTAGCACCCTGGCACTACTGTCCCTAGCTATTAATTTCTAATGCGGTTTGGTTGAAATTGGATAGCTTTGGATATTTCCTTGAATGAATCCAAATTAGTTGCTACTCCTTGCCCCAAGAAGCAAACCTGAATATTAACTTTTATGCGGTATTTGGCTTGCCCACTTGGGACAACAAATATGCAACAGACTGCAATAACAATAGGACATATATCTATTCATGTCCCATTTGTACCTGTCAAATAGAGGCTCGCCATTTTAACAGGTTAGAAATTTGCTGTGACTCCGATAAAACAGATTTATCTTTGCATCCCTAATCAAGAGCATGTCATAGTTACATTTGCGTAGGTGACTCCAATTTCTTAAAGAACAACTTCACCTTAAATATAATTATATGAATGTGGATTGAGAGAATGCAGCAATATTAGTAGAACACATCAGTGAAAGTTTAAGGAAAATCAGGCAATCCATTCCAAAGTTATTAATTTTTGAAGTTTCAGTGCCGGCAATGCTGGATAAGAAGAGAAATTCAGCTTGTGATGTCACATGCGCAGAATGATACAAAGAAAATATAAACAAAATTCAACATAATATTTTCACTTTTCGTGCATGAGAATAGAGCACTTGCACTTGACTTGCCTTTTTCAGAAGGCAAGAGGAATAATATTAACATACATGTACATCAGTAACAAGTCGAGGTAATGTGCAATTGCCTTTTTCAGAAGGCAAGAGGAATAATATTAACATATACATTGTATGTACATCAGTAACAAGTCGAGGTAATGTGTACTTTTTTTTTCAATCAATGACATTTTGTGGAATTCTCTTTAATTTTCATTATATTGTTCTACGCATATGACATCAGGCACTGTAGTAATCTTCTCATCCAGCAGTGACTGCGCAGAAACTTTAAATAGTCATGTCTTTTGAATAGATTGTCAAATTTTCTTCAAACTTTCACTGATGTATTCTACTGATATTGATGCATATTAAATGAACATGTCCTTTCAGTGATTTAAATGAACATGTCCTTTCAGTGATTCTGGGGAAGGAGAGTTGTTTAAGCATAGCATGGTATAGCAATTAAGTACAAATTTTGTTGGCACTAAAATTTGGGGGAGTGGTTTTAGTCAAATAACAGAGAAATGAAATCAGTTTGTCTATTGATTCTTTCAAAGGGAAATTCCTCTTCTCATTCTATAGTATTCAAACACATTTTCATACATTCTGAAGACAGCAGTTAATTGCAATATTCTGATGTAGACACAGAACAGTGCTATTTATGAACCATGGTTTAAGAGCATCTGTTTTCTAGTGAAAAGAAAGTCTTAGTCCATTTCATAATGGTTCTTTAAATCAATAGTGCATTCTACCTTGCCATAATGGAGGTAAGATTTATAATCTATGCTCCGATGTTTTGATTCTATCAAATAATTATTATAACAATTGATCCACAGGCATACTTGATGTATGATGCAAAGTTGTAATTGTTTACTATTGTACATGTATGGGGTGTCATATTGTGTTGCAACACAGAAACTTCAGACAACAGGCTTTTCAGATCCCAGTCCAACATTTTTTTTTCTCTTTTTCTTTCTACTCATATTGCTATTTGCATGTCTTTTTGTATGCCAAATGAATCATAACAGTTCTCCCACTACTTCTGTTTTTACCACTACTACTAGTACTACTACCACTACTACTGCTCCTCCTACTACTACGTACTATGACTATTAGTATTACTACAAAGTATTACAATTACTTCACTACAGCTACAAAGAACACTGATAATTTCTATCATCAAGAAATGAAGATTAAAAAAAAAAACACTGAAGGAGACCAAAACCCATGTGCACATTTTAGTTGGACAAACTCCCATTACTATGGCTGGAAAACTGCCAGTTTCACTTTCCATATGCAAGTCATTTAATTGCTTCTTTCGCGACTTATGCGATGCCTCTTATCTACATCTTACACTCAGTGAAAAATGACACCTGTTGCATGGTATAATCAATGTTTGCTGTGCTCCCAAACAAATCTGCAAAACTAATCACATCACACGTGCAAAATGTCTGCCCTCTAAGATATGATAAAATATGTGAATTTGGGGTAATGCGATATCTCTGGCCTGTGAGGCACAAAAGGATGCACTAAACTCTATGAAAGTGTGCTTTGAGACCTACAATGGAAGACTTAAAAAACAACAACAAAATTTTCCTACTTTCTACGCAAAGAAGATACACGACAGAACTTAAATAACCTCTAAATGCAGCCATGGACATAGTGATACATTTATAACAAAAGTTGTAACACAATGTAGGCGTGTATTCAGGAAAATACAAATATGTAGGCCTATTACACATTTGTATGTACTCTATCAGACAGCAAATCACATTTGATGGTAAATTGGGATATCTAGTGTATTTGCACTTCCAAGGTAAAACAAAGTTTTCTCCCATTCTGCACTACACTTTTGTATGGGAAGAAAGAAGAAAAAAATATGTCATGTTTCACAATTGCACGGCTTCATGGTTGGTCCACAGCATGAAAATGTACATCTATTGTTCAACACTAACTATTTTCTCTGGTGGCCCATTTGAGTCAGCAAAATCTTTGAAACTTAAATTTTGGTGGTCTGAAAAAAGAAATGCAAAGGCCTGCAATAAAAGGAACCATAACAAACCACTTTTAATTTTCATTGCCTGATTGGGCCACCAAAGGATAATCTTTTGGAAATCTGGTGGCCCCACAGCCATTCTAGTGGTCCAGGCCACCACTAATGTCAAGCCCTGTCATCGTAGAATACATACAATGCTACACTGTGCCTGTAAAAAGTGCAAACGAATCACCTCTCCATATGTACATGACCCTCTTTGACTTCAATGTATTCTGCTGTCAAGATTAATGATCGAACCCTTTTGACATACTCTTTTTAATATACTGAACATTAAGCATATATAAACTTGAATGGTGATCAAATACTAATCATAGCTTTCACCATATCCACAGCATTGAAACAAAAATGATTTCCATAAAGATTATCTAAACTTGACAAACCACCCCCTCCCACACAAAAGAAAAGAAAAACACAAACACACACAAAAGCAAAAGCAAAAAACAAACAAACAAACAAACAAAACAAAACATAGCAGACAGCTGTGGGTAAATTCTTACCTTGAGTGTCCCTTTTATAAACTCATCATTCACAACACTATTTGTTCCACTCTTGAAGTTGATCTGCAAGAAAAGAGTATGAGTACTGTATATTAATGACTCTGGATGTAAAATATCAGCTCTCATTGTTCATGGTACATGTCACTTGAGTAAACTGCACATGCATGAAGCAAACTTCAAATCACCTACAAAATCAGAGATATGATTCAACTTTACTTGGATGGAAGACACTTGTTACCTAATCCACACATACAACTACTGGATACTTAATTTTTACAGAAACTAATATTTCACCCTTTTTTCAAACAAAAACAAGGGCAAATATTACTGCATATTATGCTGTGAAAATTAACTTATTTGAAGGCTTTCTTGGATTCCCCCTTTATATCCACCTAATTAGGATTAATGCAAGACAAGCTATCTTAAATAAAAATCATCACAACTACGAACAAAATTATATGAGAGTTCCAACTATATTGTGCATGAAGCACAACTTAACAATAACATGTCATCCTAAGGCAAGGACTGTCTCAAAAGATATTACATAAAGGGCATAGAAAATCATTAGCTTGTGGTATGATATCAACCAAAAATATTATTATTACTATAATTCAAAGTTATCACTGCCATGTGACTACAGTACACACAATGCGTAGTATTCCTCACTTGCTGTGTTTTCAATTTGGCGCAACTTTATTCACACTGCATTCACAGAGGAATTAACTTCCTCTGTAAGGTGGCATGTACAAACATGTCCTAGCTATCACCTGAACAGATAACTGTTTTTGTTATCTTTCCCTTCTTCTTTTTCACTTGGGATAATTCTAATATGTGACATTTGATGTACAAGGCAAAAGAGAACCCTAGGAACATCACTGGTGGGTGAGTACGGCAGCTGCTTTAAGCTACGCATAAGACTCTGTGTTATTTGATGCTTTTGCCTCTTCAGACAACTCTTGCTTTTGTTTCACTGACTGTCATTTATGCCACAGACTCTTGAATAACATGATTTTTCTGTCAATAGTGCAGACATCTACCTTTGCCCAGAGCATTAAAGAATTAACCTCAACTCTTGTCTTAGAGAGTTAAAGGACAAGTCCACCTTCATATACATGTGGATTGAGTGAATGAAGCAATATTTCTGGAACACATCAGTGAAAGTTTGGGGAAAGTCGGACAATCAGTTCAAAAGTTAGGAATTTTATAAAGCATCTGCACAGTCACTGCTGGATGAGAAGACTAGTAGAGTGTATGATGTCACATGCATACAAGGATATAAGGAAAATATATAGAGAATTTCACAAAATTTTACTCTTTGAAAAAGGTGCATATTTCCTCGACTCATCACTGACGTATGTTAAGGGCAATGTAATTCCCCCTTGCTTTCTGAATGAGGGAAGTCACTTTTATCATACGAGAAAAGTGAAAATATTTTGAATTTTCCTTACACTTTCTTTATATCGTTGTACTCATGTGACATCACAAGCCATAGTAGTCTTCTCATCCAGCAGTGACTAAGCAGAAACTTCGAAAATTCATAACTTTTAAACGGATTGTCCCATTTTCCTCAAACTCTTGCTGATGTCTTCTATTAATATTACTCCCTTCACTCAATCCACAGGTCTATGAAGGTGAACTTGTCCTTTAACCTTCAACCATTACCAAAATGCCCTTGAAAGAAATAATTTCTACACTAAAATAGGCTCATTGTTCTTGTTGAAGACCACACAAAATGCCTGCCTTGTAGAAGAAGTCTTCAAACCCTCAAAGAATTCTCACACAAACATGAAAGAAATTCACAAAACATATCATTCTCTTGCCCAACAGGGAGGCTAAATCAACAAGCACCACCTTTACATGCTAATTTGATAACAAATGCTGGCAATGGGGGAAGTACAATGTATGTTGCAAGGGGAAAACATAGTGATGAGCTACATTGCTTCCATAAGTGGTCAAGAATGATGTCATCTCGTGTTGTACGCTGTTATCTATCAATAAAGACTGATGGACCACTTTCTCCTTGTGTGAAAGTGATGTATCTAACAAATCATCTATTTTCTCTTTTATTTTCATTCCCCTTGCCTCTGTACAGATTGTTGTTATTGATCAATGCTCTTGAAGCTTCATACTATTGTATGGGGTAATGTGTAAGATTACTCAATATTACTCTGATCATGTATCAATATCTTCATCGTAGGATGTGACAGTGTGTTTGCCAATTAAGGGCCACAAACCCAAATTTCTGATGATTGCTATACCTTGCTGCTTATTAAGAATGCCATTTAAGGGTCACTTCCTTTGGACTCATATCAAAGAGGGAATTGATAGTCAACTCCAGTGCTAAATGGAGTCTCCATAACTAAAAGGCTTTTAAAAATGAGATGAAAGAGCCACACAAAAGGTTCACATACCTTGCATTTGACCAACTTCTTAACGACTTTGACCTTAGCCTCACAGAATGCTCCTCGGTACTTAGCACTAACAGCAGTGCCAACAGTCAGAAATGGTGGACCTTCTCCAGCCTACAAAATGTGAAGAGAACAAAAACACTTATCCGTTGACATAATCAAAATGCCTGAATTTTTGTTTGGGCAAAATAATTACTTCATACATAATGTAGATTCTGCCACAGCAACAGAGAAGTAGGCGCTAATGTACATGTACCTTCATATCCATGTTGATATGTCATAATCACCACATCCACAGAGACTCCAACCCCAAGCATCTTCTGATCTGGAGATTCTCCCGCCTGAAACTCCTAGCAAACGGGAGACTCCAAGTTGATGTGCGGGAAGTTCCTTACGGCCGGGGTCCAAGCCATAGGGTTCTAAATGCTCTCTCGTGCTATCTAAGGCTTATTTTTCAACATGCGATGGCAATAAATAAGAAATCCTTTCCTACGGGAGACACAAAGCCAGGGCGGGAGAAATTAAATCTCAAGTGGGATAACGGGAGATTTTGCAAAAATGGGCTTTCAGCGGGAGATCTCCCATCGAAAGCGGGAAAGTTGGAGTCTCTGCATCCAAATTGCACCAAAATCACCACAAAATACTCAATACTAGTTTATTTCCAGTCACTCACATAAATTTGAGCTAAATCAGTCATGGGGAAGCATCGATATCAATGTTGATTTCTACGCTCGCTCTTCGCAAGCTTCCAATTCGCGATTGCGACGTATTGATGCTGCCTGCACAATCTGAAAGCAATAATGTTAGCCATCAAATATTGTCGAATGAAATACAGTAAATGGAAGCCAGAAGCTAAAAATCAATGCACTTTATGATTATGCCAAGTTGAATAAAGCTGAATGGGAAATGCCCAAGAACACATTGACATGTACACAAACAGAAAGAGGCACATGCATGTACACACACATTTCAACTGACTTTCTTCGATTCGCCAAAATTCACACACCCATTGATTTTTAGCTTCCGGTTACTACAGCAAATTTGAAAGACACATCACGTAAATATTAAAACAGCTAACTTCAGTTTCACTCAGATTATGCGAGCAGCGTATGCCACGATCGCGGAGAGTTTTCAGAGCGATGACATCAATTCAAAAGGACGACATCTGAAAACTGGGGGTTTCACTCTAGATCTACAATGGCATCTACCTTCTAATCTTTTCATACTAATATTAGCATACTACAATCATGACAATCTACTATCTTTGATAGTCACATCACACAGAATTTTATTGCCCTTGAGTCTTGACAGTGTCCTCTTCAACCCGCTTGCTTCCTTGAGCTGAGCGCGGTAGTCTTCTGATGACATCTTCACACTACACAACACACTGAGCTCACACGAAACTGTTCAGCATCAATTGTCGGATCAGATTCGATTCGCAGTCGGAGAGGATGTCTACCACCCACAAAAATCGAATTGTCCGACACGCCATGCAGCTAAATACATGCAAATCACTTTCTACAAAGACATTGTACATAGCTCAAGCATATATTTTACTATGAAACCAAAATCACACGAAATAATGAAGCAGAAAGATCGCCATCACAACAAGTTCTTTGGCTATTTGGAGTAAACAACATTCCTGTCAGACCGTACGTGGCTGCCTGCATTACGAGGCCGGAGCCGCAGGCTGTTACACAGACGAGAATCATAAACGTTGCAACTTATTTCATCAAAATGCAGCACTTTACCATTGTAAGTTTTCTTGCTAAGTAGATCAGCTGATTCCTTCAAGATGTATCCTTCTTAGGTGCGTCTGTAAATCAACAATCCTCCATGCCAAACGATGGAAATGTTACATTACAATCAACCATGGGTCGAGTCTCGTTGAAATCAACAGCGGAGAGTTGTCGTTAGAAATCGGTGGCTCATACTTATGCTGTGTATACGCACAGTAGTTATTTGAGCACGGTTGTTGTAACCCGTCCCTTCATTCTTCGCATAGACAGTTTAGCGCATTATTCATCCCAAGGTGTATCTTGATCGAAACAACAGCTCTTCCCAAATCTCATTGGCTCAAAGTCACGTGGTACATAGCGAGTACATTTTCTACTTGGGGTACAACAACTTTTTATGGAATTTGATATGTAGAATTAAGGATATCTTTTTATACCAATCAATCTAAACTTTTGTGAAAAAATAATCAATAATCAAAATTAAAAATCAATTTAGCATACCTATTGGCAGTGATCTCATTTTGCAAACAAATAAGTTATCCATTTACCCATAGCAATAGTGTCGTAGCCCAGGTTCACCGAGGAACCCCTTTTGACAACTCTACACATGGAGCACGAATGCGACGGGAGCTCTGTGTTGGGAGGGCAATTTTGCGCCCTGTTTTATGCTTGCATTGCTTTCCTCCTGTGATGTGGTTTTGCGTACACCTGACCAAAAGCTCTGAATCGTTTTCTTTGCTCTCCAATCGACACAATTAAGGTAAGTCATGAAATTATCGCTGTGTGAAATGTCCTTTGGAAAAGACCCCAGCCTTATGTTGACGTCACGGTCGATGGTAAATTATGCAAATTCTACTGAAAGCAACAACTGGCCCCGAAACGTGTATTACAGAAAGGAACAACTACAGCTGTTGAGTCAGTGGTGCAAGGAGTAATCGTGTGGTGCACGTGTGAACGCCCGGCATGCATGCGCGATGCTGCGTATAACCAATGTAACATAACCAATGGCAATGAGACTGGGCTTCAAGTTTCCAACTTTTTGTGAGATAATGAGGAACCTCTTATAGGATATGAAAGAACATGCAGTTCTAAGAGGAATTCGAAGTTTATTTGTGAAATTTGGTTTTGAAAGGGCTAATAGTAATAACACTATCGTAATATCCACCTTTATTAAAGTGAAAACATAGTTTTGCTTTTTGGTAAGGGTTTGAGAACCTGTCTATTGCAGCACCATTTCATATTTGCTTGCAATATATCGAAAGAGTCTACCAAAAAACTTACCTGGCTGACGCGATTTGCTGGGATGAGGAGTTATTTTGGAGTATTTCGAGATCAAAAATAAGAGTCGGTATCCCGACTTTTAATCTATTCCAGAAGGATCCAGACTAACTCGGTCTCTCAGGGAAAACTCTGCCCTATTGCTAACCCCGGGACGCTCCGTATACACAGTTACACACTGTGGGAGCGTCCTGAGTCAATAGAGTGCTATATCGGTAAGCTTGAAAAACATACACAGTCTGTCACAGATTTTCGCACCTCCGTAAGTTTCGAATATCACGAGGAAAAAACGTACTTTTACAGTATACATAAGATTCTTATCTAATTAATACCCTTCGTTCACCTTGTTCTTGTTCACACTGGTCCAATGATCTTGAAAAAACGTTTTTTTCACGGCCATATACGGGTCCGTAGTCCTAGCTCCCCATCCCATTTACCATTTTCGAAATCAGTATGCAGTACACTGCGCACGTAAATATTCATGTGCTGGCGGAGTCGCAATGCGTTTAGCCTTCTGACAAGGCCTGCGCGCGCGCACCCACCCAGAAAGCAACGCAATATACAGCGAGAGGGTTTGCCAACAGTATGATAAGGCCTTGCCACAAAGCTACACGACTTGACGGGCAGCGCATGCGCACAAATCTCAAATCCATTGACTGTATAAGATGTAGTTCTCCCGAGTTCCTCTTGACCGAGTCGCATTTAACTCATCAAACCGAGCAGAAAGGGACTATTGCCAGAACCAAAAGTTGAACGCAGTCAGTCTTCAACATTACATCTTCACCTGTAAGTGTTCATATTGCAGAATTTTTGCGATTTCATATTGATTTTTAGGCGCTATACTTCGCCTGTCATGATCATGTCTGCTACAATGCGCAGCCCCAACACTGCGTGTTGGGGCTGGTCGCAGTTACCCTATTGCAGACAATTTACACACAGTTCTTGATCGCCATACTGAAAAGACAATCAAATATGCTTGATAAACAACAACAACTTCGAAGACAGCGCGTCTCAGGTGATGTGCGCAATATGCTAGTACGCTTGAGGACCGCGCGCTGTCCATTTGTTTTGTACATTGTACAGGATTAGCGCACACTTTCCTGTCTTTTTAGTTAAGCGTCTTTGGCATCAACTCGGACCATAACTGTGACTAGCAAGAACGCCAAGCGCTGTACAGGCCGCTCCCATAGTACAACACTGTACAATCCAGAAGGACAACTCGTCCCGCTGTCAAAGCGAGGCCGAGTTGTCCCCGAATCCGAGTTTAGCCTGACCTCGATTGGGTATTAAGTTCTGAGACTGCGACTTTTTGGTTATTATTGCGCATTTTCATCATTATTTATCGAATGTCTTGTTTTTACAGCGTTATTACACACATTTCTTAGGCATAAGTGCACATTTGGGAGTGAAATTTGACAACTTTTGCAGGCGTACCAGTACTATGTTTTGGCTTTAGGACCATTTGTTTTAAATTTACCTTGTTTTATGTGATGATATCAGCAATCTCAAAACTGATTTCATCAAATAAACTTTGAGTTTCTCTTAGAATTGTATGCTCTTTAATATTTCATAAGTGGTTTCTAACTATTTCACAAAAGTTAAAATCTGAATCCTGTCGCAACCAAAACTATACTATACCATCCCTTTAACTAGATAGTCTCATTTTATGCTGCTACCTGTACACAGACTTGAGCTGACTTGTAATTAGCCTAGGTACTTAAAATTATAAAAATGTCCATGTTATCTTGTGCAAACAATTCATGTGCCCTATATTTGGAGCATATGCACTAGCTAATGCCATGCTGCACTTGTGACATTCAATCTGTCAACAAATTGAATATTCATGATTCAACTTCATTTTGTCAATATTTGTCAGTTAATACTGACTTGATATATTGAATGCATAAGAATGGTACTTTCACTTGATTCACAGATATTAATACATAGAGTGTCCACTGAAGCAAGACTGCAACTGGAACTGGATTGTATGTGATTCATCAGAGAGTAGTGTGCTTTGTTGTGCTGACCATATCACTCTTCTGGAGTCACAGAAAATGAAGAAAAAGAAGCAAAAACAAAGCATCGGAGCTGAAGGCAGCCAAGAGGAAAAGGCAGGGTGAGTAAAAAAGGGGAAAAATAGTAAGAAAAAGAGAAAAAATAATCTGCATTGCTGTTTGTCTTCAAGTTGCAGGATCTATATGTGGAATACAAAAGGAAAGATACATGCATCTTTCCTTTGAATTACCAAGTGTTAGGATTAGATAACATCAACAAGATTCTATGTAACTAGCTGAGATGCAGCAAATAGAGCTCTATGAAGGTTATTTTAGATATTCATATTTGTTGTTATAATGTGCATTGAGATGATGCATGTGAGAGCTTGAAAAAGTGAAATACCAGGGTAGTAGTTTTCACTACAGCGATAGCCCGGTTATGGGTAAAGAGTTTATCAGGGTGATAAGATTTGGGCAGAGTGATCACCATGCTTTCTTTATGCCCAATATCTTTGGCTGTATCATCCACTGCAGGTCAAGTCAGTTGCGTGGCTCATATGTTCCAGGGAGTATTGCCAGCTTTCTCAGCACCTCTTCCTCCCAACCTGCCCAGGGAGAGTCGTCTGGGGGAGGCGAGGCCTTGACATCATTCTTCAAACCCTCTGTTCAGAAGAAGACCACAGCTCTGCCAGGTGCTCCAAGTTTTGAGAAGGTATGTGAACCAAATGGCAAGACCCGCTGTGGCAAGGCTTCTTACCCCTAACTAGGCGGGTGGGAGGGGGGGGGGGGGTGGTGGCACTCCCGGCCCTCCCCCCAAGACAACAAACAATCCGATGTGATATGGCTCATCTCAAAATGCTGTCACCCTGAGACTACACAACTTTTTACTTTCGAATCTCCAACATCTTTTGACAAAATTTGTTCTCTCCATATGTTCCAGTAGTTGAGGTCTTGATTCCAAAGCTGAATGCAAAATTCGTCTTACCTGGCTGAGCGCGAAAAATTACTCGCATGAAAGTATGCACTTCTACAGTAATACTGACTTTGCCAGGAGTTGTGTAAAGTAGCTTACAATAAGGCAGTTCAGAGTTCCACTTTGCGCATGAGCTGGAAAAAAAAAAGGTCATTTGTGCCTACAGGTATGTTCGTTTTTAAATTCACAAGGCTAAATCATCTGTAATGCAATGATAATTCATGTAATCCTTATAAATGCTGCTTACCAGCACGTCCATCTGACAGCGAAAGTGGTAGTTGGCAATGTCAATAGAAAGAGATCGTTAATGCAATTCAATGCAAAATAATGAAATGGATGCTTTCCAAAGTGTTAATTGATTGATCATACTGGTCATCTGGTCTACACAAGTTTATTCTTTGCTTGAATAGGATCAATAAATCCCATAAATGGTTACGTAAAGCTTCTGCATTATGTCGCTTTGAAAACTAGTGAAGTGCCCCGAACTGAATGAGAAAAAAAGAAAGGTCATTCGTACCAATGTGCCCATGAGCTAACTCTGAACTGGCTTATTCATACGACAGGAAACTTGACAAGCAGAAAGAGTGAGCAACTCTCTTTGTTGTTTAAAACATCATGCAATCTTTCAGAGGACCAACACAAATGAGTATGGCTCATCGGTTAGTTTGGGTCAAGATGGCTGTGAATCTGTGGGTGCATTGTCGCCCACCCACCTGACAGCGAACGCTAAAAGAAGTCACCCGCAGTCTGCCTTGCATCAAGGTACAGATGACGAGGGAGAACCAGAACCAAAAAGGAAGAAGATTGCTGATCAGATTACGGATGACCCTGCTGTTCTGGCAAGGACCGTCTTTGTGGGAAATTTGCCGCTCACTGTCAAGAAAAAGGTGAAATTTTTTGTGCTTGATGATTATGTAGACCTTTCTGTATGGATATTATTTTTCTGTTCACAATTTGCCAAACTTCTATTGCATTTAAAGAGTTTGCTGGTAGCAATATAATATGAATTTACATCACAACAAGATGTTGCTCTACTTACAAAACTAATGAGAGCAAATGCTATATCTGTTTTGAGAAGTATGTGTGGTATGTCGGTAGATTACCAGTAATACCAAATGAGCCACATTTTGGCAGACCGTAGAACAGCATTGTAAGATGTTCAGTTTTGGCTGTAAGATGATTATTAGCTCACCTGAGCCAAAGGCTCAAGTGAGCTATTGCGATCGCCCTTCGTCCGGCGTCTGTCGTGCGTCGTCCGTCGTCCGTCGTGCGTCGTGCGTAAACTTTTTACATTTTCATCTTCTTCTTGAAAACCCCAAGACCGATTTTCATCAAACTTGGCAGGTAGCATCCCTAGGGGGTTAGGAACTCAATTTGATAAAATGGGCACCATGCCCCATCCAGGGGGCCCCCCAGGGGGGCCCAAACCCCCCAAAATTAAGGAATCTGTAAAAATCTTCTTCTCTAGAACCAGAAGTAATAGAGCTAAGTTAATACTATGAGTGAGTACATTGATGACTGTAGTTTCAAGTTTGTTCATGGCAGAATCAGGGGTGCCCCCCTTGGGACCCAGGGGAGGGGGGTGGGAAGGGGTTCTAATGGGGCCTAAATTGTACATTTTCATTCTTCTTGAGAACCCCATGACCCATTTTCACCAAACTTGGCAGATAGCATCCCTAGGGGGTAAGGAACTCAATTTGTTAAAATGGGCACCATGCCCCACCCAGGGGGCCCCCAGGGGGCCCTCAGGGGGCCCAAACGCCCCAAAATTAAGGAATCTGTAAAAATCTTCTTCTCTAGAACCAGAAGTGATAGAGCTAAGTTAATACTATGAGTTTGTACATTGATGACTGTAGTCTCAAGTTTGTTCATGGCAGAATCGGGGGTGCCCCCCTTGGGACCCAGGGGAGGGGGGTGAGGAGGGGTCCTAATGGGGCCTAAGTTGTACATTTTTGTCTTCTTCTTGAGAACCCCATGACCCATTTTCACCAAACTTGGCAGGTAGCATCCCTAGGGGTTTAGAGGATCTCAATTTGTTAAAAATGGGCACCATGCCCCACCCAGGGGGCCCCCAGGGGGGCCCAAACCCCCAAAATGAAGGAATCTTTAAAAATCTTCTCTAGAATCAGAAGTTATAGAGCTAAGATAATACTGTGAGTGAGTACATTAATGACTGTATTTTCAAGTTTGTTCATAGGAGATCCAGGGGTGCCCCTCTTGGGGGCAGGGGGAGGGGGTTGGTTGGGAAGGTCCAAATGGGGGCCTGAATTGTACATTTTCATCTTCTTCCTGCAAACCTCATGATGTATTTTCGTCAAACTTGGCAGGTACTATCCC
Source organism: Diadema antillarum (assembly GCF_040938485.1). Lineage (NCBI taxonomy): Eukaryota > Metazoa > Echinodermata > Echinoidea > Diadematoida > Diadematidae > Diadema > Diadema antillarum. Next base: position 637,675 of record NW_027271632.1, read on the forward strand.
TAAGGGGTCAGGATCTCAATTTATGAAAATGGGCACCATGCCCCACCCAGAGGGCCCCAGGGGGCCCCAATCCCCCCAAATTAAGGAATCTTAAAAAATTTGGGCCCTTATTGTACATTTTCATCTTCTACTTGAGAATGCCTGGTCAAATTTTGGTAGAGCTGTGAATAATTTAGATTAGTGACTGCGTGAAAGGTGAACTTGCGATACTCAGGTGAGCGCTAGACCCGCGGGTCTCTTGTTTTGTAGATATTTTCTGCTAAATGTTTTATGTCAATAGTTAAAAAAAATGTTTTGGACTTTTGCAATATTATTTGGCATTACATATTTACGATGAGAGAATGTATTCCCTATGAAATTTTAACAAGAGTAGTCCATATCGATAATTCTTTCAGTGGTGTATGTCTGTTTCAACTTTCAACAGGAACTGAAGGGATTGTTCAAGGTGTACGGCCACATTGAGAGCATTAGATTCAGGTCTATGGTAAGCACAGCTGTGATTTTTATAATTATTGTATAATAAGTGAGTTTTGATAGGAAATCTGTGAAATAGTGTTAGTAGCGAGATCCTTAAACTTCTCATACAGTCACTTGTTAGATGAGCAAAATTAAGAAGTGAGTATTTCAATAAGTGAATGAAATATACACACACTCACACACACACACACACACACGTATGTATGTCTACCATATAAATCCATGAATTTGTTGTTGAAGTGTGATGACAAGGATGATGACATTTTTGATATCAGTACTATTATTATTTTTTTGTTGTACTGACAGGTGATGCAAGAAAAACCTGCAGTTTCAGACGGTTACTTTAAAGTGTGGGTCCCACACTTTATTAGAATCGCTCTTTTTTGGATATCTCAGCCATTTCAAAAACAATTTTCATTGAATAAGTGTTGAATTCCTCATAGAATTACATGCTCTTTCATATTTCTTAAGAGGTTTCTCATTATTTCACCAAAAAATGTTAGAAACCCGAAATTAGGTCTCAACCAAAACTGTATGATCCCATTAAATGCAATAATCACTTATCACTTGACAGGTTTTGGAAGCATGTGCAGCTGCATAGACTTCCTGTTTCCAGGAACATTGACTTGATAGACTGTTGGATATGAATTTGTGGTGATACCTGTCCGTTAGACATGTTTATGATTGGTGTGTTACATGTCCTTCCTGCAGGGGGTGGCTGACCCAAATGTGTCAAAGAAGGTTGCAGCTATCAAGTAAGTGTGTCATGTAGTATGCAGATATGGATTGCTTTTCGAGGCATTGTTGATATCATTGTCCTGAGGGATTTCAACTCTATGCTGTGACTTGAGGTGCTTGCTCTGAGGGTCATAACATGGAGTTGACATCTTGAGGGGCTTATAATAATCAACACTGTCCCAAGTAAAAGCAGTCTGGATCTGTTTTGTATACTGAACAGAAATGAAATTTTACTTGGTTGATCGCGATTGCGCTAACCATTTCACGCATCAGGCTCTGCCATGGACATTTGCATAGCAATCTCATGGGACAATGCAATGGTCACCTCTCATGCACGGATGCCACACGAACATTTAGTCCTTATTGGTTTCATACACCAAATAGAATTGAATGAAGTTGTACTTAACAATTGCATAATGTCATGTTGCAAATCAATGATTTCAGTGGTTGCTATGCATAACATACTGTTGTTATACTAGAACTCATACACTACTTGTATTAGAAGACTGAACAAATTGTTTGCAATGGACAGGCCATATCATACTTAAAATGTCCAAGGGTCACTAAAGTTAAGGGTTTACAGTGCATGTGCACACATCCATGTACATGCCACATACATATCAAAAAGAGGGCAGTTTGGGTGCTATGAAGCTGTACCATGGGCAATTGTTGAATTTTCGTGGCCAATTTCAACCAGTAAGAATTGAATATTCATCAAATGAGGTTTTATGATGCACAATATAGAATTACCGGTATTTGATGCTTCTGAATTTTCTTCGTTGTCAGTGATTTCTGGAGAGAACAAAATACCAACAAACATTGTAGTAAGCATCACAGTCTGTGATTTTTGTGCCTCCGCCACGAAGTGTTGCCGGAGGCATTATGTTTTCGGGTTGTCCGTCCGTCCTTCCATCTGTAATTAATTTTTGTGGACAGCGTAACTAAGAAACGCTTTGAGGTATCCTAATGAAACTTGGCATGTGTATGTATGAGTGAGCGAAGTTGTGCCTATCAACTTTTGGGTGCACATGCTGGAGGTCAAAGGTCAAAATCTTACTATTTCCCCCATATCTATGCAATGCCTAAAGGTATTTTATTGAAACTTGGCGTATACATGAACTACCAAATAAAGATTCACCTGAGAGAGTTTTGGGTCATGAAATCAGAGTTCAAAGGTGAAGTGAAAATGCTAAAATTTCGCTTTTTTCTCCATATCTTGCAAATCTTAACTAAGGTATCTTCATGGAACTTAGTACATATGCATGTACTAACTGGCAGTGATCATCTAGGAAATTTAGGGGTCATGGGTCAAAGGTCAGGGGTCAATGTCAACTCATCAAAATGTCACTATTTCCCTCTTATCTATGCAATGCCTGCAGGATTTTTGTTGAAACGTTAGTGTACGTATGCATGTATTCCCCAATAGAGATTATCGTGGAAGTTTCTTGTCAAAAGTTCGAAGGTCAAGTGAAAGTGGTAAATTTCACTTCTTCCTTAAACTTATAAAAGGGTCAAAAGTCAGGTACAAATCCTCAAATCCACAAATGCCTGCACTCTTAGACAGTATAGCCATTCATCCAATTAAACCTAGCTCATGGAAAGTGAACATTCAACACATTTGTGACAAACCTATCATTTTAATATTTGCCAATTATGTTATTTAAACTGTCATCGCACATTGTCAAGACATTGTGCTGTAGACCTATTAGGAGAACCATGCATTATGGCGGAGGCATACCAGTCGCCATAGCGACATTTCTAGTTAGATTATTTGCTACTCAATGCCAGGTCTGTCATCAGAAAATATTGCACCTATATATTCCCTGGGATAATCTGTGATGTAGTGCAACTGTTTATGCACTCATAGAACATTCTGCTTCACAGACAAAAGCACGTTTTCATATTCAGATCAGTCACTTAACTCCATGTTGATAGTCACAAATAAGCCATACCAGTTTGGCAAGTCATTGCCGGTTTCAGGAGAAGCCAAGGAGGGTGGCTGTTTGAATGAAAAGCAGCCAGAATTACAATTGTTTGGAGGTTCAAATGGAAAGTTGGAGTTATTCAATCTATGTGAAGTTTAATTTTTGCATGGATCATCCTAAAGTGATGTGGATAATTCTCACTTGAGTTGTGAAAATACCTCAAAGAAGCACTCACAAATGTTGAGTGAAAATGTTACAGAAACAAATATGTTGGTGTTGGAAATCTTATTGATATGTATTGTATACATGTGTGGATGTGGTCAAAGTTAAGGTTCGAAAATCTTGTTTATCTCATGTTTACCACCATTGTTTGCACACTTTAGTTTACAAGTAATGCTCAGTGTTGTTTTCATGCCCTCTCTCTTGTCTTCATTCATTTTTTTTAAATCCTTCAGGAAGGAGCTAACTCCCAACAGAAGTTCTTTCAATGCCTACATAGTGTTTAAGGATGACCAATGTGCTCAAGCAGCACTGAAGAGGTTAGTGAGCTAATTTGTGATAGTTTCGATGGTTTTTGTCTTGTGTGTCAGACTATTCTGTGACAACCTCAGACTAGAGTTTGATAGGAAAACAGGAAATGTGGTGAGCAAAGGAAGTCATTTTGTGGTATAAGTGCCATATGTAGTCTATGATGAATGCCTCTTAATATTCATGTTTTTTCTTTGTCTAGACTGAATAACTGTGTCCGAATCCATGACCTTGCACTATATTAGCACATCTGTATTCCATGACTTTGATGATTAGTTACTGCACTGTAGTGTTATGTTTATATGTGTTTTATGTGTTTATTTGTGTCATGTGAATGAGTGTGTGTGTGTGTGTATGTGGCTATGTGCAAGGCTTAAGTCCACCTATTCTAATTGGTGTTCTCAGTGAGAACACACAAAAATTTTAAAGTGCATTCAGCTACATGCATTTTTTTTTTTTTTTTGGGGGGGGTTGTTTTGTTTACTGTATTGGAAACTGCATCTGGGGGTCTTGAATCAAAATTATTTAGTAACATTGCAGAGAAGAAATTTTGTGGATATGCTTTTAGGTTGAGCACATACTCTGACACTTGGAGCCCCAAGTTATACAGAAACAGTGATTATTTTGTACATTTCACAACACATGATATATGGTATATGATATGTCTGATAGTTGCACTTGTGAATCATTTCCTTACTTGCTTATTGCTTGTTGTACAGATCAAGTTGCAACTATGATTCTATCAAATACAACATACAGCCATGCCGGAAGTGATTTTCTTAAAAATTGACTCATCATCGTTGATCAGATAGGTGCGGAAATGCCTGTTGGTACTGGGGCTTGTTTCAGTCAGCTGAGCAGTAAAAGAGCATTAATGCTGTGTAGATACTTTGGAGTTAAAAGCACTTTTTCAAGTGACCAAACTTGCCCATGCTGATGTGAAACAGCTAGAAAGAACTATTACATAAAGGACAGCTCTTGACAGTTTCAATAGAGACACTAGTGAAAAAAATTCTTAAAGGGATAGTACAGTTTTGGTGGAGGTGAGAATTGGGCTTTTAACTTTTTGCGAGATACCAAGAAAACACTTATGAAATAGTACAGAGCATACCATTTTAAGAGGAATTCGAAGTTTACTTGATGGAAATCGGGTTTGGAATGACGGAAATATCCAAAAACAAGGTAAAACAAAGCGATTGTGTGAAAGTGTGGGTCCCACACTTTATTAGAATTGCTCTTTTTGGATATCTCAGCTATTTCAAAACCAATTTTCATCAAATAAACGTTGAATTCCTCATAAAATTACATGCTCTTTCATATTTCATAAGAGGTTTTTCATTATCTCACCAAAAAATGTTAGAAATCTGAAGTTAGGTCTCAACCGAAACTGTACAATCCCTTTAAAGTCATGTATTGATTCTGATTGAAACCCTCTTTGTATTGTACTTGCTTTGTTATTTGTAGTAATGGATGGACTCTCCACAAGCACCATCTTAGAGTTGATATTGCAGGCAACAGCAAGAAGGTACTACAGCACTTGACATGTATCCATGTAAATATGTGCTATCAAGACTTTGGTGTCAGAATACATTTTGCCTCTCATTAAATGGAAAGTGAAAATAATGATGGGGTCGGGGGGGGGGGGGGGGGGGGGGGGGGTGCACAACTTCGTCTGGGGGCTTACAACCTCCACTGCCCCCTCCCCCCCCCCCCCCCCCTTTGAAATGGCATGTCAGTTCTTGTGGTCAGAACATCTTTTAAAAGTTTTTAAAGACAAAGTCATGATCTCTTATATTACATGGGTTAGTCACAGTACGTGTACTTTGAAATGCATGCATACCTTCATCTCGAATTTTTTATGTTAACCATTTTGAAAGTATTATTACCAAGACCACAGCATAGATAGGACAGCTTTTGTGCCTCATTCCAACAGTGCATATCCCAATATATGTACCCAATTTTATTGAGCACTGCTTCCTTTTATTATGTCAATTGGTAATTATCAGTTTTTTAGAATGCAAATGTTTCATCTTACATATTGTGCTAAAATATCTTGTATCTTTGCTGTCATTTGCAATAATTTTCGATTTGTCTACATGAAATGTTCTTGCATGGAAGAACTTCCCAGAATGCTGTGCACATGCAGAAAACTTCACAAATGGTTCACTGTCACATGATCATGTTTATCCAATCACTGACTGGCAGATGACTAGCCCATATGTACATGTACAGTCATATAGCAGAATACACAAACCAAAGAATAGGTCTATCCAGTAGCATTTCCATATGTCTTCTGTTTTTTATTTTACCTGCAAGTACCTAACTGGGAGGGTGGGGAACTCAAAAGTTTGGGCACCATCTGAAGGGATGTTAATACATTGGTTAATGGACAAGTCATAGCATGTAGCCTCTTCACAGTAGTTATGTTGGTTAAGAAGGTGGGATCTTCCATAGATGATGTGGTTCCTATGAGTTGAAGTGCAACATATTTTGTCTGACATTTTGAATTGATGTTGAAATGTTTAGGCCTTGCCAATCTACCAATCTACCAATCTATGGAATGCTGTATACGCTGAATATTTCGTGAGGTTTTTATTTTCGTGAATTTCGCGAGTCAGGTGCTATTCGTGAAATTAAAGACACACAAAAGTATTGACTCTGATCCCGATGTGAGTGTGACATACGCATGTACATATCTCCATTCAGTACAAGACTCCACGATCGCGAATTTAACCTCTTGTGAAATCGTTGGGAATTCCTGATTGGCGAAAATTTAGGCTCGCAAAATATATGGCGTATACAGTATTGTTGTTGCTCACAAGAAAATGCAGCACTGTTTTCTTTATTTCCCAAACAGCATGATCTCCGGAGATCAGTGTTTGTGGGCAACGTTCCTTTCAAAGTCGAGGAAGAAGAGCTGCACGATCACTTCCACAGCTGTGGTGCTATCGAGGGAGTGAGGCTCATCCGTGACAAGGAATCTGGTGTCGGCAAAGGATTTGGGTACATCCTCTTTGAGGTGAGTCCAAGAACTCTTTCGAAGATTGCTCCTGGCAAGATCAGAAGATGAAGATATAGATAAATACAGTGCACTTCTGTAATAACAAATATGGCTATAATGAAATTCTGGTGACAACGAAATAAAGATTCAGGATGCAACATTATCTGCTCTATGTTATTTGTTGCTTATTTCTTCGGTTATAATGAAATTTTGATATTAAAACAAAAGAAAACTGCCAGTCCCGATGACTTTATTATGATGGGAGTCCACTGTAGTAAGTCGGAAGTTCAGTAGGTAGATGTGCAGATAGATAGATGGATAGATAGATAGATAGATTGATAGATAGATCAGAAAAATAAAAAGATGGATACAGCGGACTCATGTTATAACGAAGTCCTCGGGACCAGCAGTCTTCTTTTGTTATATCAAAATTTTGCTATTACCGAACAAATGATTTTAAAAAGAGCAGATAATGGTCTGAATTTTTTACTTTATTGTAACGAGAATTTTGTTATAACTGTGTTCGTTATAACAGGAGTGCACTCTAGATAGATCGACAGACAGATAAAGACAGATATAGGCAGATGACTAGTAGAAAGATCAAGAAAGACACAAAAAATGGATGTATAGATATGGATAGATACAATTTATTTCAGTTCTTGAACCTCTTTCTTTGGGTGTATTGCTTATATGTATTTGTAGCACTTGTTAAAAATCTACAGAGGGAAAAAGAAAGGTACCTGTCATTCCTAGCACCATAGAGATTTTATTGAGTATTTTGAAAATGTGTGAATGGAAGAATATAAATCCACCAAGACTCAAAAACTGTCACATGTTTCATGCTAAGAAACACAACCAGTTTGGAAACTGGATATAGCAAAGTCCATAGTAAAGCAGGAGATTACTGGTACCATTACTGGGATCTCTCTTTTGGCTGTGGTTAATCTCTACAGATTTCATATTAATAGGTTCTCTCAAACACACATTTATAACCACCTCTGTGCGATACCCTACAGAACAGTATGCATATCTGTGTCAATTTTGGCCAGTGTTTGAGTATCTTGTGGGTGGTCTGTGAAAAAAAAAAAAAAAAAAAAAGAATTTATTAATCCTTCATGATAAAAACAAGTCTCTTTCTGTTTATTTTGTCTGGCAGACTTAAGAGGGGAATATTATGGAATAGGTTATGTTGTCAAACAGGAAATGATTTATTCAATAGAATAATCATTGTTTTGTAATTATTGTTTTTTGCAGGACCCCTCTTCTGTGCAGTTTGCTCTGAAAATGAATGGAACCAAATTAAAGGGAAGAGGACTGAGAGTCAAAAGAGCTGTCAAAAAGGAGAAGCAGAAAGACCAACAAATATCCTTTTGCTGGCACCATCCTAGTGGAATGTCAAATGAAATGTAGACAGTCTTCATTAATTTAACTTCCATGAACAAAATTGAAGGGATCTTCATTCTAATAAATGTGTTAGCATAAATATTCTTGTGCATCACTGTACTTATGTTCTTACGTGTTTGGATGTCAGAAGCAGCCAGACATGATTTGCGGCAGAATTAGACCTTTGTTGGACAGTATGTAGTCCCTGTATTGTTCTCCTTGAATATTGTGCTACAAAGTAATTACAATTGTTGAAGTCAAATTTGATGTACATCTTGACCATGTAAACAATGAAATTATTGGACGATCAGAGGAGAGAGTTTGTGTAAAAACATTGTTGCTTCTAGTACATAGCTTCAGTTGAAGACAGACATTGAAAGCAGGCATAGAAAACTATTTGGTTAGCATCCATCTCTTTCTAACCAGTAGAATTGGGGCTCGTTGGGGGTGGTCATGGCAAGTGACACTCTGCCAGTCAGCCTACGTATAATGAAAATTGAAATATATACCCTGTACTGGTATATGTAGACATTTTGAAAAGGTGATAAATCCACCTAGCCATCATACAGTCTTCCAGGGAAAAGTGATGAAATATGTATAGTAATAGATATTTTGAAAAGGTGCTAAATCCACCTACCTGGTCATAATCCAGTTTGACAAGGAAATCAAAAGAAAGCTCTGCTGATCCTTTGAAAAGGACCATCAAGGCTGTCACTGTGTTACAACATTTTGCCTTAATTCCTGTCTGTACAGAGTAGATGGCCACAGAGGGCAGTCTGCACAAAGGAGGAACAGCCAAGGTCCAAGAGCTAAGGGAAGAGGATTTCAGGGAACCCGTGGTAGAAGAAAACCACCAATGGGCAAGGGAAGGCAAAAGGCAGAAAGAGCTGATAATATCTGTGTGTGTACTCTCCTCAAGAGATGCCAATATAAGAGACAATTTTACGACCAGAGTGGGATGTACAGAGCTGCCTAGTCTCCTCGATTCTGCAGTGGCTTCCTGATGACTTTCAAACCTATTCATGTCTTTGAGAACATGAAAGGCTCCTTGATTTGGCATTACAAACATGCATTGAGATGCTTGTAACACACAGGAGTATCTTCCTCATTGCTCTATGAAGCCTCCCCGCCTTCAATGGTCAAATGTTACCAGGCCTGGATGTATCATGGACTGAGACATATCTGGTCTTGTGAGACGGGTTGCAGTGTGAGCGCATGGCATGTTCCTGGAAGATGACCAAGGCAGTGATGGTGGCTCTCAGGATGCTATCAATATAGCTTTTGTACAATGTGTGGATTGATTTTAGGCATGCTGGTCACCTTTGGGCATAGGATATACAATTAATAGCCAACCACACGGTACTCACCATGTGAGTTCTTCTATTGTAGACATTGATACTGCTCCAGAAATGAAGATCATGATCCACAAATTTGTTTGGAAACCATTCAGTTTTTCCTCTGAAAGTTCTTATGTGCAAAAGAAAAATGATTAAAAAAAAAAATAGATAAAACCAGTAACTTGTACTTTATAAGGAATCACCAGGAGAAGTGCATAACATCTCTTATTTATAATCATATGTACAAGATTATCATCTGAGCTTGTCAGAACAAAGTTAGTAACCTACCAAAAGACCAAAAGTTAAATAGCTGAAATTGAGATAAAACCTCTCCACTTAAAGTCTTATGGCTAATGACATTGTTAAGGGAAATCCTAGGTGAATTTGGTGGTCTTGATTTTTCATTGCATGTACTGTATTAATCTTGTCTCTTTTCATTATGTCTATGAGGTACTGGAAATAACAATGTAGAACAAGAGACACTCATTCGAGTATCGCAAGTTCACCTTTCATGCATTTGTGCAGACTTTTACCTGAGAACATTGCAAACTGGGGGGGGGGGGGCAGCTTTGGGGGCATCCATTAGGGCATGGTGTCCATTTGCATATTTCTTCACACTGGTGAAAATACCTGCCAAGTACACTTTATTTAGAAAATTTGACTATGCAGTTTTCAAGAAATGATAAAATAAGAATGTAAAAACTTGCCTCCAAATCGATCCCCGCCCGACCCAAGTCTGACCATGTGTTTCAAAAAGAATAAGAATATGTGGCTGGAATTGCCATGAACAGATGTAAAGCTGTAGTCACTAAGCTTCTTTAATACTCACATTAATAAGTTAGCATACACATCACTTTTGGTTCTAAAAAGATCTATGAGATTCCCTAATTTGGGGGCTTTGTCTCCTTCTCCCCACCCCCACCACAACAGGGCTATTGTGCCCCTGGGGGCCCCCTAGTAAAAAATTATGCCCGTGTGTACAAATATATTTTCTACACTGTAGCGATAACACCTGTCAAGTGTAGGGACAATTTGACCATGTGTTTTTTAAGAAGACGAAAATGTGAAAATTGAGCCCCAACTTGAACTCCACCTCTAAATCTGCCATGAACCAACTGGAAGCTATAGTCACCAATCTACTTATTCATAGTACTAAATTAGCTTATCTCTTTTGGTTCTTCCCCTTCCCCTCTCCCCACCCCCCCCCCCCCCCCCCCCCTTGCTCCATATCCAGGTCATTTTGGTCCTGGGACCCCCCCAGGTGGGCAATGGTGCCCATTTGTGCAAATACATGTATATATATTCAAACCCTAAATTTGACCTTGAGTGTATAATTAGGCCCAATTTGGACCCTGCACAGGGCCTCTGAGAGAGGCACCCCAGGATCCGCCATGAACAAACTGTAACTACAGTCATCATGTACTTACTCATAGTATTAACTTAGCTCTATTACTTCAGGTTCTGTACAGACGATTTTGGAAGATTCCTTAATTTTAGGGGTTTGGGCCCCCTTGTGGCCACCAGGGGGCATGGTGCCCATTTGAACAAATTGAGATCTTGTCCACTTTAGGATGCTACCTGCCAAGTTTGGTGAAAATCTATCGTGGGGTTTTCATGATGAAAATGTAAAAAGTTCCCGCACAATGGATGCGGGACGATGTCTCCAGTGATCGCATTAGCTCAGGTGAGCTAATAAAATTGCCAGAAGGTTTCCCTGTACTTGAGTATATTAAAATGTGGGCTTGACTCTAGGGTAATAGATATTAAATGCTTGCCAAATTCTAAGGGAAAGCACAAATATGATTCTAATGTTTTGGAGAAATACAATGTACTGTTAACCCCCGGTCATTGTTGCCACTCATGTTGTGATTTCTATGCCCCCACACTATAAGAAGTATTCATGTTCCGGAATATGCCTTGATTTTTAATATTTTTAATGAACAAAAGTAAATACAGTGGTCAACTTGAACAGATATTGATCTTAGTTTCTCATATACATCATGTAAGGAAACATCCCCACCCACTCAAAGAATGGAAGGGACAGATTTATGACTTCACTAGCTTGAAAATAAACTGCTAACTCAGTTTACTTGGAGCCGTGAACAGGTGACTGAACAGACATGAAATTGAATATGGAGCATTGTTGTTAAATCTTGAGTAAGATTAATGAGGAAATGTCAACAAAAATGAAACATCCATTACAGTTGCCAGTACATGTAGTTCATGCTCAATGGACTGGTGAAAAGACCTATCAGGCTACCACCTCAGTACTTAGATTTTTGTAATGAACAATGTATGTACCGGTACATTTTTTAGTGTTTACACAGATGTGTAAATATGCATAGTTGTGTACATAATTATGTGACATTTTAATGATTTTAACAAGCCTATTTTCATAGCAGATGAAGTGCAAAATATATATGTACGGTATGTAGCACATTTGCTACATTTAACACCATTTCTGACGAGTCAGTGTTTTCAGTGGATTGTGTGCATACTCGCATAATTTTTTGAAGGGTTTTATGACATACTACTGCATGTTGATTTGTGTTGATTCGTGATACCCTCAACTGCACTTTTGTGGTAAAATGAATATCTAGAAACATTCCATATATTTTTTAATAATTTTTCTTCGATTTTTCTTCAGGTTACTTTGATACGCCCACAAAAAAACCTTCCAAACCAAGATTCTGGTTCTGACGTATCTGTCATTGCTAAAGTACTAATATGATAATAACTTGCATGTTTCTGTGATATTAATGTCACCATCAAAAGACATGGCGAGGGAACATGCAAGTTACACTCGGTTTCGGGGAGGGTGCATTCCAATGTCTTTTGTTAATCATGTTACAGTGTAGTACTTAACCCTATTCCCACCGGGGGGGGGGGGGGGGGGGGGGGGGGCATTTTGGGCCCCCCCCCCCTTGACGTTTCGCGTGATTATTCCGCAACGCGTGATGCTCTCGCCGCGACATTTTATGACTTTTTTCTTTCAAGTATCGCGCAACTTTTGAGACCATATTTGTTGCTCCCGGGCATACCGTTTTGAAGCCACGCCCCTTTGAAAAAAATTTGTCGACCCAAAAATTGCTCAAAAACGTGATTTTGTGTACAAATCCAATGTACATTAATGTAAATTGTGTTTTTGCAATTAATTCATATAAAAACAAATATTTTTACTTTCAATGGCTGATAATGATTTATTTTAGCCTGATTATGCTTTAAAAAAGTTATGCGACAAATATTGATGAAAAAACCAACAAAAACAAAAAGTAAAAAAACAAAGAAATACATAAGAAATAATTATGAAGCCGAATTTTTGCTCCAATATTATTGTTGAGGATATTGAAAAGAATATGTTCACCGAAAATTAGAAGTCTTGGAGCTTTATTTTTTTTATTTATAGGCAAAAAATATATATTTTGCATAAATTAGCATAAATTAATTAATATAAAATACATAAATTAAAATTTGAAAAATCTAACTATACAGTCTTGTAGATTACATTAGCCTCTACCTCAGTGCAAATTTTTGCGAGGATCACGTGATCCACGACCGAGATCTGAAAGGGGGGGGGGGGGGCAAAAAGGCCCCCCCCCCCCCCCCCCCCCCCCGGGTGGTTTCAAGTCCCTCAAAAAACCCGGTGGGATTAGGGTTAAGCAATGATTGACAGATGAGGTCACAACCAGAATCTTGGTTTGGAAGGTTTTTTGTGTGGGCATAAATCCAAGTAATCTGATGAAAAATAGAAGAAAAATTATTAAAAAATATATCGTCGCTGGGGTGACAAGACCTTGTATATGCAATTTTGGTGAAAATGACTTTTTTTGATTAATGGTCAAATAATGAGTTAAGTAATGTCCTGTCCAAATCCCAACTGTCTTACTCCAAAAATGAAACCACCTTGGCATGTCAAAGGAAAGGTTATCCCATTCGCCACAGTGCTTTAGCCGCCATGTTTTTTGGCTCTCCTGAACATTTTACATTTTGTAGATACGAGGTCTTGTCGCCCCAGCGACGATATGGAATGTTTCTAGATATTCATTTCACCGCAAAAGTGATGTTGAGGGTAACATGAATCAACACAAATTCAACATGCATTTGTATGTCATAAAACCTTAAATGGCATTTATCATGTAAAATACACATACAATGTATGTAGTATGTACAATCAAACACAGTACACTGGGTTATCCCAAATAATGTTCATACAAGCTTACGTCGTTATGGAGTACATACCAGTATAGTGTAGTACATTGTACAGTGTGTATGTGTTTTCGGCTGCATGTGTTCATATCATTTCCACTAAAAAATACAGTATAAGCAGAGCTGTCAACCATGACAGATTACAAGTATGTATTTGAAAATAATTCATTATTGGAAAAATGAGCAAAGAAACTGGGATTCCATCGGGATGAACACGCATTTTGAAGGCTAGATCATATCTTGGTTAATAAAGGGGAAGTGGCTCGCATGTGGCATCCTAAATCAAATTTCCAGAAAGAAAAAATATTTCATGAAACACTTTGGATGAAGAAGCAATCCATATCATCAAAGGACAAGTTTACCCAAATATATGTGTGGATTGAGTGAATGTAGCAATATTAGAATACACCAGTGAAAGTTTGAGGAAAATCAGATGATCCGTTCAAAAGTTATGACTTTTTTAAAGTTTCAGTGCCGCCGTCACTGGATGAGAAGACTACAACAGTTTGTGATATTACTGCAGGACAACAATATGAAGAAAATATCAACAGAATTCAACCTACACTTGTACATGTATTTTCATATTTCTAGCAAAATGAAAGAACACTCAACTTACCTCTTCAAGAAAGCAGGGGGAATGATATCACCTGATCATGTGTCAGTACATCTGTAAGAAGTCAAGGGAATGTGTACTTTTCAATAAAAAAAAATACATTTTGTGGAATTCTCTTAATATTTTCTTTGCATTGTCCTGCAGAAATGTCACAAACTGTTGTAATTATCACAAACTTGTAGTCTCTCATCCAGCAATGGTGGAACTGAACTTTAAAAATTCATTATTTTGAATGAATTGTCCGATTTTCCTCACAATTTCAACGATGTGTTACAGTGTTCTACAAATACTGCTGCATTCAATCAATCTACACATTTGGGTGAACTTGTCCTTGAACCTTCCTAATGGAGACTATATAGGTATCCCAAGAGAAGCATGGATAATGCTGACCTGTTATGGTCAGCTGAAATTCCTATCCTTTTCTGTATCTAGTCCTTGGTATCAGAAATCTCCGACTAAACTTGTGATGACAGTTGCATGGTAATACTGCAAAATTTGAAATTTTCACACATTTTGTGCAACCAGAGACTAGCGTGAAAATTAAAGCAAACGTACATACCACTAATTAATGTTTTGATTCTGTGGAATTAAAAACACATAAATTTCATCGCATTTGGTCGAGCGTGACAAACTGCTGGCGAGAAAATTTCCACTTTTACAGTACCCAATGAATGATGCAAAATTTGACTTCATATTTGTTTGTTTTATGCGCCTGCTAAGGAAACATTGAATGTAGACAAGCAAACAACCACAGGACCAGCAATTTGTAATGTCAGAGTAGGACAATGATGTGAAGAAAATATGAAGAAAATTCAACATTTTCATTTTCCAGCACAGGGGAAATGATATTACCCCTAACATATGTCAGTAACAAGTCAAAGTATTGAGTACTTTTCATAAACATGAAATTTTCGTGGAATTCTCTCTATTTTCTTTATACCATTGTCCTTTATGCGACATCATAAATTATTTTAGTCTTCTTATCCAGTAATGACAGCACATGGATTAAACAAAACTGTAAAAAACTACGGATTGGCTTCTCATCACATCCGACATCATTACACAAAGGAGGCAAGGCATTGGTGTTACACTATAAATCACAAGTACTAAGGGATTAATGCTTGTGAATATGAACACATATGGTACAATATCAGACACTTCACTAATGGCAGTGGGCTAACCTCATACAGATGTATCATTCGTTGTTGGACATGTACTGTATTTCACATTTTGTTTGTAGTGACTGCACATCAAGTATCTATGATACACTGTACTGTACATGTATTATGTTTTTGCATCTGTAGGATGACATTCAGAAGAACTCACTGGCACTTGGGAAGTCAAACATTGCATGCAAAATCTTCATTTTGACAATTGATTTTATTCACTGCTTTCATTTAAAACTAGCTTTCATTTGTACATACAGGACAAATTCTTCAAATGAGTTCAAATGAGCCACATTGGAGACGAAAAGTGATTACTTTTACTTGTAAGTAAAATATTCTTGTGGTCAAGTGACATGAATGCAATAAATATTCCCTCAGGCGTGTTTGTCATACACGTATTTACATCAACAACGACAACAAAATGCTGAGGCACTACAGCTGTATTCAGTTTTGACTAAAAATTCTTTGGTGATAAAGGGCAGTTAAGAACCTGTTGGCTAAGATTTGACCATGGATCATACATCCCTGTGGTCAGCTAGAGCTGAAGGAGGGCTGTTTGTGGCAAAGAATCCAATGTGATAGTGTAATTAGACAGGTCGTTACAAAATGTAGTGACTGGGTTTGCATGCTTACACTGTATATACTGTATACAGTTTCACTGGAAACTTGTGGTCAAGGATTGAATTTGTGGCAAGACCTTGGGATTAAAAAGCAACTTCACTTTGCATTCATGATGAAATTAAAAGAACTGTGAGTTTCATTAAATTGAACAAAAGTGGGAATCTAAAAAATGTATACGTTTAATATACCTGGTATATTAGCCACACATTGATATCGGTGTCGTTCTACTAATAAGTCACGACAAGGATGTCATTGTAACACTAATCTCGTGGGTTGTCTATTGTCATATGAAGATAAAACAATAAAAATCTTCTTTCTGTCAAGTAAATCAGTAACTACAAATCCATCAAAACCAACTTGTTATACTCCTGGAGGAATTTATCGAACACAATAAATTTCTTGTTGAATCCACGACGAGTGAAGATTTTTGTGCAAATCAAAGGAGATACACATATGTAAGACCATGACTTCATTATTAATTTACATATCATCTACCTATCACTGAAATCTTTTTCTCACAAAGCCATACGATACTTACAAATTCCATAGTCTCCATCTCTTAATCTAATCATTTTGAAACATTTTAATTTTCTGATTGTTTGATTTACTCTATTACAGAATAATTGTCTGCCTCTGAGGCAGCATTGTTGAAAAATATAAAACAGTTACAATTTATCATAGGATATTATGCATCATTATTCAGAGCCATGGCCAATTCATATCAAGAACTATGCAGTGTATTGATCAATGTGAATGCTGGTAACGCTACAAACTGGATAAGATTGACTCTGGTAGTTTTACAAATGTTTCTTAACAAAAAACAACTGCACAAACAATTTGTTCTCACTCATCCATTCTTTCATATTCTGGAAGTTTCAGCTTTGCTTATCAATTTGAATACCGGGATTTGGCAAAATGTCCTTCCAGTCTCAATAAACAGACATACAGTATGTGTTTTCTAAACACACCGCACTGATAGTACTACTGCCGACAAGTTCTCACTTGTATACTCCCTTTGATATACATGGTGTCTGAGAATATATCACACAATTCACACAAATTGCATTGTCCTGCAATGCCCGACGACAGTGTCCTTGTCACTTGGCGCGATGCCATGCTAGCATTCCACCCCATATTTGTCAAAGTTCCTCAAGATCACCCCAAGCTGACAGTGTACCTGGCCCATCGCCACTGTCTGGAGCGTGTATCGCTCGGCACTCTGCACCATCTCCGGGTTTCTCAGCTGTGGGGCGCCCCCAATGAAGAACTGGGAGACTTGCTCGCGGAAGGTTCCCGCTGGTCGCCACGTCGGGCACTTGATGTCATGAGTTCCTGGTGAAGTGGGCAGGTGGCAGAAACCGTACCCGAAGAGCTCGTTTCGTCCAAAGTCATCCTGGTGGTAGACCTCAAACTTCAATTTTGGCCATCCTAGGAAAGTGGAGTTTGATGAATGCTCATACAGTATCACCAAAAAATAGCAAATGAACATAAGAATAGAAAGTACATTAGTCGGCATGCTATTTCATCGTTACATTGGGTATTTAAATTGTAGTAATGCCTGATGATATGTGTGCATGATTTCTATCAACAAATGCCACTTTGTCTTGATGAAGAAAATTATAATACTGTGTGCTGAATATCTTTTGAGCAAGAGGTAGCAACTTCTGTTCAAAGTTAGAGAATCTCTCGCGGGCAAACATTCATGACCATGACATGTTACTAAAATAAGGGTGTAATATTACACCGAATTAACTCAGGTAAACTATGTATGGCAGGGTCATGCCTTTTAAAGGTGAAGTTAATGGACAGCTAGTCATTTTGATCACTACCCATGTCCACAGGTGATAATGGCAATAACTCCAGGAAGGAGTAACATATCACTGTGAGCAAAGGTTACCAGGTACTTGAAATCTGCTCAAGAGTAGTAATGCTCCACATACATACTCTAGAAACAGAATGATAAATTTTGCTTTTGCTGTTTTCCTCCAATAGGGACTGTTAATGAGAACTCTGCTCAGTCAATTCCAGAATTGAGAATTCGATGAAGGAAGGTAAGCCGCTGCTTCCCGTCATTACCTTGCAAGCCTTTGGTAGCAAAGTGCACATCAATGGGATGACTCCACACGGCAAAGTTTTCGTTCTGTGGTAAGTCTACCTGTGTCTGGCCCTCGCGAGTTCCAGCAATGACCTTCCAGGCACCACCTGAACGTAGATACCAAAGGGACACAAATTATCATCAATATAGAAAAACTGATTGTGTTTATGCAGACTTCAGTAAGATAGGGATAATATGCATTTAGGTATTCAAACGTGTTTTTACACATCACATTATACTTCATCCCCCAACACACACATACAGAGGACAACCACATGTGGCTCAGTTTGCCAAGAGGGGCAGCTACACACACCTACAGGCAGTTTATGGACAAAAAGAAAAGTTAAAGATTCATTTTCTTTTTTTCTTTTTTTTTTTTTTTGGGGGGGGGGGGGGGGTCAGGCATCTAGAGTGCATGTGTATTCATGCCATGTCTTTTGATGGAAGGATACACTCAAATTACATCAACAGCAGTCCACCAGCTGAGAGATAATGTATAAACCTTATGCCATTAAAATGTACAACTTGTAGTTCTAATATACAGGTGTATGTAACAAGGACCTGAAATTCAATATCTTGAGAATTTAGGATTGTTAAAGGGAAAGCAAACCCAAAGAGCAATGTGGATTGAGTGAAAGCAGCAACATTAGTAGAACACATCAACGAAAGTTTGAGGAAAATCGGACAATCGATGCAAAAGTTATGAATTATTAAAATGTTGGTGTTGGAACCATTGGATGAGGAGACTACTAGAGGTTATGACGTATGAGCGGACAACAATACAAAGAAAATATAAAGAAAATTCAACAAAAATTCACTTTTCTAGCATTATGAAAGAGCACTTGACTAACCGCTTTCAGAAAGCAGGGGGAATAATTGCTACCCTTAACATATGTCAGTATCAAGTTGGTGGAATTTGTAATTTTCATGAAAAATGAATTTTTGTGGAATTTTCATGTTTTCTTTATGTTATTGTCCACTCATATGTCGTAACCTCTAGTAGTCTCCTCATCCAGCAGTTCCAACACCAAAATTCTAAAAATTCGTAACTATTGCATCGATTGTCCAATTTTCCTCAAACTTTCACTGATATGTTCTACTAATGTTGCTGCTTTCACTCAATCCACATTGCTCTAATGGGTTTGTGTTCCCTTTAAAGACAATTTTGGGGATTTGTGACAATTTTGCAAGATCAATAACCACACTGACTATTGAGGAAATGAGAAAATTTTAGCACTGTTTAAGGGGGGGGGGGAAATAAAGGGTGGAATATTTTGATGACATGCAAAACACAGAAAATGCATCAAATTAGATTTCTACACAGAAATAGAATCTTAAAAATATATATAGTAAACTGATGTCGACTATGGAGTGCTGCACAACAATTGAGCTTAAAAAAATGCACTAAATTTATAGAATATACAGAAGCAAAGGGCTAAATATATTCTACTGCCATACTTTCATGTTGCATCTGGCAAAGTAAGACAATCAATATTTCATGCAGCAATCAACATGACTGGCTTACCTGTATGAATTTTCCATTTGCAGAATAAATTCTGACTGTTGAAACCACTTGCTCCAAGTATCTGCCCAATCACATGCACCTCAGCCATGATGTAATGTGCTAGATTTCCATGTGAAACTTGTTTGCTGAAGAGAAATATATAGACATTTGTAAGGCAAGTTTCATTTCATGTAGTACTAGTAGTAGACATCTACATCGGTACTCAGGCTAGTCCAAATCTGGATATGATGCTACAAAGGATGAAATTATGCAAATATTAACATGGTGCAAATGTGCAAGAAAAAAAAAAAAAACTCCAATATGGAGCTAGCATGCAGAAATGGAAGTCCTGAAATCCAGACGCCCAATGTGGCAGCGATAGCATCGATCTGCAGGGGGTGCATTCCATAGCCTGCCCTTACTGCTGTAACAGTGTTGGCATGAAGGAGTGACAGATGCATTATTTAGTGGAGTTAGTTGTCAGAGCAGGGAGGTGGTTAGTACTTGGAAGGATGGTAATTCCACAATTTGAATATCGTAGTAGGGTATCAGTCACATTGGTTTCAGATGGGTGTCTTTTTTTATGGCAATGAGATCATCAGGGGCGGATCCAGGAATTCCGTAAGGGGAGGGGGGCAAAAATAAATTTGCCGTCACTTCCGGGTTTAATCAGCTGACAAGCCCCCCCCCCCCAAAAAAAAAAAAAAGAAAAGAAAAAAAAAAAGAAAAAGGGCTCCTGTGCCGGCTCTCGTACCACTTCCAGGTTATCGCAATTTTCTGGTGCCATTACAATCGAAAATAAAAGGGGGCGCAAGCACCCCCATTCATTTTCTTTCCTTTTTCTTTTTGTTTTCAGGAAAATTAAACTAGGGGCGGGGGGCACGCGCCCGGTGCGCAAGTCAATGGAGTAAAATGGAGTCAAAGGGGGCGTGAGCTTTCGATCCTACCTAACAGTAGCACGAATCTTCGTCAGAGGCAAAATGACAAACAGGCAGAACTTCAGATATGGGACTGGAGAGAGAACAAACTTTGTTGATGACTTAATAGCTCGAGTGAAAGCTCAGGCCCCTTTTTACTTTTGACTCCTTTTCAGTTTTATTACAGCTGTGCAATCAATAGATGGTAGTACTGCACGTCACTGTAGCACTGTGTAGTCTCATGATGACTCACACACGTAACTAGAATCTACAAATCTGTACGTGCGAATGTCCATTACCAACGGCAACGGTGGGACGCTACTTACACTGCCCCGTGGAATGCAAATGAAATCCCGTACATTCTACCGTGGGCCTACTGTAGAACACCTACGACGAAACGGCAAATTGACTCATATAACACCACAATACCATTATATCCTGATATTACCTCACCTTTGATGCCACAAAGCTTAGCAGTGTTCCAGGCTGATTATCACTTCTCTGTCAGATTCGGAAAAAACATCGACAATTCATCCGTTTTATTTTCCGCCGCCCACTTCATTAGCTCGGTTCTACCGTGTTTTCCGATCCCAAAATACCACAATAAAAATAGGACATATACACAATGAATCTTCGCGCGCGAGGGTTCGAGGAAGATGTAGCTTTTGTGTTGTGTTCGTGTGTGCACCATGGTGTGCACGTACCATGTGTGTGTGTGTGAGGTACACAAGATGAGGCTGACTACGACTGGACTTGACGGGAATGCATCACTACCTAGTGGTGGAATGCATCAGTCATCCACGGCGGTTCAATTTGGTTTTTGAGCGCCATCACCGCACACATCTCTACACACACAAATACTGGTAAAACACAGTCATCTTCTATGAAACCCCAACCATAAGGGTCACTACACAAACTGCTTGTTGGTGTTGTTGCTGTTATAATCATATTGTTATATATTTTGTGTGTGTGTGTGTTTGTTTGTTTTTTTCATACATTTCATCCCATGACAATATAACTAAAGTGTCAGAAACTGACAGGATCCTAGTTAAAGGACAAGTCCACCTTCATATACATAAGGATTGAGAGAATGCAGCAATATTAGTAGAACACATCAGTGAAAGTTTGGGGAAAATTGGACAATCCGTTCAAAAGTTATGAATTTTTAAAGTATCTGCGTAGTCACTGCTGGATGAGAAGACTACTACAGTGTATGATGTCATATGCGTATAACCATACAAAGAAAATAAAAAGAAAATTTCACAAAACTTTACTTTTTGAATAAAGTGCACATTTCTTCGACTTGTTACTGATATATGTTCAGGGTGATATTATTCCCCCTGCCTTCTGGAAGAGAGAAGTCAAGTGTTCCTTTGTTATGCGAGAAAAGTGAAAATATGTTGAATTTTCTTTATTCTTTCTTTATATCGTTGTACTCATGTGACATGACAAGCTATAGTAGTCTTTTCATCCAGCTGTGACTGAGCAGAATCTTCAAAAATTCATAACTTTTTAACAGATTGTCCGATTTTGCTCAAACTCTCACTGATGTGTTCTACTAATGTTGCTGCATTCACTCAACCCACATGTCTATGAAGGTGAACTTGTCCATTAAGACTTCTAACCGTCATTCTTATATCAAGGTAAATCTGTACTATTTTTCTTTTGAAGGAAAAATGAAAATTCTTCCGAAATATACATAACATCAATCCGAACAATTACTAGACTGTTGTAACACTGTGTCTGCCTCAACTTAGAGGAGTTTTGGTATTTGAATGTCATTATACTCAGTCTGTACTACACAGGTTATACATGTATTAACTTTATTATAACATTTGGAGAAAGGCACATGATGAAATGAGTAAGAGTAAGATAACGACAGTCTACAAGAAAAACAAAATAGATGGAACATTGAGATGGGCTACTTTACAAGGTTTACCTATAATAGGCCTATAGAGATGGTCTTAGCTATTTGATTCATAATCAATGATGATAACTACAATAACTAATGATGTGATTATAACACAGCTTAAATACTAGGAAAATACTGGTTTTTGTGATTCCCAGCAGAATAATGGCTCTGATAGCATGTTTCTTCATACTGACGATAATCCTTCCATATGTTTTCTTTATGCTTTGTCTTTTTTCTGATATGATTATCACTGGAATTTCTACAAAAATTTATATCATATTGGATGGTAATTTAAATGAGACACCAGGGAATATTGGCCCTCATCAATTTTCCCTGGTATTCCATGAAATAAGGCTATCCAATATAATTACCATTATATTTGTATATATAATCTAGAAAGAAGGCACAAACTGTAAAGAGCAATTATCAGAATTTTAAAAAGACTGCACTAAGTTATGACTGGCACTTGTAGCAAGAGTTAATTCACACAAAAGCGTTCGGACACTCAGCAAACATACCTGACAAAATATGGTGTATTATTGCATGGTCACTTTACTACAATAGTAGCCTATGAGGTACTATGTAGTCGCTTCCAGGGAATTTGGCATTGTATTGAATATGCTCTGATATTGCACATGTAAATCAAGTGGACAAAAATATGCATTTTTAATGTGCCACTAACATGTCTTATATAGATAATAATTATCATTGTTGCAACTCTCTCCATCTCTCTCTCTCTCCCTCCCTCTCTCTCTCTCTCTCTCTCTCTCTCTCTCTCTTTTTCTCTGGATATAATGTATTGACAAAGACTCCTCACTATCAGAAAGTTATGAATCGAATGCTGGTGGGTGCGATGGTGGCTATGGAGATCTGTTTTCGAGTGATAATGTCTGCCACACTCATATTGCAGTTTTTAAAGTCATTGTTGGTGGGAGCTGGGACTGTTTGCTGTTGCTGTTGACACAGGTAACATAGAGCACATTTATTCTCAGCAGCAACTTTTCTGGATTGTTGTATACACAGTATACTGTAAGCACATGAGATGAGCATTCAGACAATGATTAGTGTATTGCATTCATTTATTTGATATGCAGAGTATGCAACAATACACAATATATATATTTAAAAAAAGAATCATTTTCACAAAATCAGACCTGACATGTCTGCTCACACAAATACAATCTCTGGAAAAAAAAAAGTGCTCTCATCAAGGAGGCTGTTTTTTTAACATATAAACAATGAATACAAAATATTGTCAATTGCAAAGAGTTGATGGAATACACAGGTCTTGAACTTTGAGCTCTGTTTTTGCCTGTTACAGTCTCTTATTAACTTGATAGCTCTTAACAGATATCCAGTACATCACAATTCTTTTCTACATTAGTGAGTTGATCATTGTACGATGCAATGTGTACTTCCCAGAAATAAATAAAACCAAACACTCATAAAATCTTGTGACTGCAAAAATGTCGTAAGGTACATATCAGCAATAGTATCAAAAGCCATAGAGAATAAAGCATAGCAGGGTAGTCCAGTTTCATAAACATAAAATGCTATAATATGCTAATACGGTTACCAAATTAGAATAAAATATCTCGATTGAGAATTTCTTTTTCTCACACAATATGATTCTTTGGAATACAAAGTCTTCTCTTTTTCTTTTCTTTTTTGCCGACGTCCGTACTTCTTAGATATACACTGTACACACTGACACAGTTCAACAACAGGTGTCAGCATACCGCTCCGGTCAAATATAAAATGTCTTGCAAATAAATATTAGAAAAATAGCCTGTAAAAAAGAAGTACATCATCATTACAGGAGACAGCACATAATCTTTATTTCACACAGTCTTGCTTGAAGTCTAGCCAGGTAACAAATGGTACACTTAACCAAGAATTCTCCGAGCTATGTATTTACAAACTGTCTTTATTCTCTGCCAATGTCTGTACATCAAATTTACTTTGTTTAAATACACCACTCTGGTTAATACTGGTTGGTAATTGAAAAGAGAATGCTTCACACAGAGAAATGGATCAGAAAAAGTTACAAGATTTCAAAGTGCCATTTGCCTGTTCATCCATCAAGTCCCACAATGCCATATTCCTGTGATTTGGTGCTGTATTTGTTTTTTTTAAATAATTATTGTTACTATGCATTGTATGTGTTTCAAACATACTTTATACGCCATATATTTAGTGAGTCTAATTTTTTATGAATCGTGACTTCCCAAAAATTTTTGCAAGAGGTTGAATTCGCGATTTAGAAGTACAGTACTGAATGGAAAAAAACATGCGTGAACGTCACATTCATGTTGGGGTCAGAGTTAATACTTAAACATGTTTTTAAATTCGTGAATAATATCCTAATTTGTATAATTCGCAAAAATAAAAACCTTGTCAAATATTTGGCGTATACAGTAGAGTATTATTATCATTTGAATTTGAATCTTTTGATGTTCATATTGAATTGATTGTTTCAGTTGAAGATTTCTTTTTAATTCTTAAATTGGCAACACAATAAACCTTCCTGTTTCTCTCTCATATTGCTTATTCGTATTTCTTTTCTGCTTTTGTGCAAATCTAATGTAGGATACACAGCAAAATTCACAGGTGCCAATTTGAGGATGACAAAATGATAATATCAGCAGTAATATTACCCCAGGACTTGATGGGTTAAACATGTGGCCATGGAATCAGTGATGGCTGTAACTGAAATAGCAGGATAAAAGCATGATTTGATAAATGATATGGAGAAATAACCCCATATGTAGCAAGGACTAAATCTATGCACAGATACTTGGCTCAGGTACACTATCACAGGTATGTGTTCACACATGCTATGATAGACAGGAACATAGAAATTCATCACTTTCTTTGGTTACTCATTGCTAGAATGTATATTGAATACACATAGGCACTTGGATATTTGCTGACTGACCTGCACACAATATATCTCCTGTCTGACTCTCTGATCAGAGATGCTCATTCTAAGCTTTTGACTTGATTACAATGCACAACATTACATCATGTTTTTGTTTTGTTTTTTGACACACTGATAGCGCATATCCTTTGGTACATTTCAATCTAGGGAGCGAAGGTGCCATAAGAGTTCAGCGACCCAAGTCAGTCAACCCTCGCTCTCATTTTTCTTCTTCTTCTTCTTTTTGCTGTTGTACCTAAGGCTTGTTAGTCGATGGGTTAAGAAGCGGCTTCAATCACCAATTCAAATCATGATGGCTATTTACATTTCATAAATGGCATGAATACACAGGAGGATACAGTCTACAGAAACACATGCAAAATCAAAATAAGCTGATCAGTGGCAATAAAATGCCCTACCATTCACATCCAGAGCTACGAGGATTCTGACCTCTTACAAAGTTTGGCAAGTTCAAACTACTCTTGTCTCCATTCTTATGCACTATAAAAGACAAAATCATCAGAAACATCAAACTAAAATTACATACAGTATGAATCAAGTATGTTTACTGAAGCTGCTCAATGAATTCATGCCACTGAGAGATAATCACAATAAATCACAAGAAAAACTTTGACAGATTTCTTTCACCACATTATTACAGTATGAAGGAATGCAAACCACAAATCAATCTTGATATTTTGACACTAACATGATGCTCCATTTGGTCCAGAATATAGGAGAGCAACAAATGATATATTGTCCCACTGAATAAAAAAACAAAAAACAAGTGAATCTAAGCACTAGTATGAATTTTTTATTTGTCAGATGTTGTGAATACGTGCACTGCATGAGCAATTCAAATGATGTTGACAAACAAATGAATTACAAATATGGGCAGCTTTGAAGTTATGGCTACAAAGTAAGGCGAAGTCTAATAATCATCATTGTGGTTTGCAAAACAACAACAACAACAAAAACTGTCATTCTTCTACACATATTTAACAGGATACACATGTGTGTGTATGTGTGTTGCAAATTTATTTTCTTTTTGTCGCACGGAATCAGATGAAGGGACAGCTTACTGGAGCATGTACACAAAGGTATGACCTGCATACACAGATGCCTAACGTTTCTTTACTGCTTACCCTGAATGGTGTTCCACCATCTGGGCACCATGCATCTCATACAGAAAATTACCTCTACCTTATCCATGATAAAATTACTTTGGTCAATGGACTATTAATTTCATTCAAAATTTGCACCAATACTCATTAAGTTTTATAGCACATGTGGCTCTGAAATGCAAGTATCAACACAGACTGTGGTGGCTGTGTGTCGCAGCACCTGTAAGCACAACAGCGATGGGCTTGCCTTCATTGAAAAATACAGTGCTAGGACAGTGACACAAGACAGTTTTCTGAGGAGATAGAGATATGTTCCCTTTTCCACATTACTACTCAATTGCTCTGAAGAACTATGAAAACTTGCTATACTTGGTGTCAAAAATCTGTCTACCTCAATGAAAAAAAGGTATGAAGAAAGCAAGAGGAGGAAAACAGTCGGCAGTGCATTACTATAGTGCTAATATAATCTAAATTTCAGAGTCTCTGAAAAACTTCTGAATACATCTGCACTTATTCTTTGTTTCAGTGTAGAATAATGAAAAAATGTTGCTGTTTCTACAACTAGCTCACCTTTGAACATAACCATAAAGTTATTGCTCTGCACTGGAAGTATCAGGTTATCAAGGTATCAAGATATTTTATCATACCGCTTTCCTTTGGAAACATATTTCTACTAAATGCTTGCAGTCGTAGCATACAATAACCGCCAAACAAAGTGTGAACAGAATATCAAGTGTCATGAGTTTATATACCTGCGCCACTACTTGTGCACATTTTTGACGGTCATTCAGTAAGTTATGTTTTCACCATCATGATATTGCAGATCCTAAGCACTCAGCCTTATATTTTATTGCTCGGTTTAATATCCTGATTTGTTAATATGTGGTTAGTGCCTCCAAGAAAAGTTTTACAGATTACATATCTACCTTTCATCTAAGTCGCAGTGCTTTTTGAACAAAATAAACTCTACTAGACACACACATTTCAGTTTAATATTTCTGTATTCTTAAGTACTAGTGCAACCTGATCCAAAGAACATGTTACCTATTAATAGCCCTATAATCCCCAGTTAATGATTTTATCTCTAAAAAGTGGATATTATATTTATGAAACACTGAAACATAAAGTGGATGTTTCATCTTCCCCTTTCACGAAAGGACAGCAGCTCCAGGATGAGCAAGCTTCCATGAAGATAATCCCCATGGCATCCCTGGCTTATATGAGGCGTGTGTTCTTGAGAAATTGGACCAGTGCCTTGTAGACAAACGTGTACTGCCCAACCGTCTGCACCATCAGCATGCGCTGCTGTCGCAGAATGTCCAGCATCTTTGGAATGTTGATTTCCTGAATTAAAAGGGGAAAGGGGGGGGGGGGGGGGGTTGGAGAGAGATATGTTACATTATGTAAGCATGACAGGCAGCTTCAGGTAGTCACAATATATGATCATTAGCATTCTCTGTCAATCAATAATACTCTGATCATATCACATCCAAACTAACCCTACTTTGAAATGCAAAGAGTAATCAAGAGATTTATAAATAATGAAAATGAAATGAGATGAATAGTATTCCCATCTATCCTTGACAAGTGGAAAGCACTACAGCTGCCTCATATGCTTTACCTTGTTGTTTACACACAAGTTCACCAGATGGCAACAAAAACTCAATTTAGGCAGGTCAATTCTAAGTCCCTGAGCTACAAAATCACGCTTCTTCTGGTTATTAGAATGTAAATCATAACTGAATAAGATACTGACTGTGAGAGTGAATAAAAGAATGCAGCACCAACTGCTTACCTCATTATGCTCCAAGCTGCTGATCATCACATCAGCAAGGAGGAGCACACCTGTCCGTCCAACTCCAGCACTGCAATGCACGATGGGCGGAGGCCCCACTTCATTCTCATTCATGCTGTTGGCATGGCGACACACAGACTGGAACTCCTCCAAGAAGGCTGTGGATCAGAAGAGCAGACATTGGTTACTTTGGTTTCACTCACACAAGGTAAACAGACTTCAACTTTTTTTTTATATATAATCTTCAACAAAAACATTTGTCCATTTATTTTTCCAGTAGTAACACAGTCTCAATTTTTAACAGTGCTTCTAGCCACCAAAAGTGAGAGCAAAGGTAAGAATCGTCATTTCGTTACATATCTAATGGGCAAACATCATTCATATCTTACCTTAATGAAATAAAGACTGAAATAATCTTACACATGAAAATAAAGACAAAATATGAACTCTCTCTAGACAACTTTCCCCTTCATAATATCATTGGGCTTGTATGACGCTTGAAAGGCAAGAGCCTCTTGTATGCCAGTAGTATGCACAACTTCCACATTTTGAACAAAGACGCAGACACTACTTATCAAAGTCATGCTACCTTAGATCTTTCCCTTCACATCAGAATAATACATTCATACATTTTCTAAATATAGGCCTACACTGGCACTCATCGATACCATTTCTTTAAAAAAAATCACACATACACACTATCACACATGTTGGTATTATACATACAAGAATTAATGGACACCAAATATGAATGAGACCTGCTTTAAAGGATCTTCAAAACATCTGAACCAAGAGTAGACCATTAACTTACAGAGGAAGCCATGGACATCATCAGGACAGCCCTGGTTTAGCCAGTCATTGTACTGTAAATGCCACACTGTCCTCTGCTCGCCGGATGGAACATGACGCAGGGTCAGACCGCTCGTCACGTAGCACCCAGAATCATTGCTGAACTGACCAATCACACGGAACTGTTGAGAGACAAATGGAAATTTGCACATTACTTCCTTGAACTATCTCTGGTTATTTCTCTTGAAATTTCTGTTTTTATAAAGCACTCTTTTACTGTGGTCCAAAAATATAGAAACATTTCAACAGTCATCTTGCACTGAATACTAGTCAGTATTGCTTATTAGTATCCTATATGCCAACTGAAGAGCTCATCAAAAAGACATAAACACACTAGGAACACAGATCTGGGTGAAACATCATGTAGCTTTAACAAACATATTTTAAAACAAATGTACTCACAGCTACTCAATGGCAACAGATATCTGTAACATTTCAATAGCTCAGCTGTGGTGACCTCGTGAGGGAACAATTGTAATTTGTTTCTGTCCATATTTCTTTTAGTGGCCAATGGCCCTATTTGATAACTTCTGAGTATTCATCACTTTCAGGTAGTGGTCGGAACAAGTGCTCTGAGCATCAAAAGCTACTAAGACAAAGCAGCATCTTCTATTTGAAATGATCACATTCGTAAAGTGGTACAAAAAAAAAAAAAAGATGATTCTAAAACGTCTTGAACTTACTGGTCCAAACTCTGCTGTGTTTTTCTTAGGTGTCTTGCAGTCAGGCCAGTACCGGAAACACTTTTCCTTTCCTCCCTCCTGTTCAGTCAAAATAAGATATGGATCAATACTATCAATAGTGCTCTGTGTCAAGTGCAAATCTGCACATGTCAAAGTTGTAAATTTCCCAAACAAATCTAGAAGAAAAGCCTCATAGCATACACAAGTTCAGTTTCATAAAACAGAGAATGAATATGCTAGCTGTTGACATATTAGCCCATCTTACTTGCACACAGAAAGTTGACACTTATTGCATTCTCGAACACAATCTAAAACAGAGAAAATGCCCCTAATTACTAGTACAGGCCGCTGTGAAAATGGAAATTCTGGTCAACTCTTAATTTTCCTTCTTTCTTTTTTTCAATCAACACGATGAAATGGGGTGAAAAAAAACCCAACAAAATACTGTGCCCCATCATACAACTTTTCTAAATTCAATATTTAGTGTTGCAGAAAGTTGCTGATATGATATAATATAAATGATATATACAAGCTCAATCATGAAGGCATAACATCACATCCTTTACAACACATGTAAAACCAAGGTTTACCAACCATTATAACACAGTATGGAAACCAAGGTTAAGCATTACATGTTCATATCACTTTCAGAGTTTGTGAAAATGAATCATGATATATGCCATGACATCATCTACACTCGGCTGGCTCCTACCTCAAGTTTGGTGAGCATGGCTATGACTCGTGTCCCCTGCTCCCAGACCATCCTCCACCAGTCGTTGACAGTGCACTCCAGTGGGCCCTGGGCTGCGATGTACTGCAGCATCTCCCCAGCTATGGGTACCTTGATTGGGGAGGCGTTGATGTAGCCACCACTGTTCTCCTTCGAGGATGACAGCTCCATTCTGCAGTCCTACGATGAGATAAATTAAACACACACTTAATAGTGAGGTGTCTTCATATACTCTATCAAATAGTAGTATTAGTACCTACTGTATCATCTGCTAAACACACACACACACACACACACTCATAAAAAAATACAAGCATGAAATCAATACAACAGAATTAGATGAAATCTCATCAACTACAGTATAAAACCAGCATTCAGTTTATGACAAGAACGTGACATTCACATGATACACATTCTGCAATGCTGGCAAGAAAGCAGCCAATCTGTAAACTATTAAATAGAACAAGATCTGTGGCATGCAGACTGATGTACAGACAACCCAAATACATGATACCTCTGGCACCCTTAAGCGACAAATAAACTCTTGTTTAATTTACTGGGTATTCTCCTTGATGTCACTGGTTGACTTTTATTTAGATAACACAATGCATCCGTGTGAACTCCTTTCATCTTATTAATAGTCAGCAGAATTAAATCCTGGCTTGTCCTAGAGGACTGTTTACTTACCTCATATGGCAATACATCCTTAAATCTGTTCCTCTTAGCATTTTCCGGTAGCTTGGAGGTGTAGTAGATGGCCCCTGCCTTCTTTTTGGGGATCTGCTCGTATTCAGTGAACACTTGACCCTCTCTGAGCTGCTTCTCAAGTATTTTCCGCTATATTTTTGAAGAACAGAATCATCAAATATTACTGATATGGAAAACTTCATCTTACAAAGTTTCTAGCTTTTTCCAATCAAAAGTAGTAGAAAATTGACGGCAAATAAGGTTTTGCAAGCATTGACTTATGCAGGATGCTGAATAAACTATTCTACACACAAATATTTAATACACATTATTCTGTCAACTATTTATAGACTATTACTACACATGATTCCTTGTACTTCCACACCATGATCACACATAAGCATCATATTGTGGATCAATTCATTAATCTGTTCTCCAACACATCATGACAATAAGTTGGGCACATAATAAGAAAGACATGTAATTTTCTATTATCAACTTCTATCAACTTTGACATTACATTCAACTTCAAATGTTTTCATTGCATGTTCTTGTAGCTGCACATTACACTCACTTCATACTTTTGTATGTTTTGTTTGTTATGGTGTATCACGATACTTTCCCCCTTCCCATCAAAGTAATGGAAAGAACACAACACACATGGCATGTAATTGAAATCAAAGATATATACATATAAGAGGTTTCTGTACTGATCTGCTCTGAAATAAAATATCCCAAAGACTCACCCTGGCATCTCTTGGGTGTTTTGCTTCCTCTTCCGGATCATCCGGTAGATCCCTTGGCCTCAGGAGGGTCAATCCACTCATAGCAGCCATCTTGAGAGGACCGATGTACCTCTCTGTCTCTTTCAATTGTTCTTCCTGCTTAGCAGCAGGCTGAGAAAGTTTGGTTGATACTGGCAAGTTTGGCTCACTCATTCCTTCTGCTGACGGAGTCACAGAGCGATCCCCATCACAGCTACTTCCCGGCTTGATGGTACTGGATGTCGACACATCAAGGTCTGGATGGATGTCTGTGCTAGAGTCATTTGATGGGGAAGTGTTGGCCAGATCAGGCAGACCTGCTTGGCTGGCAATCAAAGATCCACTGGCCTTGCTGAATACCATGTCCTCTGACATTCCCTCTTGCAATTCTTGGAGGGTCGGTCCTGCATGCTCATGCTGCGGGGAGCCGAAAGAAGAACCGCCGCTGTTGACTGGGCTGTGATCCTCTGGGCTGAAATGTGCCATTGGGACACTGTGCATCACTCCACCAGGGCTACCTCTAGATGGGCTTCCCATTCCCGTGAGGACGGTCTCAACATCCGAATTATGAGCAGACATCGCGAACCCCTGCGACGTGTTCACAAAGTTTGCATGATCCACATGAAGCATAGCATACTGGCCAGGGTTGACTTCCCTCATTTCTGGATGAAGCTGGGGCATGGAATACACCCTGGTTGGCGAGCCTGGATGGCCACCGCCACTCATGTGTCCCACTCCTGCACCTGAATGCATGTATGAGAGAGAGTGTTCTGGGAGTGAGGGCTGCGAGTTTGACAACAAGATGTCACCGTGGCCATGGGGAGGCAAGAGGAAGTGATGTGACGGGCTACCCAAGCTGCCTGGGGACAGATTAGAGTCAATGTCACTCTGGTCAGCAAACTCACTTGGTGGACTCACTAAAGGCACGGCGTAGTCGTGGAATGGATTGATACTCAAGGAATGGTCTACAGGTGGGCTGGGGAGGTTGTCCTCATACCCAGAAGGCACACTCATCGGTATGTCGGCAGGAGCAGCTTTATCAGCCAGATTCAGAGTCAGGGAAGGCTTGAAGTCAGCTGGCTGCTGGGGGCTCAGCTGCTGCTGGAAGCCACCAGGTACATGTCTGCTGTACATGCCAACCGTTGGATGGTAGTCCTGATGGGGTTGTATCCTCAGCTGGTTGAATGCTTCAATGGGCAAAGACTGGGTCAAGTCTGTCTCACCATGAACGTTACCACTCCCATGGTAATTAACCTCCTGCACAGCTTCAATGGCCTGCAACCTCCTGCCAACTAGGTCTGGACTGCTGCTGCTCATTAGGTAGTTGATGCCTTGCCTCGCAAGGTTCGGCGTGCTGGCACTTCCCCTAGGGTAGGGGGGTGGCGGTTTGTACTTGTTCTTCAGGAGTTTGGCGGTGATGTATTCCTCTGTTGTCTGGATGTTTCCCGAGGTCAGTTCAGGCACACTTATGGTATGTACAATGTTTCCATGAGGTGTTTTAATGAGCAGTCCATGCTGCAGTGACTCCAGAGAGTAGTCCATATTATTAGAATTGTAGTAATTATTGGGTGTGCCTCCATAGCTAAGTCTGAACTGCTGCCGATAGTGGTTGTTGTGGTTTCGACTTTGAGGCCGTAGTTCCGGTTGTGCATACATAACGTTTTCCATCGCCCCAAAGTTGTTTTGCTTCCCCAAGTTCCCAACACTTTGGCTTTGCTCGCTAACAGTGAGCAACCTCTGTTTCAGCCTCGCTTGAATCAATGACTCGTAGTCTGGACTTGGCCTGTACGCTGGCAGCCCCGTATGCAGCTTTGATCGGAACATCTCATTATTTGTCAGACTAGGATTTGATGAGTTTGGAGACACCTGCGTGTGAAGTCCATAATTCAGCGAGTTCACACTTGGAGCGCTGTACACGCTGCCATTTTGGTCCAACGTGACAAGATTGCCGTTGGAGTAGTTGTAGTCCATGGATGGTCTGTCCAGGCTCAACTCCGAGGTAGTGAATGGTCCAATGTCGTATGGATGCTGATTTTCCAGGCTCTGTTGAGATGTGGTGTAATTGGCGTTACCCTGGGCGGTAATGATGAAGCGCTGATTTGCTGGATGTCCATCTACGGGCATGTGGTAGGGTAGACTCTCTGCAAAGCAAAACATGTGAAGAAAATGATGAAATATGTAGATGCGTTTTACTCAAATAGAAAAGGGAACATTTTGGAACTTCAGCTAAACACAATATAAAATGACACATACAAGAGAAACCTCTGCAGCTATTACATTTCTCAGCACTAACAAGAAACTTGAACAAACAGCTTAAATTACTTGATGATGATAACTTGATAACCAAAACAAGATGTACTGAGTGTTGGTTGCTTCATCAACAGACTTTGAAAAAGAAAAGACAAACATTCATGGATGTCACTCTATTCCATGACACCACTAAACTGTACACTTTATGTGCCACGTTCGCACGCCCAACTCAGGCAACGGTGTGCCAAGTTCACACATTTTGCTCAAATGCACAAACCCGCCTAAACCTACTGATAAATCGCCAAATGCCACACTGCAATGAAAGCATAAGAAAAATCTTTAAAAAAAAATACATACATACATCTGAGAAACAGAATGTTTTCCCAAAACAAGCCAATGTTGTAATCTCAGAATAATATGGCACACAGAGGTCTATGGCGCATAAAGAAGTAAAAAAAAAAATGCAACCTGATCCACAGTAACAGATGCATGTAAACATCCATCCATAGTGTTTTCATGGGGCAAACCTACCATCAGATGAAGCTCCCTCCCCTGGGATAAGGTGGTCCTTGTTGCTTCCCATCATCCCTGGCAGTGGTTGGCCCTCCATGGACAGCCTCCGGTCAGGGTCCATCCCACCAATCATCTTGTCTTCTGGGAAGCCATCCACCAATACCTCCCGACTTCCAAGTCTATGAGTAATAAGCACCAAAATTGAGAATTCTTAGCAAAGTGCTTTTACAATGTAAAACAGGCGAATAAAGAAGGCCTGGTGGTAATAAGTTGAGAAACTCAAAGTTCCTTGTAATTGAAATTCAGAAGCACTGAGTGAATACATTCATCTCTACAGCCTTGAACTATTTCTGAAGTTTATAAAAAAAAAGAAGAAAAGCATCAACCGTATGACTTTGTGTGTGTGTGTGTGGGGGGGGGGGGGGAATGTGGCTCTCAAGGAGAATGCTCCACAATAGTAAATTCACTGTCTTATACTTTAGTATGTCTCAAAGGGTAGATCATATCTTTGAGATTGAAATGGCATTAAGATGATGAAATCAGTTTTGACACATTACTACACTCCTTGCTACGACTTGTGAATCACTTAGTTTGAATTTCAATTAACCTGAATTTAAATGTAAAACAACTTCTCTTTCATTTCTCATATATGCATTTCTCATTTCAGCATAAAGAGAAACTTGACAATTGCTCTTTTTCATATTTTTTTTTGTTTGACATGAAAAAGTATGACAAGTGAAAAGAGTTGTAACTAACTTGACTG
The DNA here is from genome assembly GCF_040938485.1 of Diadema antillarum. Lineage (NCBI taxonomy): Eukaryota > Metazoa > Echinodermata > Echinoidea > Diadematoida > Diadematidae > Diadema > Diadema antillarum. The sequence goes on from NW_027271632.1 coordinate 673,176, forward strand.
TCTCCACGGTGTACTTGTGAAACTGCTGCTGCAACCGGCATATTCTGCAGACATACTTGGCAGTCTCGGCATCCTCCATCTGAAACTGCATGACATCCTGCGACTTTGCAGTTCCCACTCCAAAGACGCGGCGGTTGTGACCCATGCTCTGAACCTCGTGCCACCTGTAATGAGGACAGACAAAACAACGAATAAAACTAGAAATGTCGCTACAGCGACTGGTTATACCCCCGCCAAACAACATTTCATAAGCTTTGGTCAAAACAACATTTCATAAGCTTTGGTCAAAAAACTGAGGAAGTAGTTAAATCCGCAAGATCTTTCCTTGATCTTCTGCCATTAATATGCCGTTACCATGGCAACGTACTTTCGGGTACTGTCGAAAAATGCGTCTTGCACATCTACAACCAAAGGCACACATCTGTACCAAGTTTCATGGAAATTGGGCAAAAACTGAGGAAGTAGTTTGCAACACAAAATTTTCCATCATTTTGGCTCATAATATGTGAGTTGTTACCATGGCAACATACTTTTTGTCACTGTCAAGAAATGTGTCATGCTGACCTATATCCTAAGACAAACATTCAATATGAATTCCATGAGAATTGGAAGAACACTGATGAAGCAGTTTTGCCATGAAGCATTTTGCCCTATATTTTACCAATAACATGCCGTTACCATGGCAACGCACTTTTTGCCACTGCGGAAATATGTGTCTTGCACATTAACATATTCAGATGAACATCTGTACCTAATTTCATAAAAATTGATCAAAAACTGTGGGAGGAGTTCGCGACGCAAGATTTGTACCCATTTTTGCCCATAATATGATCGCCCGACCGCCCGACCGTCCGCTGATTCCTATATACCCCCTTCAAACTTCGTTTGGCGGGGGTATAATAAAACAAAACCACATCACACAAACCAAGAAACAATGGCAATGAACTTCACACACTTTTAGTAATAAACACGTGTTGGAAGTCTCATATTTACACAGAATTGTGGCTAGCATCTCAAGGTACCAAGTTCAATAAGTACAAATTGATTACATTCCAGTAGTCCTCAGTTCTGTTGTTGATTTGTTTACATCACCTCATGCCACTATCATGCCTGTTAGCTAAAAGTATCACATTGAGCTCTGTGGGTAAGCTTGGCAGAAATGTTATCTTTAGGTCATGTTTGCCATTTTAATCATTCATTTATTCAGCCTAGCATATATTCTAAGATATTCTGAGGCTTTAGCATCTGAATGTACAGAGACTGTCTCTCTTCACAAAAATTGATTATGACAATATTTACATGTCTACCCTAAAACCATCACATCTAATCATTTAGATGCCTTTTCCAAGCACTATCTTGATTTTAAAAAAAAAAGTGCCACATCTGTTGCAATTGTACACAGATCCATAGAATACAACAGTTATGGATCAACAAGATTTAAAAAAAAAAAAAAAACAATAGCATGGCAGTGGGATAGCACTCACTGGATGTAAGCCGTCTCTTGTCTGTTGAGATGCTTGACAGTCAGCCCACTGAAGGATGCACCGATGAAAAGTTCATTGCCAGAATCATCCTAATGAGCGAGAAGTAATGTAAATTGACAAACCATAATTATGATGACGACAAATCTCATCACATGTCCAGGCTCTACACTAACTCTTTTTTTTTTTTTTGGTCTGGTGGCCTGATCAGGCCATTAAAATCTTTAAATGTGAAAGTTTGGTGGTCTGAGAAAGATATGTAGTGGCTCGCAATAAAAGAAAAGTAACAGTCCATCTTAGATGCCCGATCGGGCCATCAAAAGATAAATTTGGTGGCCCAACACAATGTCGAGCTCTGCATGTGGAAATTTGAAAATGATTGAGATACCGTAGAAACAGAATTGTACACCTTGAAAAGTCTGCAAGCGTTTTAAGGCTTCAACATAACAAATGGCTCCTGGTTACACTGCATCAGTATAATGCATGCTTTGCCATAACAAATTTTAAAGGGAATGATTCACCGAAAAAAACAAAACTGACTGATGCCAAGACAAATAGGGAAGGAAGAAAAGTTCAAATCTTCCTCAGGAGCAACTAGATTGACATAGCATTTCAATAACGTCACATCAAATTCTTGAAGTTTTCCCCAAGGAAATCATTCCATCAAAAAACTTAGGCAACCTCCCTGCCTTCATTGAGATATGAAAAATATTATCATCAGCTGAGAGATACAAGTTTTCATAGTTTAACTGCCAAACTGGGTCCAAACTGACAATACACGCATGAATGCACATCCACAAAGACAAACAAACAAACAAACAAACAAACAAACACACACACACACATGGACAAAACACATACAAACACCACCTAGATTGGAATCCCATCATCAAAACTGGTGTAGGGTTGCTAAAATCCTCTACGCTCACCTTGGCAGGGAAACTCTCCTGACCGTAGCCTTCCAGCTTGGAGGCGACCTCGATGTAGGCCAGCTCACTGACCTCAGGCGACATGCCCTTCTTGGCCTGAAACTCAATCACCACCTTCACTAGCATGCTGCACAGCGTTTCATTATCTGTGGTCAGATTCTAGAGCAAAGATTTAAAATGTGAAATATAATCATGATATAGGAACAACAAGAGCAAAAACTGGCACTGGATTTGTTTGCTAGGTAGAGAGCTACATGCACTGCATCAATATGAAGTTGACAGAGAGGCAAGCAATCTTGACTAGGGTGGTCAATCACTTGGAAAAACACATCAGTAAAAACAAGGGGGAAATTTGAGAGGATTAACATTAACAACAGTTTGACTCCTTCAACTGTACTATTCTTTCCAATCACACAAATATCAAACTACTTCTTTAAAAAAAAAGATAATCAAAGTTATATCAATACTTTTAGAACATCAATTTGTTATGTTACATCCAAAAATCTCTGAGAGGTCTTCACTGCCAGTGCTGTGATCATGTCGTGTCAGATTTGACAGCCACACTATAGTGGATTAATTGCTTCAATGGAAAAGGTGACTGGTGACTGCATCTTCAGACGCAAAAGGCAAAGGATTTCATGTTTACAGAATGAAGTGGATATCTCACGAAGAGGGATGAAAGCATAAGTGTCACTTCAAACACCTCAATGGAACGAATCCAGACGCTTAGTGCTCCTGTATTAGCCGAATTGAACTCTGTCTGAAGGAAAAATTTTTTTTTTCTTTCATTCTTTATTTACCCATAGCGATACGCTAGATCAGCAATATCATACATACACATGTACATTTATTGTGTGCGTGTGTGCGTGTGTGCGTGTGTGTGTGTGTGTGTGTGTGTGCGATGACCAAGTGTAAATGCACCTGAATAGAGTCTTAGTACACCCTGACTCAAAGAAATTTCCAAACTGACAAAAGCTGTCCAGACCCTCTTTAAGACACGCATATGACAGTCACATATAATTGTGGATTTGTACAATGTCAACAAACAGCCAAACAAACAGCTAAACAAGCATTCCACATTCAGTGTCTATTCACCTAAACATCTGACGTATATTTACTGCATTGAATGCTAAAAAGGGAGAATTTCAAGAATGCAGTTGGTTTGCACTTCAGCGATTTTGTAGAATGCAAGGATTACTTGATTAATCACTAACAAAAATTTTCCTTCAGGGTAGGTAACAATGCAGAAGTTCCAAAACAATGGAAATTATAATCACATAGAGACACAGGTAATAATCTTTAGTTACAAACACAAAAACAAGCACACTCAACTTTGCACTCCACACACTGTTTGAAAATTGTATAGAAAAAGGCTCAAAAATGAACTTTGGCCCCACAAACCTTTGGCAAGAGCACATAGTTGTTTTGCAGAAATTCCACAGAATGCTTGGTGGGGTCATAGTCTCCAAATTCAGCTGCACATAGCAAACATAGGATATGGGCAAAGGTAAGACAATTGAACATTGGTTACTCACAACAGTGTTGACACAAAGGGATATCTACATTGTACCTTGAGGTCAAATGGGTGAAACATTAGTCACCAATCAAATAGAAATGCCCTCAGTTCGGTGGTTTGATTTTACAAAGAAAGAGAGAGAAAGAAGCTGAATTCCACAAATAGTGCTTTATATCAGTACTGAAACACAGCCCACAAGCTGTGTGGATGAAATATACCACAAACACACACAGTGTAAATGCCATGAGCAGAATGTATTTATAATGGATGAAAATATGCCACAAGCAGTCTATTTATAATGTTCAAAGTACACCACAGGCGCAGTATAAATGCCACGAGCAGAATGTATTTATAACCATGATATGCTAACCAAGAAATGACAACCACAAGCCCCCCCCCCCCCCCAAAAAAAGAAAATAATTATTATGAAAGTTTTTCACATATTTTTAGTGTGATATCATAAAGCAAGTGTAAAGGAAAAATACTCCTTACATATTTAGGAATGGCAACAATACCACTGAACCACACATTTCAATATATTTGATATTATCAGTTTTGGTAGAAAATCTATTGAAATAATAGCATGACAGTGCTTGTGGAATAATAATTACTGTAAAACATGATATATTCGCGGCATCAATTTTTCGCGATTTGGAGCAGACGGCCTTTTTTGCGGCATGAAATTTTCGCGACCTGCCACTGGCATTCAATGCATATAGTGTAGACAAGGACTTTCTCGTGCATTTTAATTTCGCGGATCTTGGCGCTCGCAAAATTTGTGAAATCAAAATGCACGCGAACATTCCTCGTTTTACAGTATAAGGGTTAGCTCATTTCACATTCTAACTCAGCATTTTGTGATATCTTTCACACTCTGTCCATGTCCTAATATGCCTCTTGTTTCACTGCCCCCCCCCCCCTTTTAACTATGTTCTCAATACTTCAAAAAACCTCATGTCATGAATCTGAAATTAAAAGGAGAAGAGATGAACTTGAAATCGTGTTCCTGCACCTGGGCATTTCATGAATTTTGCCTACCACAGTAACACTAAAAGAGGGAGGAAAAAAATCTATTCCACATAATAGTACCATGACGTATATTACGTATCCACAGTTGCTTTATTGATTATAACTATGAACCAGAGAAATGTGTGTTACTCAGGTAGAGAACAAGAAAAACCTGTGGAAATTGTGAAAACACTCTCCCCTCCAATAAAAGACAGGCGGCCTCAAATACAGGAAAATTTACAGCTCCAGGGCAAGGTCATTTGACATATGGTTCTTCCCCCAGCCATGATTTGAACAGCAGCAGGAAAAAAAAAAAGCAAATTTATTGATGAAAGGACATCCTTGAACTCACTTATGCATAGATGGCATATTTTTTTTATGGGGGTGAAACTTCAAAGGGACATAAACTATAGGCTATGCACTACACATCATAGACGAAGTTACTCCAGCTCCTGACAGTTAAATTGAAGATTGCCGCCAGTCACCCCACCCCCATAAGTAGATCGCTACTGGAATGATTTAACTTGGATTAAACCTTTGAAATTACCTAACATTCACAAAAATATTAAAACAAATGCAAACAACTACCATTACTAATACATATGCACTGCCAAACTTAAAATATATGAGTAAAAAGAGATCTTGAGACAAAGGACTGTTTCAGCACATATCTACAGGTTTTTTATATTAATGCAACTGGTGTATAATGTCATAATAGTGGGATTCCACATATCATGTTGGAAACTATGAAACAGTTGAACTATAGGCTACTGTAAAGTGCTTTTGTGATAAAGAAAAATAGCGCAAACAATCATTTCAACAGAAGTAGAGCAAAATGTACAGAATGTGTAGTGAGGAGATACAAGGACAGTTGTGCTTGTTTCAACTGCAGCTGATGCATTGTAACAGCACAAAGTGAATACCGTAAGTAAATATGAATGAATAAAACAGAACTATGTAATATGCATTTCATTCCATCTCAAGTGTAGATTTAAGTGGAAACATGATGCACTGTGATCAATCATCTGATGAACAGGAAGAGATTATAAAGGATGTCAATATGTTTTACCTTGTGCTGCCAAACTGGCAAGACTGACTGCTTGGTCAACGCTGCAGGGCAGAATTCCCTCAATTATGTCACTTTTCAACTGCAAATAATACATGTACCTACAAAGGAAACAAAGCAAAGGCATTCAGCTTTTGTTGGGGTGATACCTAGTCACTTGCACCAGCAACCATCACTGACATAAGACTACAAAGTAACTTGTGAGGTTTTATCAGTTCAATTTTGAAAAGTTCACCAAGACTGAATATCTACCTTGGCAGGGCTTGCTTTCTTTTTTCTTCTGTTTCAGAGTATTTAAGGTACCATGAAAGATTAGTGGCCACATTTCTACCTCTCATCATCGTTAAACAGCATGTTCTTTTTAATTGACACAATGCATCCTGACCATTTCATCAATCTCAGATTATCAAACAAGTCGGATAAACTCACAAGACATCACCCCAAGGGTATCAGTGTGTGTATAAAACTCCTCCACATTAAAGGAGCATTCCAGATTGTGGCTGTACTTGAAATGCCTGCAGTGCATATAGGCATGACACAGTAAAAAGGCCACAGCATTTACCGTCTGCATATTGATCCCACATTGTTCTGTGATTGCCTCGGGCAATAACGAGTATGGATCAGTCAAACTGAATATCTGTGGGCGAAAGCGTGCCAGAGAACGTCTGTGCAACACACACACGGCAGTATAAAATCACCACCTGAAAAACAGAAGAATGTTCACTACACTGGCTCTTCTGCTCATCAGTTGAATATGGTGGCCATTGCTGGGTTACTACCTGGTAGTGCATTCTGCATTTTTGTCACTTTGCCCCTTAAAAGACACTTTCAAAAAATGTTCAAACTCTTCAAAAGTTTTATTTCAATACATGATGATTTGCAACATTCTTGTACTAACAGCCCCTTGAATTCAATGTTTAATGACTTTACTGACATACAAGTAACCATCACTTTGTAAAAGTCTGTCCAATTTTGCTCATATCTTCATCAATCAACAACTTTTGTTTCATAGCAATAATGAAGCAAAAATTTCTTGCTGTGGTCAATTCTCAAGAAATTGCTAGTCTAATCTAATTGGTATGACCATTCTTTTCATCAGAAAAGAATAACATTTCCATCTTTTGTCAATTTCTGCCACATTCCTTCCTTTTCAACACGTTCCCCGGAAACAGAAACATCATCTTGGTCACAGAATAAAGTGTGATAAGTCAAAATCTAAGTTGATGATAAACCAACAATACAGATCTAAATGAATTTTCAACTTTGGAGTTGACTACAAAACTTCAATTGCCTTCAATGACAGTTTTGAATTTAAAGTGTTCTTGGTGTCCAAGAAAGACCAACATCATAAAACTACCCCATCAAAGGCCACAAACAAAAGTGGTTCACTATTTCTTTGTTTTGCTATAAAAACAAAAAGTTTCATGACATGAGAACAAATTTCATGGAAGTACCTGGTTATTTCATGTTGCAGCGTCTGTACATTGGTTGTGTACAGCATGACACCAAGGCGAAGCATAGAGTCGTGAGCATTCTTGTCAAGTTGCTTCTTCAACGGCTTCTCGAGGTCCACCCATCGCAGCTTGTAGTTCTTGTTGCTGTACTGCAGGCCAAAGTAGATACTCTGGAAAAGAAATTCACACGTGGACCAAATGAGATGAATGTATTTAAGCACACTGTTTTGATGATGCACAAATTTCATCTGTAGTGACTCACCATCAATAGTGCTTTTTCTTCAAAATTTAGCATTCAGTACATTTGAAGTCCATGAATTTATGGCTTCTTCTTCTTCTTCTTCTTCTTGCGTATGAGAAATTTATGGCTAATAACACTATTCTTAAACTACAGCATTGCCAAGACTGATATAATTATCACTGCTAGCAAGACACAATACACCATTCAATATCACAGACTTTCTTACCTTGTAAAATCAGCACTGACTATGTACAGTGTATACGCAGATCTCACCCAAATGATAAATAATTTACCAAGTACAGCTGTAGGCTATACTGTTCAGTAGCCCCAACATTATTTCATACATACAAAGAATATGATGACATCACAATAGATAGCGTATGCTTTAAAGCTTATTGCTACAATTTTATCAGAAACAGAATCATGACATACACTGTACATACGACATAAAAGGAAATTGCAAAACAAAATGAAATGGTACCACGCTCCACAATTTACAGACATCTATAGTGATCACAACTTCCCCTTCTTTTGTCATATTTCTCTTATGTCTTTACCAATCTGTACTAATTTATATCCTATGCCTTTAACACAACATCTACTTCTTTGATGTACAATTGTACATACACTAAGTTCTCACAGACAAGTAGGCCTATGTCTAGAATTATATTGTAAATTTACCAAACAGGAACACACACTGTGAGAAATCATCATTGAATATAGATGTTACATTCTTTGGGGAAAAGTATGATTACTGCACCACCAAAAAGCACAAGTATGATTACTGCACCACCAAAAAGCATTATACATCATAAACATACTGATATACGCATGGAAAAATCTTAAACTGCTAACAATTTTTGCTAACATACTTTGAGATGTGGGACTGGGCTTGGAATAGGAAAAAAAAAACCACCTAAAATTGTTCACTTTAACTGTGAGAATGAGAATATCCAGTCTACAAAAATTGTTATATTTGGACCAAAACAGGAGTTCCCAGAAATGTAGTGTCATTTATTCTGAGTTGTGAGCCTTTACTGTTTACAAATTGATTGAAATCGGAAGAGGCACTACTACTGAAAGGAGGTCAAGTATTAAACATGTCAACACTAGCGTCCTTGGCAGCCTTCAGGCAGTTCAAAAAAAAAAAATCAAGCAACTCAGGGGAGATAGATTGTCACAGTGATTGCCAACTAAATGGGGTCATGACCCGCTGAAAGACACACATTACCTTTCTTAGAGAATTACTATGACTCTCCTTTCATTTGGAGGTTGAGATTGAAGCAGACAGTGTATAAAGTGCACTGATGCATACTTCCATATAATACACTTATATACAAATATACGAATATGACTAACATAAACTGCGAACACACACACACACACACACACACACACACACACACACACACACACACATACACATACACACATGGGGGGAAAATATAGCTATAAGTGTAATGTATATCACCCAGCCATCAGGTTTACCTGATGGAATGTGGAGGGTTATCGGTAAGGTCAGGATTGGAATGAGCTATTGAAATTGAAAGCATATTCATGAGAGGGGGGAAAAAGAGAACCACAGGGCAAGTAGCATTTGCAACCCATGTAACAGCAGTAGATAGAATACACCCAAAATAAAAGAGATTTACAGTGTATTATAAGCAATTTTCCAGTATATCAAATCAATCGTGGAAAATGTCAAAGCAAAAGTGAGCCGCTGAAATAACACTCTTTGAAGGTGCACGGACAAAGTGTTATATCCAATTCATAATCACAATTGAACCAGCGGGAATGAAGAAAAAGGGAACATGAATGTATCTGGATACTGAACAATGTTTACAATTGCTGGGGCTGATTGTTATCGTCTGGGATAAAACACAAGATCCTGATAAACATCACGATGTCAGATTTAAGTGTTTATGACAATGTTTCATGTGTTTTATTGGGGCATTTCTCTCAATCTTCCTAACTTTCTCAAGTAGTAAAGTTACTGAAGTCACTAAAAACTGTCAATCAAAAAAAAAAAAGGTTTCTGATGTTTGGATGCTCTTTTTGTTTGATCTTTTCTTTCTAGCTACACAGAAAACACTTGTATAACACTTACGCAGTCTCTAAATACAAATACCACGTAAAAAAAATATGCAAACACACCAACAAGTATGAATGACATGGAATAGAAACCATTACACCCCAAAAATTTATAGATGACGCCAAAGCAAGATAGATACAGGGTTGCCAACACTGGAAACTAGTTGAGAGTGAGACTCCCATAGGCCAATGCTATAATTTAGGAGTCAAAATGAGTGAGATCAATAAAAATACATGCAAATGAAATAAAGTTTTAGAGTGAGAAAGGACCAAAATGCGCGAGTCTCATGCTCAATGCGTGAGAGTTGGCAGCCCTGTAGATAGAGAGACAAAGAGAGAGAAAAGAAGGCAGAGGGATATGAAAAGCTTACTATAAAACAAAACATAACGAAAATATTTCATACAGCTGTCAGAACAGTGGGTTTTGACCAAGGGGCAGAAAAGGGAGCTGGAATGTACATATGTACAGTGTATCATGCAATATGCTGCAGAAGACAAAGACAGCGTTACAAAACTGAACAGGTGGTTGACCATACCAACTATGCACACGCACAGACACCACTCCTTCTGGTAAAGGAACACCCTACTGTACCTCTTCAAGCTGAAGTTTCTGTGCGATGGTGTCTAGGCAGTCCTGCCCCAGGCTCTCTGGTGTCAGGGTGATCTCCAAGACATTGCAGTCCAACAGCTGGATTTTGGCCACAAAAGAGTTCTTCCCCGACACATTGTACCGCCTCGTCTTCTTCAGACGCAAACCAAATGGCATCTTGCTTCAATCTAACGCGACACGACGGATCCGTGTACGAGATGAAACTTCTACGGGCGCGACGCTGGCGGGAGCTAGAGCTGCGGCGTCGTGCAGATTGGTCCGCCTTCGTTACACAGTGAGACGATCTTTGCGACACAGCATGCCATGTTAGTGACCTGCCATCTTTGTTTTGCCAGACTTTCTTCTCATTTTACCCAAACTGCCTGGCATCCGAGGAGAAGGAATTCCGTTCCACTAGATATCAGCTTTGTGCTGCTGTGGTATGCAGAGTGCCGATTGAACTTCTCGGATGACTGCTTGCAAAGCTGCAATCTGTGTAGGATGAAAATAACAAAAATATGAAGATATTCATTGTATTATAGAAAACAAGCACGAACGACCAAAAATAAAAACAAAAAAAAAGGAAGAGAGAGAAAAAAGAGCAAACTATGTGACTATGTTGCAAGCCAACCATAATACAATGTGTACATGTTCTCTTTCAGCCTTGCCCATTTTGCTAGACAACCAGTGAACTTTGACCTGTATTCTGACTCCATCACAAGCATGGATGGCTGTCTCACACTGGGTGCCATATTTCAAGATGCAATTGCATGCAAAGGTATATTATCACTCACAAAGAGTGTGGGACACAGCAAATCAGTTCATATGTGCAAACATACTGAAAACACTACATACAGACAGTATCTGCAAAGGTATAACAATAAAAGTATAATGCTTTTATTACAAATGAGTCAAACGGTTGACCATGAAACATATTTTGTACCTGCCTGGATTGCAAGGGGCCAGACTTGATTAGAGTTCATGCTATTTTCTGGTTCCTATTATCCTTACTTTTTTCTATGATGAATATTTGTAAACATATACAATGATTATTATCACATTGGATAACGTAATTCTTTCATTCTTTTATTCATTCATTCATTCATGACACCTATAACAAATATCTGTTTCTCCAATCATTTCTGTACAACTCTGATACCACTGGACAAATTAAATTTTTAATATTTACCACATTTGATTCACAATGATGCTGACGCACGTGACCAAGGTCTGTGCAAATGTCAGTCTACTCTACGCCAGTTTTTCTCATTGCATGGAGAGAGGAAAACTGGCAGAGTACACTGTACATGTCAACACAGAGCTTTGGGCTTAAGACTATACACTATAAGCTGTAAATACCACAGTCACCATGTCATGGTTTCTACCTGACAGGAACTTTGGCTTCCAGCTCAGGAATTATTGTCATGCACTGGTAGGTCACAAGGAACACAGTTACGTATCCACACCATCCTGAAATGGCGCTTTTGTGTTAAACTAAGAAGGAAGCGACTGTTCTTCAAATCCATCCGGTCTCAAAAACCCTAAAATTTTGTGTTTTGCTGCTGTATCTTTTCATTACAACGTTTACTATTCACTGATTGTACCAGTATTGTGTGAGGAACAAAACAAAATTATCTCCCAATTTTAGTACGTACTTCATCATTCATGGGTGATTGTTTCAGATAAAATTCACAGAATTTTTGTCACACATTTTATTGGGCAACAGCCAACACATTTCCAATATCAAAAACAATATTTCATCAGTAAGTAAAATATGTCATGACACTAGGCATCAACAATTTTAAAATGCTGAATTGAAATCTGCCTCTAAAATGGCAACACACACAAAACTGAACATTCACAAGACCCCTTTCCCTCTCAAATTGGCTAAGTTTAGTGATCTTTTTTTCTTTTCTTTTTTTGGAAACTCAACAAGGTCCATCTACATGTAATCTTTCTTCATGATAAGATACATTGTAAATGTACCATGTACTGTAAAACCACAAACTTTGGCATGCATGAGAATTTTTTTAAAACATACAATCCATGTAATGTATCAAATGCCAGTGGCAATTTGGAAAAGTTTCATGCTTCAAATAAGGCCATAGGCTCCAATTTGCAGCAAATTTTTCTGGCTTTTATTATGCAGAGAAATTCAGGTGCCAATTCAATGATGAGAAGAGGATGATTTTCTCAGTAAAAATCCCCAAACTTCATTGATTTTAATGCACACAATTACACTGAATAATGTGACACATGTGAAACCGCGACCCATGATCCTGTGATCACGACCAGCAACCTGTTAGTGACATCGACAGCATTTTTATACGAATGTAATTTAGTGAAATTGAGATGGAACAGCAACATTTCTCATGTTCTAGGCAACAGCAGCTTTGCTTAAAATTTCTGTTCAATCATTTTTGTAGTTTATAACAAATTTCTTTTTTTTTTTAAATGAGAATTTGGACTTTCTCTTCCATCCAAGCCTTGCACTCAAAATTGTTATTATATGTATACACCAAAGGCAGTTTGGTGTATCTGTTATCACCCGAGCAGAACTTTGTAATTTGCAAAAGTTTCTAAGGGTTATATATGATTCACTGATACTCTGCTGCTTTTAAAAAACAAGTTTTTTTTTCCATCAGAAATATCCCTATGTTACATTCAATGCACTACAATATTCAGAATCTAACTGAGCAAGGACGCATTTAGTTGCTGCTACATTGTATGTCGAGTAAGCCTTGGGAACACTTGTGTTTGTCAGGACAAGCCCAAAAGAGTGCTGTGATCTTTTACGTTTGCCAGTAGGCACAACTACAGCTGTAAGAACAATGTAAGAATCTTCGACCGCAAGAGAAGATGCGTCAACTGCTCAGCTGTGAACCTTTTGGCATCCAGCTTTTTAAATGGCCTTCGCGCAAATATGTTTTTGTTTCAGCCCTTAGCCATGACAAATGTTGCATTGTTTACTTAAAAAAGGACAATACAAGTGAGGGCTAAAGGTCATTTCTCACATAAATTTAGTATGACAAATAACCCTTTCAGAGTCATCGATAACGCCGCTAATATTATACACAAAAAGATTGTCAAATGCCAGTGGAGGAGTTACTTAGATATGAATACTACATAACAGACTAATATACTCCACAAATATTTCATATTATGCAACATTCACATACATGTACAATGTACACACCCATTTGTATGCTGCGAGCCAAAAGTATAGCATTGTAGTTATATACTGGAGTACTGTGGGAAGCATCATCTCACACTTGTCCAACAAAAGCATTCCAAACCTCAACTTAAGTACAAATCAATAGCTGTGTTATTGATCCCAACCCAGCTGGCAATACTACAACACCACTGAAATCCTGAATCACACATTTGTATACAACGCTGGATACCATCGCACATATTCACATGTCAGCCATGCAAACTACGTTTGTACATTCTGATTTGCAATACACTTGTACTTGCCGGCAGAACGATGGGAGTTGCTAGCACACAAAAGCTTGATCACGGGGAGTTAGGAAAACACCTATCCTACCGAGTATATATAAATATTATAAAAACAAAATATGATTTGTACCATAAACACAACCATACCAGCATAATGCTATCGTTGTACATGTACAATTGTACACATACAGTTTATAAGTCCATATCTGAAATCCACTGTCTTCTCAGTGAGAAATGTCTATCATCATGCTTAGAACACAAATGCAAGTCAAGATGATTTTCCACAAGGGACACAAAAGATTATTTATAGTTTCCTCAAAAACAGCAGTGCACCGACTAAAACCCTTAAAAGTCCCCTTACAAACAGTGTCTGCTTGGGCTATTCCTGGCATACGCAAACAACAACAAACTGTCTTATCAATTTGTGTCCTTTGATAGTCTGTACATAATAATGAGATGACCATGGATAATTAGACCACATCACCACTTGTTTCACACCCGATGACTATAGAGCAAAGATGGGTATTTCAATATTTATACCCCGTAAATATAATGTAAATAATGTGGAACCCATTGTGGTGGCAAGCTTTGCATAACAATAGCTTGGTGTGTGCGTTTATTGCTCTGCGGAATATGTCACATGCTTATATGGGGCATGGACAGAATGCTTGGCAATCCTGGGTGCACTGGTATTCTACACTGGGCAGGGGAGAAGGTCAGTGACTCACACTAGACCACACCACCCAGTAAAGAGAGAAGATTCATCGAATCACCAGACACACCTATCAACTTGTTCATGGACAAAATAATACGTAGGCCTACCGGTATTGCAGTATTTTGTACTGCTCTGTTACTGTTTGGAGGGGGTGTTCCCTCATTGATTACTTATGTTTGCTCAGTGCATTACTAGTATGTCATACCGCAGGTATGTCCCACAATGTCGTGAACATACTACAAGTGCTATGTACAGGTGTTGACTGTGTACCGGTATTGTACTGAGAGTGTGCCAATGGTGGTTTAGCCACATGTATGCACATACATAGCATACCACTCTTTCAACACTCCTCTATAGAGCTGACTCCAGTAAATTCTCCAACCCACGACATTCTACTGGCATGCATAATATCTGCTACCAGGAAACCTTTCTCATTCTGAAGGCATTGTTGCACTTCTGGGTCTGGATTTCGTAGAGCGGCGCTTTTCAACCTTTTTCAACCCCAGACCCTTTTTGGCTCCTACATTTTTTTTTTTCAAAGACCAGTAAGATTGAATGCAATTTTTTTAATCTCATTTTTGGGCAACATCGTGGTCCACCTGCAAGAGCTTTGCTGCCCACTGATTGAGAAGCAGGGTTATAGAGCCTAAGAAAGTTCTGCCAGTAAAGCGTAGTCTACTCAAAGGAAATAAGGTATTTATATCTATACATTCTGTAAATATCTGAAGTACTAGTAGGCCTATATATCACATGGTTATCTACTTAGGAAATAACATTGCTAAAGAACTACATACAAAACCATCCATAAAAGAGGGGTCTAGAGCAATTACGCCCTGAACGATAACCCAAGACCCTTTCCCTGACCCTAACCGTAATCCTAACCCTAAACCTAACCCTCACCCTAATCTTTACTCTAACCTTATCACTGACCAGTATTGGGGGGGGGGGGGGGGGGTACTGTAAAACATGATATATTCGCGGCATGAAATTTTCGCGAATTGGAGCCAACAGCCTTTTTCGTGGCATGAAATTTTCGAGAATTGCTACTGGTATTCAATGCATGTAGTGTAGACAAAAGCTTTCGCGTGCATTTTAATTTCGCGAATTTTGGCGCTCGCGAAATTCGCGAAATTAAAATGCACGCGAAAATTCCTCATTTTACAGTAATTGTCCTGAGACACTGAAAGACACATACATATAAATGTATTATGGACAAAACACTCAATAGATTCTATTCAAACTTTATCAGAAGTGCAAACTGACATTTTTATTTACATTTCGATATCATTTTCAATGTAACAATAGAGATTGAAACTTCTGGAATATGTGGAAACAATCTCTTCTGATGATATTATGGACACTTCTCTGGGGCTCACTTTGGTTTCAGGACTGTCCAAACCATGGCTTCACATATGGATCGATATTGCAAAGAACCAAGTACTTTATCAATAAAGAGAAAATCCACCAAAAAAATTAATAAACTTCAAAATAAAGAGAAAAATATTCCCTACAGAATGATACAAAAATGCAAAAAAAAAAATGAAAGGAAGATATGACATTTTTAAATTTCACATTTTGTTAAAAACATTTCTTGACCGGTCCTTATGAATATTCAAATCAGCAAGTTGACAATGACATGCTCTCACAATTTCTTATTCATTTCTTATACAGAAATGACAAAAATCTCATATTTCAGTTGTAAAACTTGGTCTTAAAACCACTCAAAATAAAAAAGTGTATGTTAACTCCGATACATCTTGGTAATGGGAATATGCTTTTACTTATATTCTTTGGCTAAAAATTTTTTTTTTTTCAAATTTCATAATCTATATAACATGTAGACATGAAAAATTGTAAGGTGATGACATCATCAACTCACTCATATGAACATTCATAAGGACTGGTCAAGAAATGTTTCTTTTTATGTGAAATTTCAAAATGTCATATCTTCCTTATTTCTCATCCCATTGTTATCATTTTTGTATCATTCTGTTGGGAATATTTTCCCTATCTTTTGAAGTTTATTTATTTTTTAACTGGATTTCCTCTTTAAAAGATTTTTCTTTTCTTTTCAGCAAGCCAGTATGATCGTATTTCTTTCCCAAGTTGATCAAAATCTGCTAGGTAAGAGTAGTACCTAAAGTACATATATTATGTACCTTGTACAATTCAAAATGCATACTTGTAATGGTCAATCAATGGAATTACAACAAATTTCTTGAGATCACGAATGGCACATACAATGATTATGTCATAAAAGGTTTACTGTCCTAAAACCATGAACAAAGAAACAAGAAAGAGAAAAATCTAAAGCAAAAATGAAATCAGAAAGACATTTTCAACGTATGGTATGGTAAAGCATGTCTGCACACATTACAGTACAAACATGTCATTTTTTTTTTTTTTTTACGCTGGTAGCGTTTACATTTCTTGGTGGAAATAAATACAAAAATGTAAAACAATGCAAATCGGTCTCCTGTAAAATGCCACATCAAAGCATGTGACTTGGATTAAAGTCAGTCATGGAGATCACAACCAAAGACAGAGACCCAGTCACCCAAGGTCAACAGAGGTCAAAAGTTCACTCCTGCTCTGTTGTCAGGAGTAGTTTATATGATACGAGAAGGAAGGGCAACAATGTTTTTTTTTTTTTTTTTCAAGGGATGATATACACATTTGTAGGCTACAACAGTACACGTTAGTCCAGGAAATCCACTCATGAGGGGGGCTCTGTCTCACAAGGCACTCTCCCCCTCATGAGATGAGCATCTCTGCTCTGAGGTATTCACGGGGCTTCCTCCCCGCCGTAGTGCTCATGAGGCCTCCTCTTCACTTCTCATCCATTTCACATCTGATACATTGTACATTCTATAAATGGTCACAAGTTTGCACTGTGATTTTTTTTTAAATACACACATGTCTACTAAAAAAAAAAAATAAAATAAAATAAAATTCTATAGGCCTAATCTATTTGTTTTTATCAAAACTTGAGTTTTATCAAAACAAATCTAGATATAATTTTTTCTTTTTCTTTTTTTATTTTATATGGGCTGATCTGCGTTTCTTCACCAACTTCAGCTTCAGCAGTGCCTAGCTCTAGACCCTATTAGTTTATCCGGTGTACCAGTTGACATAGACAGAAAATCTCAGAGACTCCAACTCTCCCGTTTTCGACGGGAGATCTCCCGCCGAAAACCCATTTTTGCAAAATCTCCCGTTCTCCCGCCCTGGCTCTGCGTCTCCCGTTGGAAAGGATTTCTTACTTATTGCAATCGTATGTTGAAAAAATCAGCCTTAGATAGCAGTTTTTATAGCACCAGAGAGCATCTAAGACCCTACGAACTTCGCACACATCAACTTGGAGTCTCCCGTTTGCAAGGGGTTTCGGGCGGGAGAATCTCCAGATCAGAAGGTGCTTGGGGTTGGAGTCTCTGAAATCTGTCTGCCCAGAGGAGTCTTTGATTATTTATCAGTCATTATCAGCTCTCCTCCATACAGTAACTTATAGGAGGGGATTCCATGAAGCCAGACCTAGATACAGTCTGCGCAGAACATATTCCCAATGACCAGATACAAACCGTTCTTTCGGTCAACAGTTGACGTTTCCATGTTAGTGTAAAATTTGGGTAACATTTACTGTAGGTGATCAGACTTACATTGTAATTGCTGGCACAAAAGTGTCTAAAAATTCATCACTTCAGTTTGATTCAGCACTAGCATTACAGCAGTGTAGTGGTCAGTACGAACAGAAATACCTACTTTAGGACCCCGAGTAAGGTACACGACTGAAAATTAGATCTGGAAATAGTGGAATATTAAACACATGCCAAAATGGTTCTGGACAATCTACTTGTAACACTTATACAACAGTTAGACGTACTACTCCTAGGACCAAGTAGAACCCCTGCCCTACTACAGTTTCGAGTAACCCTACGTAGAAAAAAAACACGACATTTTGAAATATCTTTCATGTATTGAATCTCATGTTTATACGTACAGCCACGTTACAGCCACACACTGCACCGACAGGTGAGTAAGAAACTTCTTCCTTGCTTGGTATCAACTCACACTTGTTTCTCAGATCCGATCGTTTGTATCCACTCACCACCATCACCACTCTTCTTCCACTCACCTGCCACTGCACTGCCACTGGTTGATCAATGATAGTAGACCCACCTCTGAGAAAAACAAAACGGTTGGAGATTTCCTTTACAGAATGATCTGCTAAGTTGTTATTTTACAGAATGGCGGCAGGTGATCCTCAGGAATCACTGCTATCGAGTATTTCCGTAAATTTCCTCAACGTCTATCTGTCTTCTGATCACCTCATCGCAGAACCAACGCGACCAGAACCATCGGTTCACACAGCAGTTCGAGTGACGACCGATCGCGGCGTAGTGTACTGCATTTTTATGCACGTTATGTATGTATCGAGGTATCACACACCGTAAAATAACAATACGGCAGATATCCGAGTGAGTTTGTGCGTTTACGGGAAATAGGCGACACAGTGGTAGCGTCAGTGGAATGTGAAGTACATGTACGACGCACAGGTTCTGATCGCTCGCCCCCTTTCCACGCACGACTACCACACTACCAGGTGGATGATCATTACGCATCACTCAGGCGTGTGGCTTCACATACCAATGGGTGACACATAAAAAAAAACGTAGTCTACTCACGCAGACTCAATAAACGCCATCGAATGAGGATCGTACTTTGATATTTGCGCAGCTGAAAAGACCTCACCATACCCTATACAGTCAAACCAGTCAATAGCGGCCACTCAAGGGGAATGGAAAGGTGGCCGTTATAGAGAGGTGGCTGCTGTAGACAGGGTTGTTAACATGGATTTTCTCTCCAGGGAATTGTTTTTAGTGGCTGTGTACAGTAGGTGGCCGCTATTTATATGTATTGACTGGCCTTGAGGGAGATAGGGCCTACCAGAAAATATTGCCCAAACTGAAAGAATATTGCCCGAGTCGAAGACGAGGCAATACTCTTCCAGTGCGGGCAATATTTTCTGGTTTCTCCCTCAAGGCCAGTCAATATCACAATTATTACCTATCCCCGAGGTAAATTAGGAAAATATGTGAATACGGCTATACACTATGATATAGATCAAGCCACATTTACCTGTAGATCATCACCAACATGTCGAATAGTTGCAAAATTGTTCATCAATGTACATCATTCAACTCCAACTTCCAAGATATATATTATGTAGTTATAACAGGCGAACTTCAAACCTCAAACTATTTACACTTTGTTTTTGCTTCTGTTTCAATTTGGAGAGTTGTAATAACTGATGGTCACTGTGCAGTTATTGAGCACAAATGGACTCATCAATGTTTGACGTGTAGTGCTGCTGGAAGAGGTCGACCTTGTATGAGTTGATTTATTGGCATTCTTCCGCGGTGCGTGTGTGTCCCGGATTTGTGAATGTCTCCTCTTTGTGAATGACCGGAATGTTTACATTTAAAGTGAATGGCGAAACCCGGAAGAAGGGTGATACCCACTAATATTGCCTGCTGACCTTGACGACCGATCAAAATACCAACTACAATTGCCCCGCAAAACTACCTCATATAGGTAATAATATTATATGTATTATACATCTAAAGGAAAATAATCATTTGCATTGACCTACCTGTTTCACAAATGTAGAATGCTGGTAAATTTTTCTTGTTTTAATCTAAAATCATTAAAGAAATTAATATCATTTCATTATGTCCTTAACTCCATGTATATGACTTCTATCACTTGCATATAAAGCACATAGAGAATTATTGATATCTTAAAAGCATTATATAAATCATAATTAATATGTTTTAATTCTACTGTCCTGTTGCTGAGTCCGTGAAGTCATATTTTGGGATGTTTGGGCACCTTATACATATCCATTTCAATAAGATATGTCTCTGGTAGAAAAAAGATAGTCATAATGTATTGATTTATATTACACACACACACACACACACACACACACACACACACACACAACCACACATATATATATATATTTTTTTTTCTTCTTCTTCTTCTTCTTCTTTCTTTGCTGATTTGGGTAGGATGTACTCATCTTAACTGACAGAAAACATATACGGGGCAATACAACAAAGGCCCCTTTTTTGGGGGTATCAACAACCCCTATCTAAATAGGAGAAAAATAAACAGAAAGCCTTGTATTGACAAAGAAATTAATTAGGAAAAATCCCACATCTCAGCATCTCCCTCCACCCCACAGTAAAGAAAAAAGTCACTTGTGAGGAAAATCATTTCATATAAAGCTAAGAAAACTAAGCAAATGAGCAATGAATTTAGAAACAAATAGCTAAGAGAAGGTTGTGGCCATTTTAATGTTGGAGTGAAATTTCACACTATATCCTCTGAGTTGATGAACTCAATAGCTGTTCTAGCCACTTGACGATGATGGCGCTGCATGATAGTACGTTTTGCTCCATGAGGAAAAATACAGAGGAAACCAAAATTAAACGATGGAGAAAGTCAAATTATTGACATTAACTTGATTCATAAAGATTTAGTTTTGGAGGTGATTTGTGTTCAGTGCAGTAGCAGAATTAAATGCAAATGTGATTTTCTGTCTACACACACGTATACCGGGTGTCCCAAAGAAAGCGGAACGGTGGATTTTCAGTACCATGCGTTCTAAAAGTGATGTATGTTTTGACATTTTTAGAAAGAGCATCTTCCGCAGAAGACAATGATACCAATATCATTAGATTTGGTGCAGAACTTTTTATTCTACACCCAATTCTGTGAATGCAGTCATTTTCAAATTTCGAATTCAAATGAGCGAAGGATTTGGGTGCGTTGGGCGCGCGCACACACACACACACACACACACCGTTTTTTCCTGGCCCGTGCCCAATGTGAAAGCTCTATCTTTTGTTGACATGGATCAACGGGCTTACACAATACACCGTATATGGAACGCGTGTCGAACACAAATTCTTCGCTCATACGTCGCAAAAATCCAGCGAAATTTGAAAATGACTGCATTTACAGAATTTGGCGTAGAATAAACGGTTCTGAACCAAATTTAATGATTTTGGTGCCATTGTCTTCAGCGGAAGATGTGCTTTCTAATGATGTCAAATAATATATCACTTTTAGAATGCAAGGTACTGAAAATCCACCGTTCCACTTTTTTTTGGACACCCGGTATATATATATATTCATGTACATATATAAATATATACGTAAATGTATACATGTCAATACATGTTACCTTACACCACCCCGCCATGTTTAGGAGTTTTAGCCCATTGCTGCCACTAGAAATACTATATATATATGTGTATATATATATATATATATATATATATATATATATATATATATATATACATACATATACACACATATATATATATATATATATATTTATATATGTAATTATAGATAGACAGACAGATATAGATATAAAATGCATGCATATACATGTATCTATGTGTGTAAATATAATGGGGTTTTCCCATATTATTTCCTTCACATTGATACATGCCACATGTTGTGCAAATGCAAACTCACACAAACATACTGTGTTATAGCAGAAGAGTTTGGCCTGTAATTGCCACAAGAAACTGCAAAAAGGTTTTTGAGGAAGCACACTTCGTCTGATATGATATAGAATATTTTGTATGTCTAACAATGTTTGTGCTCCGTTGCATTGGTATCATGTGGGGTTTATCGTTTTCTGTATAGCCAATGTTATAACTACACTTTCTTCACTGTTAAAGAAATGGTTCATGCTCTGTCGTGCACCTTTCAAGACTTTTCAATGCATAAGTAGCCCTTGTGCAATCATTTTACCATAGCCTTCGGGCCATTGAAAAAGAAATGCACCTGAGCTAATCCTGTGTTCCTTGTGTACTGGTATGCAGTTGAATACTGTGCATTCAAGACCACACACTATTTGTACGAAATATCACATACAACATAACCTACTTCACCTTCTGTAAGTGTATTTGGTGAAAGCAAATAATGCACTCTTATTTCTGAAGAGCAAGATGAGACATGTGATTTAATAACACACTTATACTGTACATATGTATGTAGCTCTAGTTGTGTTGTTACTTTATGTAAAATAAAACATAAATGTACTGATGAGCGTAGTTATATTAAGTACATCTTATTCATTACATATGCAAGACTGAACTGACACAAACTTGATTTTCCTTTGCGCAAAGGATTATTTCTTTAATGACTGTCATTATTACAGGTACTCTGTACCACATCACACAATAATAAATAGTTTACAAATATGTTATCAAAATTTTGGCATCAAACTTCATGAGTACATTTTTATGGAATCAGTCACTTTTGACCAATACACCATTCACTAAAAAAGTGGTAAAACTGATCTTGCTCAGAGGCATAAACTCATGATTAGAAAGATAGCCTTTACTATCACATGATTGGACAAACCACATTTGTACATGATAAAAATGTTGTACATTAGTAATACAACTCAATTCAACTCACAATGCATTATTCAAATAAAACAAACATAGAACATTGCTTCTAATGTGAGTTTCATAACTGTCTACAAAACAAACCTGATCATCTCATTCAATATTTGGATTTCTGACAGTTATTTCATTAATTTTCTTGACATTTTAAAAGTCAACCTTTAGTTATCTTTTTGTTTACAAAACAAAAACAAAAACAAAACACTATCAGTTCAATAAAAGGATATTCCTACATTTGTAAACATGAAGAACAAAAAGCTGGGTCAATCATGACTTCAGCGTGTAGGATTTACATTCTTGATAAGATATCATACACAAATATCAATATGAAAGACAATTCAATATTTACATACTGTTATGTTTTGATATCTATTACTGCTTTCAAATGGATAGTGCACAACCAAAAGCTTATAAATTGTTTAGATTCTTAGCATGCACTGCAAGGTTATATTGTATTCAATTGAAAACAGCTTCAATACAATAGTATCATATCTGAGACAATATATGAAAGACAAAACACACTATTCACAGTTCAGAAAATTAAAAAAAACTGTATGATACAAATATATACAGATAAAAAATATGCAGCATTTACAATTAAATACAGATTCTAAAAAATATGTACATATTTACATATTTCTTGTTTTAAGGAAACATATTGCAGGGAAATTAAAAATTCCCTGAAGCATAGAAAATAGATTTTCTTTCATGTTCTTCACAATGCCGTTGTGATATCTTTGGTTTTATATCATTACAAGGTGAACACATCATCAAGTAGATAGATCATCTGCTATAGATCATATCTCTTCCTTTCTCATAGATGACTTTTATTCTTCACCCATTGAAGACGGGCTGATTTTGCCACAACACGCATTTCCCGTAAATCCTTGCCAAAGTATACTCGGGACTCATCCTCCGAACAGGTTAAGTTCTCAATAATGCTCTCTATGATCCACATCCAGGCCAGCCTGCACAAGACAGTTTATGTTGGAATACTGAAAGGAATGTCTTACATTCTCACATGTTCCTGAATTAACACAGCCAATCCTTTTTTGTTGTTGTTTTGGTTTTCATCTTAACAGAGCTGAGGGAAGTCAGCTACCAGGGCACATCCAGTTCTGATATCACACTGGATGTTTAAATGCACCAAGCTGCTACACCAGCTTTCAAGGTGATGAACATCATACTCTGCAAGGCAACGTTTTCTGAACTGATCTACTACTGGAGAACACCGCCCTCTACAGTTCATCTGCAGCATTGACATCATCCAGCACTGCTGTGTTGGACAGCATGTTGGACATGAATTGGAAGAATCTACCATAATACATCATGTGCAAAGGTGTTATCGCCCATTTACTGCCTCTGTTTTCTCAGACTGCCGCGGGGCAAACTTTGCGGAGGATGTTGAGGTACGCCTGGTTCTTCTCCACCAGGTTGTGACAGTTTCTTTCGGCCGTCTTCTGCCGCTCCTCGGTCAGCTGCAACACCCTCTGCAGCTTGGAGTTTTCCACATACAGCTCTTTGAGCAGCAGGTCATGGCGGGTGGTCTTCGCAAGCTGAATGTATGTAAAAGAAGGACAGTGAAGACACAAGTTCAACAGACTATAACTCTCTTTGAATGAGAAAGACAGAGCCCTGATTATCTAAGTACCCAGACTTTGGCAACAGAAAAGGCTTTGTAAAAGTTACACAGATTTGAAAAACAGAATGTTTTCCCAAAGCATGTCTATGTTGCTGTCTCAGAATAATGTGGTACACAAGAGGTTTTCACCATGGCACATAAAGAGTTAAGGACTAATGGTGCAACAGAATAATCAAAGTTAAGACAATGTACCATATTTACTGATGTGACTGCTGACCAAATGAAGCATCCTATGTTTTTTAGCTGACTGATTTTCCGTTCTCAATTACACGCTTGCTTTCCATAACATGACTTTGGGTGCATCATGTCTTACCTGTTCCTTGAGCTTCTTCATATATTCATCCAGCATGGCCCTCATCTTGGCGTACTTTCTCTCTGCCTCCTCCTTTGCCTTCCTCATCTTCCTGACCTCTGACCCCTCTGTGTCCTTGCTGATGGACCGCGCCCTCTTCAGCTCCTCTCCCCTCTCCTTCAGCTGCCGCTCTACCTCCCCCAGTCTCCCATCCCTCTGGGCAAGCTCCTCCCGGAGGTGGCCCATCTCTTTCTGGAAGTCGGCCGCCTGATGCTGCTTCACTCGCTCCAGCTCTCGCGAGTGCTGCGAGTCGGCAACAGATATCTGCATTTGTAGGTTCATCAGCTGCAAGATGGAGAAGAAGATTACAATAAGATAATCTGATAATGATAGCAAAAACACCTGTACCAAAATTACAGCATGAACAGCCATCAAAAGACCAAGAATGCAGTCCTTTATTCATACGGTAGCTTATTTTTACATTGAAAATGATGCATGTCGAAGGACCTACATATCTTGTTTTGAGCTTTCCATTTCACCTGCTCCTTCTTCCTCTATTCCTGCTACCTGATTCTATGTGGCCCACCACTATAGTCATTACTAGATTGGATGAGCTTCAATCACAAGTAAGACAAACTTCCACATACAGTACAGTCATCAAAACTTCCCTCAATTTGGCATCTTCATAAACATAAATGAAGTATTTGTGTGAGGCAACCATGGACTGATTCATGGCACTAACTGGCAGAAAGATGCAGAACGTGTGAAAAAAACAAAAACTAGCACATTCTCTTCCTCCCACATCCCCTAGATAAATGAGCTATGTTGATACAAACAACTTTGCTTACAGAATCTTATGTCCTGAAATATAACACCTTGTTGCTCATGATATAAGGAGCTCTACTAGGATATTTTACAGTAATCTATAATTGTTTCGTAAATACAAATAATCAAGAGAGGATCCACTGACCACCTTCCTTTTGTATTACCTTTTTGTTGAGATCATCACGTTCATGTTGAAGACGAAGCCTGTCATTTTCCAATGTCATAAGTTTTGTCTGTTGAATAAAACCGGAAGAAAAAAAATCAGCATACAGAGGGGACATTAGAATTGTATGACCTTGAATGCAAACTGATAAGCAATAGTTACGTTCAGACAGTGATCCCTACAAGCGAGGATAGCTATCCTCGAAGATAGGCTCGTAGTTGGGCGCCATGTGGACGCAATCGTTGATAGCTATCTTGAAGTTAACTTGAAGATAGCTATCCACGAGATATCTCAGGGTTAGCGCACTACGTCTATGGCAGCCTGTGTGGTAAGGAAATTTAAAATAGATTTTATCTTTTGACAAAACGGGGCCCAGAACTTGTAGATAAGCGGAGTTAAGGGGGCAGTGAGCCTCTTTGAGGATAAGCTTGGTCATGTGAATGTGCATCGTAGTAAAGGGGCCAGAGTCTATCCTTGAGGATAGCTATCCTCAAGGTTTTAGGGATCACTGTCTGAACGTAACTATTGATTCAAAGCATGCATGGCATATTTGAATCTTGTCAGAGAATGCATGTAAAGTACGCTTATAGAATGTTTCTCGTCTTGGCGTCTGCTGCTTTATATAGGTTTGAAGAAACTTACAGGTTTCCATTTCCTCAAATGAATAGTACTGCCGATCAAGGTGAATGGTGCATCAGTCATTCTTGAGATATACATTATTTTTAAAATGCTTTGAAGTCAATCCTAGCTGAAATTTATTTGACATACAATCATGTTGACAAAACACTCAAACCAATGAAAGATTGAAACCCTTCTCTGAGTATTATATGGTCTACGGAGGAATTGTCGTTGTTTTCCATTTTCTTTTTCTTGTTGAAGTGTTCGCAGTCACCTGCTGAAGAAACTCAACTCCCATGTCACGACTAATGACATTACTGCAACATGTTTGAATTACTAAGGTTGAATGATGACTAAATTATCACTCACATCATTTGGGATGAGGGCATTTAACTCTTTCCAATTTTTTTTTTTTTTCATAAGAGAAGACCATAATGATATCTGCATATTTGAGTCACGGAAATGGAAGACAGTGCAATTATGCAAATCATGAGAGTTTTCAAATGTGCAACACTACAAACTAAAAAAAAGGCAGAAATTTGTGCAAAGACTCTTCAAAGGCACTCACAAAGGCTGGACATCCTGGCAAGAGAAAAGAAGCAGCAAACTATGTTTATGCAAACAGAGCGAGAATTTATACAAAACAGGTGGCTAGATTATAAAAAGGACAAGGGCACAGTGTGTCCAACCTCCAAGTCAGTTTGCTCCTTCTTGGCGGATGATGCCTTCTCCTGCAGCAACTCAAGCTTGTCTTCAGCTCCACTGAGACTTAACTTGAGCAGGTTGCGTTCAGTGGCTACGGCATCAAACAATGACTGGGTGCGGCAATCACAAGCAGAGAGAAAGTTGGGTGCAGGTCATGTTAGGAAAGAAGTAACATTGGTGCAAAAACCAATTTAAAAAAAAAAGAGAGAGAGAAAGAGAGAGAGCTCATTTGCAAAGATTAAAGATAGTGAGCATGCACATATAACTATCCCACTAACCACAACACATCTGTGACAGTATGCAAAAGAACCATCGACACTAGAAAGCAGTATGTAACAGTGAGAAATACACACAGAAACACAATGAATTCTCTACAATAGAAATGTTAAATAGAGCATTGTTCTCCTGAAGGAATGTACTCTAATTAATGCCTAAGCAGTGCATGGAACTCTCAAATTGTATGCTACCAGCAGTCGCATCAAGACTAACCTATATTTGTTACTGTCCTCTAATTCTAATTCAAAATGAACATGTCCTCATGAAATAATATCAAGTGGAATCTTAGTACACAAAAAAGTGAGGACATTTCAACATATTTTTGATCATACAAACAAGGCCTACTTCAGTGGCATAATGACTCTAATGTATTTCAATCATAACATTACAACTGCATAAAGTTTGCATAAATTTGACATTTCTTTGGCCTCTGTTCTAGTTTATTGTATAGTTGGTTTTGGTCCCCCCCCCCAATCATAAAAGCACTTGAGGGCAGTGTTTAACTTCACAACTGGCACAGAAAAAAAAAGTTTGTGAATTATGGTACATATATGCCCACTTCTCTGAAAAATTTCTCGCTGATAGAAGCAGACAAATCTTCCATTTCAGACACAAATCACACATTTACTATTGACATATGAAAGCCTTGCCACACCTTGCAACCCATTGCAATGTGAAGTATACAGTTGCATATAAGGACATCCATATGCAACCTGTTCATCAAGCAATGCTTTCACTGTAGGAAAGACATTGCCTAGTCACGCACAAGCATTTTTACTATTTTAAAAAAAAAAAAAAAAAAAAAAAAGGAAATATCAACGCAAAACAGTAAGTGCTAAGACACAGCATACAGTGACTGCATGAAGTGCAGTGTGACAGACATTTGCAGGTGATAGCAGAGACAAAAGGTGAAAGGTTAAAGTTCTTTTCTAGAAGTAGTGTCATGGCCTTCAATCATAGAGTTATGACCTTTGACACCCTGTAAACCTTCCTACCTTGTCTGGCCTGGCTTCCTGCATGGCAGCCTCCTGAGTCTGTATCTGGACAGCAATTACCGCCTCCTCCTTCGCTACCTCAGCCTGATGGGAGAAGTATGGTGATGGGCGTGAGAAACATATGTCAGTATTTCCATTATTGCATTTTGCTTTTTAACATTCTATCATGAACTGTAAGAAATCATCAGATAGTGAAAGATTACATATCATATTTTTCCACACCTTCATATTTCAGTGCTACCTGCTGAGGAAGTGAATGCTTTAACAGACAACATTCCTTTCTCACTGAAAGGCAATACATGACGAAACATAACAAACCATCTTCATTCCATATTTAATAGCAGCGTCAAAATAACCCCCAAACCAATAACACAAAAACATATCTCACCTCTGGAAATTTGATAGTGTATCACATATAAACAAAAAACTTCAACTCATGTGGAATTCAAAATATGAGAACATGTACACATATACCATGAATGAAAAGAGTAGTGTAATTTACTCAATCATCACAACTACATTTAAATTGTCTCATTTACACTATAAACATATATTAATTTTGTCTGACTGGAGAAATAAATGAACACAGTAATGTCTCAAGTCACAGACTGTTCCTGCTGCCATGCTTTGTGTCAGCAGCTTCTATCATTACAAATTTGGTAAATCTCCCATGCATACTTGATATCCAATGGCTCATCTCAAATCTTGGAATCTCTTCCCTTTCGTAAGACCCTCATGCATAATAATAATCTGTAACACACCATTGCAATATCTGCACTGTAACGTATCTTCATGGTTGACTGAGCGCTACACAACAGACTTCATTCTGTAAGGAGGATGTGGACAGCCTAACAAACCTAAACAAGCATGTCTACAAACCATTCTAAGCTTGTTTTCCAACTGCTCCTTCTCAGCTAGAATCTCTGCCTTTTCATCGTCGTGTGCCTGTTTTATCATGTCCATCTTTTCCTCGTATTCCTCGGTCACTTCCTTCTGCAGAAACAGACAAGCAGCCACATTGAAGACAACTATTATATCATTCTACTCCTCTTCCACAGATATCTACATCAAGAATCACCTTTTTTTTAAAAAATGAACAACAAAACAAATCCAATTGACCCATCTAACTCTGATTTGCAAATCATCACAGAGTAAAAGCTTAAAGTTGACTCAAGTTGTCACTGCCAAACCAAGAGAGGATAAAATGTTGAAAGTTGACTACATTTGAAATGGTAAAATTCATTACTGACAGACTATTACAAGGAAGTTTGCACTCACATAGAGGATATCTATTGTTTGAGAATCATGTGACTATTTTCAAAATGGGAAAATTAGGCTACAAAGAATTTGACACTGACTCTTGAAATCAAGTAAAACCCAAATCTTACCTTGACAGCTCTCTCCACCTCAACCTTTACTGTCATCTCTAGCATGTTCATGTCTCTCTCCGCTTCCTCCCGATTCTGCTCCAGCCGCTGCTCAAACTGGGTCTTGATCTTGGCGTTCTCTGCCTCCCATCGCTCCTTGTCTGACTTCATCCTGTCCTCCAGTTTCTTCTTCTCCTTCTGCAACTTCTCCTCCAATTTCTTGATCTCCTTTTCAAGCTTGCCAACAGCCTATCATAATGACATACGTCACAGTTGATTAGACACAAGAGTATAAAAGATAATACGAATAATGCATCACTAAGTAGGTGAATCTCAAGATTTAAGGCATTCAGCCTTCCTTATTCTTCAGAACGTAAACAGAACACTTTTTTTCATAAACTGTACTGCAACATCACTGCATAAGTGATATAAAATGGCATGCATACATATAGTCACAATAAATGATGACAAGATATTGTCAAATGGAGTGAAAATGTTGATATGACCTCAAAGAGCATTAAGATTATTTATAAGATGATAATTAGTTTTATTCATAAGACGATAATTAGTTTTCCTTTAAAAGTAATCTGTATACGTGCATAATTTTGTGTATTTACCTTGGCATGTTCTTTCTTCATAACCTCCAAACTCTCATCATTCATCTTCATCAAGTCATCTATCTCTTTGCGATGTTTGTCAACCAGCTTGGCCTTTTCTGCCTTGTATTTATCTTCAGCATCGTTCATCTCCCTGTCATGCTTCTCTTGCAGGTGTTCCATCAGCTCTGACTTCTCACCGCTGAGAGCATCGTAGAAATTAGACTTCTCCCTGTCAAACTCCTCCTGCAGGTCCTGCCTGTCCCTGTCCAGTTCCTCGGCCATGGCCTCTTTCTGCTCCTCCAGCTGGATCTGATATTCGTTCTCCACCACCAGTTTGTGCTGGGCGAGGAGGTCGTGGAAGTCCTCCCTGAGCTGTCCCTTGAGGCTCTCCTCTCCCTTCTCCAGGATACCATTCAGCTCGTCCTCTTTCTCTTTCAGCTGGCGCCGGAGTTCACCCCTCTCTTCCTCCATCTTCGCCTCTAAAGCTTCCTTCTCCTCCAGATTTTGCACCTCCATCTCGGTCCGAAGGTTGCGCAGACGCGACTCGCTCTCGTCCCGCACTTGCTGGATCTCTGCGACCAGCGTCGACTTGTCGTCTGTGAGGGCGCTCTCCAGGGAGGAGCGCTCCTCGTCGAACCTCGCCTTCATCTCTGCCAGCTGCTTTTCAAGCTCATCGGCAAACTCGTTCTTCAGCGTTTCTTCCAGGTTGTTCCTCACAATCTCAAACGCCTGCTCAAGTGCCTCCTTCTCCTGTTCAAATTCATCTTTCATTGCAGTTTTCTCCTCCTCAAACTGTTCAAATAACCCTGCCTTTTCATCCGTGAATTCTTTCTCCTGCTCTTCAAGATCTCGGGCCAGCTTTTCGCTCTCCAGCCCGAGTCTATCTTCCATCTCCTTCATCTCATCCCGGTACCTCTTCTCAATCTCTTTACACTCTCTCTCAAAACCCTCTCTGGCTTCTTCAAGCTCCTCAGCATGCTGTTGTTTCAGAGATTCAATCTTGGCTTCAAGTTTAGCTCCTACAGAGGAGAGAAAGACAGAGTAGTATAGCACATTGGACATCAAGATGAACTTAAAGAAGGTAATGTAAGATTCTGCTTTTAGGTGCAGCACAAATATGAACATGATATATTCAGGGTACGAGAACTGATGGGACCCTGCACACAGTGATGGCAAAGCAAATAAATATTGGCTGCATCATTGTGTAGTCAAAGCCTATGACAAAGCATCAAATGATGTTATATGATCATTACACAATTTTATATCAGTTCTTTTTTTCACATGGCCAAGTAGATACTTATTCTGGGCATTTGCCTGTTTCATTAACCTTACCAAGTCATACAAGTAAGAAGAAAATTTAAAGAGAAATATTCTTTCTGGCATCCTGGTAATTGAACATGCAATTAAAGATTTAAATCGAGGTACATTCCTGAAATCAAAATGAAAAATAAAGAGAGAGTTTAGATCAACATAAAACACCTAATTATATGGATTTATATAGATCATATATCAATTACACAATAGGCTCTTTAAGTACCTGTATGACAGCACAGCAGAGAAGGTACATGATATCACATGTAGTTTAAACATTTAGAATCAAGTTAGTAACAGTTCAAGAAATACATGCTTACTTTCTACTTCAAACCGCTTCAGTTGCTCCTCACTTTCCTCATCCTCTTCTGGAATGCCAGTGACTTTCGGGAGACGTCTCTTGGACTTTGGATCCAGCTCCTCCAGGTCAGAGTCATTTTCTGAGGAAAAGCACAAATGTGAAAAGATATTTTACAAGTCACTTCAAATCCTCCCAATTTATTGCTTTCATCCTTTCCAGCAGTATCTCAATCTAAACACCACAAAGTTTGCAATGTACAATGAAATTCTTACAGATCTCTGTTTCACTACACAAATGCCTTTTGCTTCACCTTTTGAAGTTCATGACATAGAATGACTATGACGACAAATTTTTCCCTTATAACACGGTTCAGCTGACCCATTGTGAAATGACCAGAAATGCTCCCGTTCTCACCCGAGGAAGAGTTCTGTTGGCGCTTGATAACGTTCGGCCTGTTGGTGTAGTCTGACAGGACTGAGCCCCCTCTTCGGGGCTGGCTCTGCAGCTTGCTCCCCTTGCGACGCACCTTCCTCTCAGAGGCCTGGTGCTTCAGGAGTTCATTCTCCTGGGTGAGCTCATCAACACGGTCTTGCAGAGTCTGATGATAAAGACCAAGTCAAGAAGACTGAGATAAATCAGTTGGGCAGGCATATCTAACTGAAAATATTCTCTTACTAGAGATAACAGAATATGAAATTAACGGGCTTCTAATGTACTTAAAATCACAATCACTCCCTTCATCACTAAAACTACTATCAAGGCTGTAACTCCTACAACTACTATTACAATTATTAACCACCAATAACTACAACTAGTATTACTTCTACTTCTTCCACTACCACCACCACCACCACCACCACCACCACCACCACCACCACTACTACTACTACTACTACTACTACTACTACTACTACTACTACTACTACTACTACTACTACTACTACTACTACTACTAGTACTACTACTACTACTACCACTACCACTACTACTACTACTACTACTACTACTATTACTACTACCTCTACCACCACCATCACCACCACTACTACTAATGCAATTATCACTACTACTACCACTAAAACTATCATTACTGCTGCTGATGCTACTATTACCATGAATGCAAGGCAGGATATATCTCTTCACAGCAAATGCAACAGGAGGTGATATCAAAGATGTGATGTGGGCAGTTTGAGAACAAGCTGGAGGCTACATTACTATTAGATTCACTGTAACAAAGACACACACACACACACACACACACACACACAAAGCAGTGGATAAACAAAAAAATCCATGTACATACCCTTGTAAGTTCCTGCAGATCTCTGAGACTTTGCTCATAGTATTCTTCCTGCTGCTTAGAAACGCCATCTCTGCTGGTCTCCAAGTCAGCCAACTGTGAAGAGAATATCATGGCAATTGAGAACATGACACACATTTTATGATTTCCATGCAAAATATGACCAGCCAAGTCCACTATACAAAGTGTATTGGTTTAATCACACTAGATGCAGATTTTGAATGGATATTTCACATGGGGTTTATGCAGTAGACAGGCAGATAAAACAAAAATGGCTAAAACTCACCAAGGCCTGTATGTCAAAGATTATAAAAAGAGCTTTGAAGAATATCTCAGAAACTCATCATGAGAAAAAAAAAATGAAACCTTGAGGAGGAGAACTCACCCTCTCTTCCAGCTCAGCAAAACCATCAAGGTCTCTCTGTTGCTTTGTGATGACCTTCTCACTCTCAAGAAGCCTCTCAGCTGCTTCATTCAGCTCCTGCTCCATCCGATTATTATCCTAAGTTGGCGACAACAAATAGTATGCTTTCTGAATACATATCACAGTTGCGATTTGAGGAACAGACAATTATTGTACACAGCAGTATAGAATGGCTGCACATTTCATCCACTGGTGTATTTTTTATATCTCAGAGAGTAAGAATTCATATATTTTACAGAGCACTGTGGGGAAATTAGCATCGCATTGCCGATTGCTTTAGCAGCAACTTTTTATTTTCACTATATTTTTGACCATCTTTGCTGCGCCCAAGCCCCCCCCCCCCCCCCCAAAAAAAAAAAAAAAAAAACCAGGACAACAACAATAAAACTTCCCAGGACAAGCAATTTCTGGTATAAAGAAGGATTTCAGATATTTTACAAAAACTGCCTAGGTGGTTTTTCAATGTACTTTGGAAACTATAAAATGTTTGCAGCATGATAGATACTGTATCAAGAGGGCTACACCCTAAATTGCTTTGTATATATAGAATACATGACTGCTATTTTTTTTTTTTTTTCATTTTTTCAGTTAAAAGGATGTTGCATTTAAAAGTGAATACTGAAATCAATTTTAAATGACACTGGTGGTTGAAGTGGGTGAATCCAATCTCTGAGAATCCATTTGACATTAAATCCAGCCCACTGCTGCCCAGGTTCTCTAACCTCCATCATGGTCTGGTAGCGCTCCTTCATGAGTCCCTCATCCGACCTCAGCTGGTCCATCTCCACCAGGAGCTTGGAGGTCTGGTTGGAGGCCTGGGAGGTCAGCATCTCTCGCTCCTTCTCCACCTGAGCTTGGAGGACATTGATCTTCTCCTGGTACTTCCTCTCTGTCTCCCTGAGGGCAGCATCACACACATAAACACACACATAAATTTATTCCTTTTCCACAGATGAATTCCTGTGCAAACAGGCTTGGTGTTAGAATTTCCCCCAACTTTATCAGAAATTATCAGTCCCACAGGTGCTCAACTCTGAAAAAAAAAATAATTAGATCCTCTCAATGATTTTTATTTCTCTCTCTCTCTCTTCTACTCAATCATGAATCTAATTCGTTCTAATCATAGGTAAAATTGCATATGACTTAATTCTACAAGAAATAACTTGGAGCCAGTAAATGAAAACTAATACTCATTAACTGAAATATTGTATGATTCTAATTTTAAAGAACTGAGCAAACTCTAACTCCTGAACAATTATATTCAGACAAAAAAAAAAAAAAAAAAGAAGGAAAGCAGAAATTAATGATAGCCAAACTAACCTAAGCTTTTTCTCATTGGTCTTTTCAATGGTGGCATGGCGGTCGTCAATTTCCTGAACAAGCGCCTGGTTCTGCCTGTTGGCCTCAGCAATGTCCAGCTTCAGCTTATCTCGTTCTGCCGTCAACTGGTCAGTCTGGGATCTGGATGAAGAGTAACATGGAGAACGGATGCTAGTCTTATTTGCTGAACATGATTGACATGCACAGAAATAGAACGTAATCACCCTACATTTGGTGGTATCAAGCACATGTATGTGCAATTCACAATCAGCTCAATGAGTTCAATGTAGAACGAACACCTATTATGTGATAAGATTTGAGTTGATTTACCGAAAGATGTGCAAACCAGTGGAAGGGATGTAATCGACACTCACTTGAGGTATTTGACTTCACTCTGGTAGGAAGTGAGAGCTGCCTGGTAGACACCATTGTTTTCACCGGTCGTCATGAGAACGTTGTCCAGTGCCATGGAGAGGTCCTGCAGGTTGACCCGCCCACTTGGATCAGTGTCCATCTCCAGTGCCTTGATTACGTAGTCGGGTAAAGGGACAATATGTTTATATTCAATAGGCTTCAGGATTGTAAGTGAGAAATGAATCCTCTGATCCCAACTTTCTGGCACATTCTAGCATTAGAATCTTTAGCACATAATGAATATATACCTTGGTTAATATATGCACAGAGAAATAAATACAAGTTATTATGAGCACAAACAGATATACATTGCATGATAACAAAATAAGAATGTAGGTCCATAAATTGGGCTAGATGTTTTTTACTGCAGAGTAGGGTAAACTACAACTACACAGGAACTTTTATTACAGCACTTGATTTAATTACATTTAAGTGTCTTTCAGAGTTAAATTTTGCTTTGTTGAGAGGGGACACTAATTTCTGAGAAATATCAAACAGTCCATGAAATGAATTCATGACAATGTGAAGGAGGCAGCAGTATAAACAAGAAGAAGTATGGAACACTTTAACACTTTGCAGCAAATTCCGAATTCCCAGTCTCAATATCACCATTTTTTTTTTCTTCATATCAAATAAATCAACGCCTCATCTAATATTGAAACACTATCTTGATACCTGGCAATGAGAACTGGACTAATAACATACTCTGAATTTTGTTTATCATCACTTTGAATGCCCCTTTTTAGAATGTACATTCTCATCTTACCTCTAAAATTTCATGAGGATTGTGAATTCCTTGATCCTCTAGCTGCTCCGCCACAGCATCAAGGGTAGCAAACCTGTAAAAAATAAAACAGAAAAAAAAAAACGTAAAATGATCTTCAACAAGTATGGTGCAGAGGCACAATGAATGCTGCCACATTTATCAGGTTTATCTGGACAATCACCTTCTGTCTCCATCTTCAGCCTTGATAGTTAAAAGTGTGCTGCAGTTAGCCTCCAATTTTAAGATATAAAGTGTACTCTACCTATTAGATGACATGGAACAATCATAGTGAACGAGATTATTAAGGTCAGAAAATGGGTATTCTTTAGATGCAATACAATCTAACACTACGAGAATGCACACTCATGTGAGCACAGACAGTTGCATTGTGGGACAACTCACCCCGTGTTCTCTGGATCCAGCATGCTGAACAGCTTGGCATAAGACTGGTTGAGGAGCAGGGAAGGTGTAGCCGTCCGAAAGATGGGGTCGTCCATAGAGCTACCCATCACGGACATCCGCCACTTGGCCTTCTGGGCATTCAGCAAGCTTGGGGTGGGTGCCATCGGGGTCAGCGGAGCCGGCGTGCGGATGCCCGCCGTCCTGAAGAGACCGTCGAGGAATTCCTCAAAGCCAACCCTGCCATCCTGGTCGCGGTCCAACTTGTTGAATAAATTACTCAGTTCCTGCACCAAATGAGTACAAAAGTACAAAACTGAGGAAAGGCATTCCCTATATGACAAACACCAAGATGAAGTTTTTCATTAGATGTCATATCAAAGACTTAGATTCATCATATCTCATTTATTCTGATCTTTCTTTTCATTATAATACTGCACTGTTATATTGCATCGCAGACAAGCTGTAAGAAATGAAACGGCACTCTCAAACTCACATTCCTGTCCATGTCCTCCATACCGATGTGTTCACACACCACAGCCAGCTCATTAATGTCCAGATAGCCATCCTTCCCCACCCCAACCTCTTCCCAAATTGCCTGGACTTGCTCCGACTCCGATGGACCCTGTTCATAGACACTCATAGATGCATTCAGCTGACCTACATGATGAGAAGTTACCACACAGACATATAAATATGTTATACAGTATATGTATGTATCTTCACAAATTTCTAAACAATTCAAAAATATTTCTGTGGTAAACTGGCAAAGCAGTTAAGTCTTTCTGGTTCATATTGTCACAGACATTTAATTTACACCTTAAATGAATTCACACTTTCATTTGAATAAGACCTGCTTTGGGGCTTTTTTGACAAACAGATTCACTGAAACTACATTTGCAAGCGAAGTCATTAGCTGAATTACACTTTGGTTCACACCAGAGTACATTTCAAGGATAGTTCCATGGAGCCGACTTGCACATTGTTAAATTCCATAAATCCCCTAAAATATCAATCCTGAAACAAAAATGCTCCTTCTACAAATAGGTTAAAAGCTCCCATCAAAATATGACATCTTTTTCTGAAGAAATGGAGAAGTCTATAACACTATATATCATGGCAAATCTGGCCATGAGACTTCTTTTTTTCGAAAAATGGATATCAGAATTGTAAATTTTTTTGCTTAATATAACCTTCCTTATATAGAGTATTTAGAGAGAAAAGCAGAAACTGGTTAAGAAGTACACTTAGGTAGGCATTCTTATTTCTTACCTTCTGCCTCAAAAGTTTCATTACGGATGACAGGAATTTGCTTCTGTGGACCTGACTGATTAAGGGACTGGCCATACCGGTCATCTTGGTCCAATGCATTGTCCACCTGTGAAGAGGACGATTGGCAGAAGATGATAAGAATATAATTAAGAATAGCGAGTATCAGCAGGAGAAGAAAAAAAAAGAAGAAAAAGGAGTAAACAGAGGAGCCAAAAGAGAGATAACAAATGAAAAAATAATGTGAAAGATGATGAGTGGATTGAGTGATAGTGAGTACATGGAGATAAAGAAGAGAAGAGTAGTTGGAGGAATGAAGGAGGAGAAAATGGAGGATGATGAGGAGTGGATGAAGGAAGATCAGGATAAGATGGATTAATGAAAAAGTAAATGAGTAGATGAAGAAATCAGTGACAAGGAGCAGGTCACGTGAAAGGATGAAAAGAAGGATGGGTAAATTGTGAATAACCCCTTTCACACAAAAATACTGGCTAATCTGAATGAATGTACACATATCTGCAGATTTAAGTATTCTACAGAGTCACATGTTGCATACAGTACTTGACATAACCACAGCATTTTATTGTCTTCACAGCATCAAAGCTTATATTTGATATCAACAACCTCTGTACTGTGTCCTGATATCTTGTTCTGTCCTATTTACTCATTTCATTTTGATACAGTGGAATGAAATATTAACTAAATCAATCATAAATCTCGGAGTGAAATATAACTAAATCAATCATAAATCTAGGAGTGCATGAAAAAGCTTTGACAACCCTAGTATAAAGATTATCTCACAAACACAACTGGCATAAAATTGTTCAAGAAAGCTGCTGTAATGTACTGAAATCAAATAAATTTAATAAATAAAGTCACACACATAATACATATGAAATCACAATACTTTTCAACACGAAAAATCAATGCAAACCAAAAAATCTCAAATTGATACACCAGTATTTTGATTAATTTCGAATTACCTTTGTAGAATCCTATAATTACACATTTGGTTGGGAGAGCATTCCAAAAACAGTGATTCTTTTTCCATACCTCCGGCCTGTCATCTGTATGCGACTTGCTCCTTTTACTACTGCTGTTCTCGCTCGCTTCGTAAATTGATTTCGTCGGAACCCCAAGTTCCTCCGCCAGAGACTTTGCATCCAGTTGACTGCTGAGGAGATCAGCATCCACATCCGAGTAGTCGGCAGTGACCTCAAAGTCAGGCTTTGATCTCCTGCCATACCTCCTTCCATCTTTGACATACTTTGGTGAAACTTCTTCCATCATATCCACTGAAACAATATACAATATCAAATTAATAAAGAAACAAACGGAATGAAAATTTAGCCACAAAAAACAACAATTGAATGCGCTCGAACCTCTTTACAATCATTAAAGCTACAAATGGTTGAATAAAGTGTTTCCAACAGACATCATAAAGACAGTTGGTAAAGGGTTCGATGAAACATTGGTGCAATTTGTCCTTATGCCACAAATCACTGTCAACCAGGGTGATACATCCTGCTCCAAGTCCAGAACAGATTTAGGGAAATGTTATTGTACTTCAGTATAGACTCTCATGAGGTGGAACAAGACTCAAATACTGTTTAAGGTGCAACTGCTAGCAAAACCATGCTAGAAGTACTGGTGTGTCCTTTGAAACCACATGTGACTACCATACATTATGATACAATGAAATGAGAGAGATGTTCCATCATGTAAAACTCTGTTACAAACCTGAATTTGGCACACTCTGCAGGCTGTATTCCTGGTCAATGTCAAGGCTGGCATCCCCTTCTAGACCCTCAAGGTCTACTGTCGAGGACAGCACCATCACAAATGCCTCTTTGAATGTGTCAAAATCCACCTTTAAAATATAAGAATAAGTTTAGGAAAGTTGTGCAGTTATGATTGTGCCACAGAGATCAAGGTGACCATCTAGGGTTCCTCAGTTCTCAGCCTACAACACAATTACCTCTTTCAGCACATACATGTATGACAACATCATGTTGCTGTATCTAAAATGTACACTGTATATTTCTTGATATATGTGGACAACATTGGTATATGTCAGTAACGTGAACAACTGTAAAGAACACTTTATTCCAGTGTTACATTCAGTACAAGTATACTGAGAGATATATCATCAGGTTAGGAAAAGGCATAGTTTCAACAAACTCTGGAGAATATACCTCAACTTCCTTCACTAATTTCTGTTCAGATATGAAAATAATGCATCATGAATCATTGCTTTAAAATCAAATCACCAATTATGAACCAACACATTAAAAAAAATAGTATAATTGTCTCCCCACAAACCACAGAATGGAATGCAATTGGAAATATATATACACATAAACATATGCACCTATTAGTAACTTCTGTTTGGCACACAATTCACCATAACTCATTTATTCTGTATCTTCAACAGCTTCATAAGATGAAAATGACAAAGAAGCATGAAAATAATGTACTGACAAACAAGCAACATAAGGCAATAAACAAGCCCTCCACATATTTGACTTTGTGAGTGACAATGTATTGATCAGTGATACACACCAGCTTGGAATCATCATGGCCGATAAGCTGCTCCAAGAGGAGATCCACCTGTCCCTCCAGCTGAAGCTTACTGCACAGGTCCACCAGGGCATCCCTGCCAATGTAGCCACGCCCATCGGTGTCACACGAGGCGAAGAGGTCCTTCAGCTGGGTCACATACACATCCTCATCGGCATCATCCATGGTGGATGGTTGCCGGTCAAATCACTCGGCTGCTTGCACCTTATGCACTGTGTGTTACAGGTGTGTTGCTTTTGTTACACTCTGCAAAGGAGAGACAAGGGGCACAGGTATTTGTGATTTTCTGACACACTTTGTGCCAATTGCAGAAAGAGGCTACTGGCACAAGAGCTTGAGTGATGGTAAACCATGCTTGCACCTACATTTTAAATTCACAAAAATTTTTTTTTTTACACTGCAACAGCAAGGTCTTCATGCATTAAATTATTCTATATTCAGTTATAGAGACTAGTTTCTTGTGCAATTTAAAAGTCATTATGGCACTCATCCAGCCACATGTGTTGAATGCAGGAAATACTTGGCAATGGAAACTCGCTGCATAGTGTATTGTCATCTACATTAAGACAGGTAAGATCTAAGAAGTGAAAATATATATTTTTTTTAATGAAAAATGTACTGCATGCCCATATAAATTAGAGATCATTCCCTTGAATACACACTTCCAAAATAACAGCTATTCACTACAATTTAGGACGGACATTGCGATCGTAATTGAAAGCAAGTCAACAAGACAAATATATGCATTAATCATGTAATTACAGCAATTGAATGAACAGCACTTGGTAAGTTGGACCAGGGAGGTCCCACCTCCCTGGTTGGACTGATCCTGCAACAAATATGTATGTCTACAAATAAAAAATGCATTTTACAGTTACGCACATGCAATCAATGCTGATGTAAGGGCATAAGTACTCTTCACTTTACCCATACTTTGTTAGATAACTTGCATCTCACTCTATGGGTAATAATGGTACCTTGGTAATCTACAAAACAAGACAGGTCTAATTACACCGAAGTCACTTCCATCTAACATGCGGTTCATGCTGGTGCCCGGTAGATCCTACAAACACAACAACCAGGATGTGAGCCCCAGCCCAAGGCTTTTGTTATTCTTTGCCTTTTAACAGGAGGCTGAGGGCCATTTGTGTCCCATTCCAACTACATGGATTATGTCCCAAGCAAGGAGCTTTGTTTCATACAGCCGATCAGTTACTGCTGGCCACTTGTAAGAGCTCAGACTTTACAGCCATGATGGACTCTCTGTTGATAATCAACAACATTCAAAGCAACTCCTCTTCACTGCTCCACTGAATCCTGAATCTGTGTCACACCTGATTGCACAACCTGCTTTCATGGCTAGCTCCTTCTTGGGAAATATCCAGGAATAGTCAAGAATGTGACACCAGTGAAAAAGAACAGCTTATAAAGAGGTCTGGGTCTGGTCTAGAAACTCTTTTGACACACAGTAACAAAGAGGATTATACTTGGTTAAATGGAAACAGGGACAAAATAAGAAAAAAGAATTGAAGAAGAAAAAGAAACTTCAGCATCAGGTAGACCCAACAATATATCACAAGTTTGAACACAACATACACGTCTCAGGCTTAACCCACCATGGGGATGCTATCCAACTTCATTGCAGGTAGTAACTATTGTACTACACAAAGAACAACTATCTGGTAAAATGATTTCAGGCCTTTGTGTGTGTGTGTGTGTGATTGGCATGGTTGCTTATCAAATGAGAATTTCCTAAATGAGAAAGCTATATTGCAATGACAGCACTGAATTATAAGCAATGTCTATGCCAATCAGAAAGAACAACAGAAAATTATATTTACACAATTCAAATGCCAGTGAGTCAACTAAAGCTGTGTCTGAGCAGCTGCCACTCACATGGCTGTCAGATCATGATTGCATTTTTGAAGACACTATTTGCTGTGATCATGAAATGTGAAATTGAAATAATGTAAGAGTAACCTTTTTCCTCACAAGAAGAAAGATGGCTAATGACTTTGAGTCTGCTCAAGAAAATATTGATACTTCTCTCTCTCTCTCAAATGTGTCTACTGACATTGAAATTTGATACAGCCACTGCTGTTTGAAGTTAAGAAGAGAGAATAAGGATATCAATGGAGGTACACTGTGTATCACATTCACAGGATTAAAATGACCACTTGAGAATTACCTAAATGAGGCTTTGCCATGCATCAATATACTAAAAAGTTTATAGTTAGGGTTCTAACCTTTTTCAAAATTTGTGGATATGAGTTTATGCACTTTCAATTTTATTAAAACAAACTTCTTCTGGGGGCATTTTTTTCTTCTTCTAAAACCTTTCTCATCTTAAATGAACAATACATTTCAAGTTAGGAAATTTCAATATATGTTAGTACAGTTAAATTAAAAGAGTAGACCTTGCAATAAGCAGCTTAAATATACATGTAGCTATAATGGGAGAACCATTCTCGACTAGCACTTGTGCTATTAACTTTTGGTTCCCCCTTTAACAACATTATCTTCTGTTTTTCTATTTTTTCCAGAACCTTTGTCTATGCATATATGTCTACATTACATACCAGGTACTTATTCATTCTCTTTGCCTTTTCAGCGATAAATGTATCACAATGAAACTAAAACTATTATACCACATGTATTGTTATGTAAGACAAGGAAAAGTAGAAATTACGCGGTGCGTAATATATGTCCCCGCCGGAAGTAGCATTTTGTAGCAAAATGTGCAATATAGGTAAAAAATCAAGGTCAAAGGTCAAAGAAGTCAAAGGTCAAAATTCTGTGTAAAAGTTTTGAAGCCTTCACCTAGTGCCATCACATAAAGCAAACGGAATCGAAATCGGGTTAGAAATGGCGAAGGAGTAGCATTTTATAGCCAATGTACAATACAGGTCAAAAATCAAGGTCAAAGGTCAAAGAAGGCAAAGGTCAAAATTCTGTGTAAAGTTTTGAAGCCCTCACCTAGTGCCATCACATAAAGCAAACGGAATCGAAATCGGGTTAGAAATGGCGAAGGAGTAGCATTTTGTAGCCAATGTACAATACAGGTCAAAAATCAAGGTCAAAGGTCAAAGAAGGCAAAGGTCAAAATTCTGTGTAGAAGTTTTGAAGCCCTCACCTAGTGCCATCACATAAAGCAAACGGAATCGAAATCGGGTTAGAAATGGCGAAGGAGTAGCATTTTGTAGCAAAATGTACAATATAGGTCAAAAATCAAGGTCAAAGGTCAAAGAAGGCAAAGGTCAAAAATTCTGTGTAGAAGTTTTGAAGCCCTCACCTAGTGCCATCACATAAAGCAAACGGAATCGAAATCGGGTTAGAAATGGCGAAGGAGTAGCATTTTGTAGCAAAATGTACAATATAGGTCAAAAATCAAGGTCAAAGGTCAAAGAAGGCAAAGGTCAAAATTCTGTGTAGAAGTTTTGAAGCCCTCACCTAGTGCCATCACATAAAGCAAACGGAATCGAAATCGGGTTAGAAATGGCGAAGGAGTAGCATTTTGTAGCAAAATGTACAATATACAGTATCTGTCACAATAAAGTTTCACCTAACGTTTCACCTAACGTTGGTGTCGTGAAAATTGTCCTGGCTAACGTTAGCTAACGAAAGCTAACGTTAGCGATCGATACCTAACGTTAGCTATCGATACTGTAGCTAACGTTAGCAAGCTGGCAGCTAACGGTAGATGCCAGCTAACGTTAGCTAGCTGGCAGCTAACTGTTTGTGTATTGGCTCGATGGAAACTCGTGCACCGGACTCGAGTACTAACGTTAGAGTTTTCTCGGTTCCGAAAAGCGAATTCGCGATCGTGATTTTTTCTTCTTTGCTTTCGGAACGGAAAACTCGGAAGCGCGGCGGCGGTGCCGCACGCTTCCACCACCTGCAGGTCGCGTCACAGAGGTAACTTCTTCCAGATACTGCACTAGATCTAGGTCTCGTAAAATCTCAGACCTACGTTGCATCAATCATGCATAACTATAAGAAATACGATTAATCTTCGATAAGCTCACTCGATATCTCGGTCCTGAAGGCATCGGGAATTCGTAGTGCTTGCTCGATTGAGCGTAACTTTGCTAGTGGACAGTTTATCAAGTAAATTAACGCTCCTGTGGTGCATGGATCGAGCTGCGAGCATAATCGTGC
The DNA here is from genome assembly GCF_040938485.1 of Diadema antillarum. Taxonomy (NCBI): domain Eukaryota; kingdom Metazoa; phylum Echinodermata; class Echinoidea; order Diadematoida; family Diadematidae; genus Diadema; species Diadema antillarum. Next base: position 717,944 of record NW_027271632.1, read on the forward strand.
CTCGTATCATTCCTAACGTTACAGGCAATACAGCGTACACTGTTACAGGCAGTCTGATTGATGCCTTCTCATTCACGTTCTTACTGTTACTATGTCACTGCATTCGACTGTGTAGCTGTAACTGTTAGTGCATTCGGCCTTCCTAACATTAACGTTAGACTTCTTCGTTGGATAGCTGTGTACGTTGCGTTTTATATAGCGAGCTCGCGAGTTAAGTATGGACACAATACAAAATGTACCACGCCACCGCACATTAATGTCTCTGCATACAATAGCTGGTAGCGAACACGTGTTGATGTCGATCAGTCTGTGAGCTGAGATTTCATTGCGCAATTGCGTAGCACGCGGCGCATGGCACTGCTGGGCCCGCGTGGCAACCTGTAGTGCAGGTGTGTGTACCTTGACCCAGGGAGGTGAGAGCAATAGAGTAAAAAGATAAATACAATAATAATTGTAATAAATGAAAAAAATAGAAAGAATTAATGGATAAATAAAGAAAAGAAGACTCCGGACAGACAGATCTTTTTATTCCTATGATGCAATTACTTGGGCTGACGTTAGCTTTAGTCCTATTCAACTACAGCTTTACAAACGTTATTTGGTTTTTTTTTATATACATTACATATTTTAACCACGCTCAAACACACACACACACATACACATCCATCCACAAATCTCATTTGGTGTGCATTGCAGAGAAATATCTTTCCTTTCTCCCGTCCCTACCTTTTGTCAGATAACAATGAATATTAAATTACTAGCTAACGGCAGAATTGAGGAGACAGTATTGAACAGGACAGACCAACTCTCTCTTTTCAGTCCAATAATTAGTGTCAGTAAACGCATAAGTGATGAAAGCTAGGCCTATATTCAGTCAAAAAGATTTTTTTTAAATGAATTCGCAAAGAATTGTGTCTTGTGTAACTACAATGGAGCGTGAGTCGTAACGTTAGCTAACGTTAGTCTGTATAATTCTTTACAGACACGCTCTCTCTCTCTCACACACATACATGTACAGCCACCTAAAGCTCATTAGATGTGCACTCTGAGAAATTTCTATCCCATTCCTGCATCTAACGTTAGCTAACGGAAGTTTGTTGGTTACCCTGTGTCAGAATGATATCAGCGAGCTCACAAAAACGGTTTTTTTTAATTTTTTTTAAATGAGTATATTGGACAAAGCACTTCTTTTTATCATTGTTCATTAAGTATTGTCAATAAAATGCTTTAGCGATGAAGACTAGGCCTATATTTAGTCAAAAAGGGGAACTTCTAATATGCATTCGCAAAGAAAAAAATAAGAAAAAAAAGGATTTTTCCGATTTCACGTTGAATATTCAAGATCATGAATAATCGGAAAGAAAAAAAATCGGCAATATCTCGCTAAATCAGTTCACGGATCCTCGGTGTTACACTATCATAAATACTGTAATTATAAATTCACAAACCTATAAATATAGTCCTATTATTATGTAACGTAATAATAGTAGCGTAGTACAATCACTCGGGTTAACGTTAGCTCAGACTAGTCCTCAGAATACGTTTGTGTATACAGTGGATCGTTAGCCCTAACAAAATACTTTGAACGAAGTTTTATCCAGCTTGATCTTTGTAGCGTTTGTGTTGTTGTCGGGAAGGTTCTTGGTACTCTGTTACGTGATTTGTTTGCTTCGGTGTTTTTCTCGAGTGATGATGGTGGTCGTGTTTCTGAATGAAAAAAAGGCTAAGGATCGAAGTGATGGTGATGATTGTGATGCTGGTGTACAACATACGTGGCATACTTACTTCATTTCTCCCTCTTTTACTCTTCTTTCCCCTCCCATGAATGATTAAAAGAAAATACAAACAACCCAACAAAAAGAAGCACACAAACACAACACAAAGAACCAAAGAATAAGGGGGAAACGCAAAGAGATTGTATGCGGTCTCTTCAGATAGAAGAAACTTGACACCCCTCCCCAACCCTTGTGAATTTTTTTTTTTTTCACAAAAGCAGGTGCCGGACCATCAGGTGCCAGACGAAAGAATGCACGCACTGGAGTTCTGGTAATATACAGCGTGTAATTAGCCTGGAAATGTCGATCCAAGAATTAGCTGAGTGAGTTGAGTTAAAAGAATCATTGCAAAAATCACAATTTCAAGCAACATAATGATTTTACTTTTAGAGCCTTTCTTTTGGCTCATAGTCGAAATATCTGTGGATTATTATAGTGTACTTAATCGAGTATGCCATAACCATGATCTGCCATAACCATGATCTGCCATAACCATGATCGCTAAATGCCACGTTGTATCGATCAGATTTATGGTAGACTTTCTGATTTCAGTGAGGTGGAGTGCGGGGGGAGAGAACTGGAATACTTAACGAAAACGATGTTTAAAATCCATTAAATTGAAAAATGAAACAGCCTGAAAATAACGCATGACTATAGCAAACAATTGAAAACAACCCCGCCCCAAAAAGTTTTGCATTCGCTTACACAAAAGCTCTCGTGAAAGATGAAAGCGTATACTTTGGCATGAATTATGTCGTAATGTGTTTAGAGCATCTACGCCTTATACGTCGGTGAGTTTACTTTAAGTTTTGAAATGGTAAAAATAAGGAAGATTGAAAGTAAGACAGTCAAAAGTAAGTTTCCGCGTCGGCAGTAAGCCTTTCTAACTTATTCAGAATATACCTCAATGTACATGTTGTATACTTTTTTAAGTGGAGACGTAGCAAATAATCAGATGGTGAATGGATATTTCGTATCTGTTAAATCACGCGAGCGTTGGTAAACGAATTGCAGTTACTTGAGCTAGTATAATTTCTGTCTCTTCATAATCCAGAAATGAGCTATCAAGTCATGTAACTCATGCCTTACTTTCGAAGCAAAATCTAGTTGTCAAAGACCTGTGTGAGGATGTCTCTTTCAGTCCGACTTCTGCTGTTTTTTGTCTATGCTGGACCATTGTCCGATGTTGAAGCGATGCGTGAAAATTCTCCTTTGAAATCGGCAGACCTTTTTTGTGCAAGGGCTTTTGTTTTGTTTCTTTTAATGTCCGAACGTAATTAGCTGGCCCAGTTAATGCAGGTAGTTATGACTCTTTCGACTCTGAAATGTCTTTTTGGAGCGCAGAAAATTCTTTTTGTTCAGACAATAACTACTTTTGCGGATGTGCATCATCCGTCGTTCGTACGATGATTATTTTTTTTCCACACGTTGCGCCTGTGTAGTACTAGTAAACTCAACGAGAAGTGGCCTATAGGCGGAGGATGCAGCTATTATTTGCTGCTACGTTATGTACATCTAATACGGCGAGACTTATCTTTGCTGAGCCACACGTCTGATGCGGCGAGACTACGAAGTACGAACAGTGAAAGTGCATCAGGATGCTTCGCTCGCGTCTACTGTTCGTAGTCTCGCCGCATCAGAATTATTGCTCTGCAAAGACAGTCTCGCCACATCAGCTGGTCAGAGTTATAAACAGCATAGACAATATAGCAGAGGTGGCCATGTCTTTAAAATGTAAAACGTTATATTTTGGGGTAACGTGTAAACAATGTGGACGTGTGAGTGTGTGTGTGTGTGTGGGGGGGGGGGGGGGTCAATAAATAACAGTGCAATCTTCTTTCTTCATCATGATAGGTATAACAAAAATATGCAGTGTAATGTACATTATGACTGTGATAACGCATTTCTTCACTTCATCTCCGCAACGCTTGCAACAACACGAGATTGAACCATCAACGTTGTGCGTGTGATAAACGATGAAACTCTAAATCTTTTCGTGATATTCAAGGGGGGGGGGGACGACGCTTTTAGATATGTTCATCAGCGAGAATATAAGGCGCGCGGAATGTCAAAACAGGGAGGTAGTTTCAATATTAGTTTGGCAAAGTTGTATTGTCTTCATGTCTCTTCTTAAATTCATAAACATTTAGTTTGTCGTGATGTTCAATTACTTTTTAAATGAACAAGCACAGCAGAAATCAAACTTAAATGTACAATGTATTTCCGTATTGCCTTTCTTGTAATTCATTTAATTACTGCATGTAATGGCATGATTTGGCGAGATTCAAAGGTGTCTTTCCTTGTCAATCCACGCTGATATCGCGTACCAAGATCATCCAAAGTCAAAAATCTTAGTTGCGAGCTGTGATAAAGGCCTACCTCCTTGGATTTCCATTAAAAGAAGACGCTAAATCTTGCACATTGATTAAAGGTCTGCCGATTTCAAAAGAGTCACTATAGCTGGTAACTCCCTGCATCAACTGGGCCAGCTAATTACGTTCGGACTTTAACAGAAACAAAACCAAAGTCCTTGTATACAAAAAACAAAAACAACAACAAAAGCCCGCCGATTTCAAAGGAGAATTTTCTCGCATCGCCCGATCAACAATAATGGTTTAGCATTTTCGACAAAAACACACGACAAAAGACGGATTGAAAGCACATTCCTCACACAGGTCCTTGACAACTATACGAACTAGATTTTGCTTCGAAAGTACAATTGTATAGGTATGGGTTATCCATGCAGGACTTGATACCTCATTTCTGGAAATGAACTATGGACAGACAGAAATTATACTGGTTGTAAATGTAATCTGTTCGCTCACGCTCGCGTTATTAAACAGATAAAGATGAAAATCCATCTCAGTATCATATTTTATTAGGCCTAATGTTATCATTAATTCCCATGAAATATCTTAGACTAATCCAATCAAAATTCTACCTACAAACATAACCCTAACCCAAATCCAAATCATATCAAAATTAAATCTAAAGCCCTACAGTCTTAACATAATCCGGCGCAACTGTTGCAGGGGCAAATGTTGTGTCACCAACATCTAGAATAAGCTGAAAAGGTTTACGTGTCGATGCGCCAACTTACGTATGACTCTCTTAATACATTGTAACTTTCTCTTGGTTTTCTAAACTGAAGAGTATTCATACTAGACCACGCAAGATTAATTATGAATATATATATAAAACATCCGAGTGAAAATATTTGCTCATTATATATATATATATATATATATATATATATATACACAATTGTATTGTTATATATCAACATGACTGTAGTCTCAATGATGTCTATCATTACCGATTACCGATAAAACAGTAACGTTTCATTCTCTCTATATATGTGTATCTCACTTTGCTATATACTATAAGCATTATACGTTCTAAAAACTTACATCCCATGTTCATCATCCCTGGATCGTGACAGGTGGCATCCATTGTCACACTCTCTTCCTGCCACTGAGAAGCTCTATAGCAAGTCATTAAGACAATCCTTTGTTCGTTGCCCCTCCCGCTTGCCGAGGTTTTTATTGTTCGTCAACAAACGATCGCCGCGATTCAAATTGTCTTCATCGTGCATCTCGAAGTGGCATCATCATTGCGTGATCGGAGACAATGAGGTCTTAATCTTTTACAGGCGGATGGTTTCAAGGGACGCCTTGAATTCTTTCGTGGATAGGAGATTGGTCCTGAATAGAACCTTCTCTATCTCAACGTTTCGGTAAGCATGTCCTTATTACCCTTCTTTTAAATTTGCCGAAACAACCTGTAACCGGGACAGACACTCAGTTCTGTCTCTCTACTTTAACGTTAGCTACAAACGTTATCTATTGTGGTTTTTGTTTTCCATTGTCATGTCATTATGTTTAAGAAAAAAAAAAGGCGTAATGAAATGAAAGTGATGCTAATATATAATTCTGTTAGTGTGAATGAACTTTTGAACGTGTCTAAGTTGTTTTTTTTTTAATATGGTATACTCCAGACCAAAAACCACAATGTTTACTCTTCATCTTCGTAACCAGCATGATACAGCGTATTCACGAGACCTCGCAAAAATTATAACGGCAACAGACCCCGTATTCTCTCATCTCATATCCCAAACATTGAAGCGTGTCAACTTCTTCTGAGCATGCACAGTAACAAAATGATTTTTACAAGTATCATCGTTGGCATTTTGCGATTTTGTCTACTTTTATGCCTTAAACCAAAACCTCGTAAAGCGAATGTAATTGCAGAATAAAGCCAATATAACAACAAGACTCGCTGGATTCCCGGTACAGACAATGCAGTTCTGTCTCTTTAATGTTAGCTAACGTTAGCTAATGTTGTTTTTTTTTTTCATACATGCCATTAACTATAAAAGGCCAAAGGAAATTAAAGTGATGCTAAACGTGTGTTGGTTACATGTGCATATAAAAATCAGACCAAAGTTCTCAATCTTTACGCTTCATCTCGTATTCAACACGGTATTCACGAAATCTTGTTTTGTCTACTTTTATGCATGATACCAAAATCTTGTGAAGCGAATGTAGTTACAGAATACAGACCATTGATAACACAGAGAAAATTCGCTGGGTACCCGGTAGACGTGCATGCAGTTCTGTCTCACTAATCTAACGTTTATAGCTATAACGTTAGCTATTGTGGTTTTTGTTTATCATATAGGCAATATGAAATTAAAAGGGATGCTGATTATGTGTGTACAAAAAAATATAAGACCAAAGTTCACAATCTTTACGCTTCATTTTCACAGTGTCCAACACGATATTCACGGAACCTCGCAAAAATAATGGCAACTCACCTCGTATACTCTCTACTCTCAAGCACTAACGTTAGCTAATGTTAACGCTATACTGAAGCGTGTCAACTTGTTCTATAACAGCATGCATAAAAGTAAACAAAAATCGCAAAATGCCAATTTTGGTACTTGTAAAAATATTTCATTTTGCGTGCTCTCATAGAACAAGTTGGCACGCAATAGCTAACGTTAGTGCTTGAGAGTATAGAGAATACGGACTGAGTTGCCATAATTTTTGCGAGGTTCCGTGAATATCGTGTGGTGGATGGACACGAAGATGAAGCGTAAAGATTGTGAACTTTGGTCTTATATTAATTTTGTACACAAATATAAATTACTCACGTTCAAACGTTCATTAAGAGAATATTACGATCCCTTTAATTTCATTTTGCCTTTTCTCTTAAACATAGTTAATTGAATGTATGAAAAACAAAAACCACAATGGCTAACGTTAGTTAGCTAACGTTAGATTAGTGGGACCAGAACTGCACGTCTCTACCGGGTACCCAGCGAATTTTCTCTTTGGTATCAATGGTCTGTATTCTGCAATTACATTTGCTTCAAAGGGTTTTGGTATCATGCACAGAAGTAGACAAAATCGCAAAATGCGAATGTTGATACTTGTAAGAATATTTCATTATGTATATGCTCTAGAACGAATTGACATGCTTCAGTATCAAAATTAACGTTTGCTAACGTCAGTGCAGAACTGCCTGAGAGTAGATAATAACGTTAGCTAACGTTAGCTAACGTTAGTTTTTGCTTTTCTTACATGGCATTGCCATTAACTGAGTTTAAGAGAAGAAGACAAAATGAAATTAAAGTGATGATGAATCATTATGTCGATGAAGGTTTGAACGTGTGGAGTTATAAGTACACTGCAAAAAGTCCGGTGTTAAATAGTGAACACCGAGCTGGTGTTAAATTTTCGGTGCTCATTTATGGTGTTAAATTAACACCTCCGGGTGTCATTTCCAAATTTTAAACTGTTTTTTGAAGAATTTCTTAGTAACTGCACTTCTTGTTGATTTTTAATTTAAACAAGACGATCATGAATTTTACATTAAAATACTAGATTTTTGAAAAAATGTTAAAATAAATTTACACCAAAGTAACACCAGCTGGTGTGGTCTCTTATTGAAGCTGGACGGGTGTTAAACCATTGATATTAACACCAACAAATATCAAATCAACACCATGTGGTGTCATTTTTGAATTAACACCAGTACAGTGTCAAAAGAACACCAGGTACAGTGTCAAATTAACACCACGAAGTGTCAGGTGAACACTTTTCAACACCATCACAGTGCATTTTCAACACCTGTGGGTGTGGTCCTCTATTGAAGTTTGATCGGTGTTAGATTTAACACCCGTGGTGTTAAATCTAACACCGATGTTTTTACAGTGTACATTGTAAGTACAAATATCAATCTAAGGCCAATGTTCACAGTCTTTGCACTTCATCCGCGTATCGAACGCGATGTGCACGGAACTTATAGAATCGAAAATAATGGCAACACAACCGTATTCCCCAGTCTCAAGCACGATGAAGCGTGTCAACTGCATGTAGCATGCATAATGAAATATTTTACAACTATCAACATTTGAATTTTGTTATTTTTCTACTTTAATGTATGATACCAAAACCTCGTAGCGAATGCAATTGCAGAATAAAACCCACTGAATTCGGCCTACACAGAGAAAAACTCGCTGGCTACCCGGTAGACATGTAGTTTTGTCTCTCTAACGTTAGCTGATTTGGTTTTTGTATTTCATACATGCCGTTTACTGTTTAATAGAAAAAGGAAAATGAAAGGTTTTTTTTTCTCGGTATAGGTATAAACATAACTATTTGCAATTAAAAGTGAGTCTTTATAATATTCAGCCATTCTACCGTAGCATAAATAAACTGCAAGATTAACAGCGTATTGAACATGCTAGGCACGTTTACTGTAAAGTTACACCCGGTACCCGCGCGCATAAATAAATGTCATACTGTTATAATTATATTTCTTCGGAAAACCTGCAAATAATGTCCTGTAAATACTCAGTATAAACACTTTTAATAGCTTGGCGATCGTAAAGAGAGAAAAAAAAATAAAGTGTTGGTGCACATTGAGAGGTATAGAATTCATTTCAAAATTACGGGACCGACGCTCATCCACGCTTCGATATCTTCTCAGCAGAGAGAGAGAAAAAATGCCTTAGCTAAACATAAATGCTTGCCGATCTCACAATGAAGATCGGAAACGACATCGAAATAAAAAAAAAAAAGACAGGGAAATGTCAAAAAAAAAATTAAATACTCGGATCACCTAATAAAATGGCGATACACTCGATCGGTCTGCCCGGCGAACCGCCGCTTTTCACCCCAAGTATCGGTTAGGCCTAACATTAGTGCTAACATTAAGCCTAACATTGTACTGTCATGCTGAAAGTACAGCTCGATTTGATTTGAAGTAAGCAGTGTATGATGTTTTCTTTCTCTGGTGCATTGTACATTCTTTACGAATGTACTGTTTCTGCTGAAAGTACAGCTTGGTTTGATTTCATTATAATATGTCATGCTAAATCGTGGATTTTGTAATACATGTGATTTGATTTGTTATGAAATTGTTTTGAATATGGAATCAATAACAGATTATGGGAAAAAAATTAGTCCTATACAAACGTTGATAATGTTTTTCAGTACACGGAACGCTACTTTATATCACGGAGGTCGCTGGGCTACCGAAATACATTGACATTGTATCAGTATTATTATCGTCGGGGATATTTTCCGTGGACATCACTGGTACGTCTGGCTTCACGGAACCCCCTCCAAATTATTACAATACAGTAATGATAAAAACTGAAGGCTAAGTACATTGTACAACAGGTGGGATGCTCTAGCACGGAAACCGATTCGCCCGTAATCAGTTACTAGTTCAGAAGCGCCGCAAGCGCACGTGCGCGTGACTACACGACACACACATGCTGTTGGCAGAGCTAATACTTGGTACAGGTAGGTGGAAGTATGTGGGAAGGGGATTTCCTGCACTCAACACGTTATACATTATACACATTTCACTGTCAAAGATAGATCGTTGAGTGTACGATAAATATTGTACTGTATCTGTATGCATCGTGAGTTTGCAAACAGTGTCGACGAGCGCGAGCTAGTAGCTGTGTTTTCCATGAAAACTACACCCAAATCTTCGCTTTTTCGAACAGTCGGTGAGCGTGATTGCCGATGTGTTTATGAGATAATACATACAATGTAATAAGATTAATTTTGCCGATCTATCACGTCCGTATAGTCGGTGTAGGGACAGTGGTGCATCCCGCTACGCAGCGTTGTAAATTATGTCGACCTTCCGTGTGTCTCGATCTCCGGAGCTCGGAGGAGGACCGTAATACTGAACAGTAAAATAAAAAAAACAGACGAAATTCTCCGTCTAACGTTAGCCCTCACTACTATGAGCAAACGTTAGTTGATATCGATAGCTAACGTTAGCTATCGATAGCTAACGTTAGTCAGCTAACGTTAGTTATCGATAGCTAACGTTAGCTGACTTCCCGGCGGCTCCGTTAGCTAACGTTAGCTAACGATAATCTCCGTTAGCTAACGTTAGAAGTGAAACTTTATTGTGACGGATACTGTAGGTCAAAAATCAAGGTCAAAGGTCAAAGAAGGCAAAGGTCAAAATTCTGTGTAGAAGTTTTGAAGCCCTCACCTAGTGCCATCATATAAAGCAAACGGAATCGAAATCGGGTTAGAAATGGCGAAGGAGTAGCATTTTGTAGCAAAATGTACAATATAGGTCAAAGGTCAAGGTCAAAGGTCACGACTGAAATTCTGTGTACATGTTTCAAAGCTCCCATGTAGTGCTATCATATAAAGCAAACAGAATCAAAATTGGCTCATAAATGACAGAGAAGTAGCAAATTGAAGATTTTGATCACACACGGACGCACACACGGACACACGGACGGACGGACGGACGGACACACACACGTACGGAGCCCGTTTCATAGTCCCCTGCTCTAACTCGTTCGGCGGGGACAATAAATATAAGTATGTAAAATATATGCTTGCACAGCTGTAAGAACCTTGTACAAAATCATTGTATTCTCATGAACAAATTTCATGTTATTGTATCTTACCCTATGGAGTTTCATGTTAAAATCATGTTATCATATTCACATGTACACGTATGTTGTTAATAAACTCAACTCAACTCAACTCAAAAATGATGAATTTTAAGCCATCACTAGTGTTAATGATCCTTGGCCTTGCTGCACTGAAATTATCAGTGGTCTCTATATAAATGTAAAATCATTACTTTACATTCTTCTGCTTAAGAAAAACAAACAAACAAAACAAAAATAAAACGAAAATTAACATTCCCTTTAAAACAGTGTATGCACCCAAACCGGCATGAGATGTTGACTTGCAATATGAACATTTATTTTAGACTTAGTAAAGCACAACTAGAATAACACCACTTGCATGTACTTTTACCAGACGCACTCTTCTTGGAGGATCTTGCTGCAACTCCACTATCTCTCAGACTGGAGAAACCCCTCTCTGTTTCATAATCTATCCTGATCTAGTATGCTATTATATTACTTATTAGTAATAGTATCTCTGAGCTTTCTTTTTGGGTCTACATACCAAATGCACAACTGTGTATTAAACTAAATTTGTACTCCTGTGACTTTGTCTTCTCTTCGTTCAAAAACCTCACGTTTTAACGTTAGACCTACTACTACTCTGCAACTTATCAATCAGTTCTCTCGACAACGGCAACGCTACGCCCAATCCCCAACAGTGACAGTATTACTATTACCTTGTCATCCGAAGAAATAACTCGGTCACTCGACCTTACAATAGCTAACCAACTGATCAGTTGAGTTAAAGTTTACTGCAAACTGTTCAATCAATAGAGGCGTACAAGTACATACTTCAACTAACAGTTTTGGTTTACATACCAAAGTCCAGAATGTGAGGGACCACCTTGCATCTTACTCGCCCGATGAAATGCAGCTACAGTCCATCATTCATAAATCAATGAGGCCGACTGCGTTGTCCACTTTTCCATGAATGTAGATTTACATTACGGCGTACCTGCGTGCGGATATCTGGGAAAATATTGATGTTCTTCTAGTAGATGCATTCAACTGTTCATCTATTCAGCGGCGAGATGACGCTCATACTGCACTGTTAATACAGAACGTCGATGCGATCGCGATGGGATATGTATAGACTGTATGCAGTTAGTGCTGTGGCGCAGCGTAGCAAATGTACTGTACGTGGGCATGGCATGAAAACGACAGGTGATTCATAAAAACCAAATGGAAATTGTGCAGTGAGGCGTTATGAACGCGTCGGTAGTTGTCGTTGGCAAAGATCACGTGACACATGTCGATTGTTGTTGTTGGTTGAGCCGTGTGCGATGAAGCGTAGTCTGATTTTCAGACTGTCAAAAAGATCCTCTTGCTGTTCATGCTTCTACTATCTCTTGCTGTTCATGCTTCTTTTATCTCTACTTTGTAGGGCCTACTTGGTAAGAAACATCCTCCAAAATACTCCTTGAAGGGGTTTATCCCTTAAAGGAGTATTTGGTTTGAATATTGGTTTGAAGAGTTTTGAGAGGGGTGTTGATTTCATGAAAAAATGTACTTCACAACAAAAACAGCAAAGGGTATTGAGGTTGACAGAAACTGGAGTCAGGCAAAAAATGACTAATTGTTGGGTAGCTAGATAGTAGTGATTACCCAGCACCATTATATTTGCATTTACTACAAGACTGACATTACTGACATGCACTTCATTTGCATTTTGCAGAAAAAAAATACTCTCAGAGTTAGATGAAATTCATTAAAATGATATTTAAAAATACATTTCCTCTTTCCGACAAGGAAAAAAATGGAATGTAAAAGTTGAGAATTATTCAGTGTGTTGGCGCGACTCCCACGCTAAGCACCCATGCCCATCAACAACATGCAAGCCACACACGCACACACACACACAAACACACACACACACACACATCCACTCCCTTACAAATACATCTAATGGAGATTCAGCCTGAGACGGTAAACATGTACCTTCCATAACAAATCACTGCGAGAACAACTCATGCTGCCACTTCAGGCAAGTCAGTGCCTGGGAACTTTAACAACAGAAACGGTCTGGACGTCCTGGGTGTATATAAGCACAGTCCGTCTGTTGAGGACGGACTGATTTTGCAACAAACACGCATTTCCCATAGACACTTGGCCAAGTATATTCGGGACTTGTCCTCAACGGGTTAAAGGGATGGTACAGTAATGGTGGAGATGAGAATTGGGCTTTTAACTTTTTGCGAGATACCAAGAAAACACTTATGATATAGTACAGAGAATACCATTTTAAGAGGAATTCAAAGTTTATTTGATGAAAATCGGGTTTGGAATGACTGAAACATCCAAAAACAAAGTAAAACAAAGGGATCGTAATAAAGTGTGGGTCCCACACTTTATTAGAATCGCTCTTTTTTGGATATCTCAGCCATTTCAACACCAATTTTCATCAAATACACGTTGAATTCTTCATATATTTACATGCTCTTTCATATTTCATAAGAGGTTTCTCATTATTTCACAAAAAAATGTTAGAAACCCGAAAACTGTACTATCCCTTTAACCACAATCACATGCAATATCAGGTCATGTCCTTTTTCTTATTGCTTCTGCACATTATATTGCATGCAAATAATGTAGTCTGTCAGTCATTTTTTTTTTTTTTTTTTTGGGGGGGGGGGAGATTCTGGAATATGTATTAAGTTCACATGTATAAGCATATATGTGTGTATTTACATTTTAGTGTAGAGTACTTGAGCAGGTGTTTATAACTTTCACTGGTAGTTGTATACTGCAACAGATATAAAAAGAAAATATATAAATGGTGGTATGCTCTTCTTTGATTAATATGTTTATGCATGGTAAGTCTCAGAATTCATTTTACATGACCACTAGAAGGAAGTGCTGTATTTTACTTAAAGTTTGAGCAAGCTACCATGGGGCTGACTGCTGTTAGTCCCTCCAAAAGGACTAAGCAATGAGGATAAAGTGCCTTGCTAACAGACATCACCATTTCTGCCATTGGACTCAAAGTAGAGATCTGAAGATTATAAAGTCCATAGTCTTATCTGCTGAACACATCAATCCACAATGACTCTGGCAACAAATTTCAAGGGCAAGCTCAATCTCATCACTTATCTGACAAATATCTTGGGTACTTTATGCCTTTCCTGGTGCAATTGTGTCCAATGCAATTTCATTTCTTGTACTGTATATTCATTACTTTTCATATGTCTGTAATTAAAATTTTATATCTTTGTTGAGCTTTTTCAGTCCTAAAAAGAACAAACAGCAAAGTGTCAATCAGTTCCATGGCTGTTGTGTCATTTAGGCTAGATAAGACCAGGTAACTAGAGAACAAACACAAATACATGCACTTCTTTTAAACAAACAAGACATATCAAATTATTTTCTTTATTTTAATCAGGGCGGCTGAGAAATGACCACAGCATGATAAGGATGCACAAATAAAGCAACTGCTAATGACATATTTTCTCAGGGTGCTAGGAGAGAATACATATGGGTCCTTTTTCTATAACTGTATAAGTTTGTCAGCTTTATAATTCAACATAACATTGTTGAAATCTTTCTCCTGATGTAAGAAAATACTCTAATCTATATATCAAACAAGATTCTTTCTCATAATTGACATTTCCTGAAGAGCTTGATAAGAGTGGTCTTTGCTGGCCTGGCTTGCAAAAGCAACTCAGTCACAATTTCATTGGAAAGTATGTTGAACATATATCCCACAGGAAATATCTCTGTCTCTATACCAACAATGTGAAGCAAAAATGACACAATAAGACAGTTAATAGGGATATATCTTTTCTTTCAGTCTTGCTATAATCAAGTTATATAAAGTTGCCTGTATTCAGAAACATCTAAAGATGTTTACGAGGAGTTATTACAGAACCGATCTCTCGAATATGATTTATCATATTACAGAACCCTCTTGATAGGAAACAAAGAACATTAAAAGCAAATCAAAAATAATTAGAGACAGAAAAATAAAAATATCTTAAAGCAGGGCTCTATAACATTGTATTAAACATCCAATTTAAAGAAAATGCCAAATCTTTTGATCACAATTCAGGCTTATGGACTGCTGCAAATGAATATCAAACAAGAATAGCATACAATTAAAATATCTGATAAATGTTCTTATTGTTTCTCCACACCTCTAAAATTTTGAGCAGCAAGTTAACAGCAATGACACAATTTTCTTCAGTGTGCTTGTACAAGAAATTTACTTTAAAATGTTCACTTCAGGTTGAAAGAATATTACTCCACTTGTCCACGAGTCATATGTACTCACAGCCTAATAATCACTGGTGGGAAGTTATTAACTCTAATTCTGGAATTGATCAGACCATACTGTTGACACAACCTTGCCTTGAATGATGGCAAATTAAAGCCTTACAATCGTGGCGAGCGGTTTGTGCAGCACGGAGATGAACGCAACACACTGCCTCCCCCCACTCTTTATCAAATGTCGTGACACCGAATGAGAATAGCGCTGGCTCAATGGGTCAGTGAACAGACACTGCGGCTCAAAATCACATGACCCAAAATGGCTGTGCGAGCCATGCGAGCTTCCGAATGGAAGCACACTCACAGTGCGCATGCGCATGAAGAGAGGCCAAAAGAGCCACACGTCTTCTGGCCTCTCTCCTCCAATCACCGCAACTCACGGTCACAATTTTTGTGTATGATGCGTACACACACGTGTCTCAGTGGCAGCATTGTCCCACACGTTTACGGATATAGCACTGCAGTCTGGCATTGCATACACAAATTTCGTTCGGAGGAGGAGTTTACAAAATAACGTACCATTAGGGGTTAGGATCGTTTGACTTTAAATTCACCTTTTGCCGCACAAGTTCCTGCACTGTCTGTCATCTACATTGTAGGATAAATTGTACACGATTATCAAATCGTAGAGTATATCATTATAGTAGCTGCGCAATATAAATTTCCTTTATTATCATTATTAAATCTTTATTGTGTACAGAGTAAAATCACCTCGAAGCTTCACCTTTACAGTACAGTAGATGTACACAAAGCAGTAAAACGACAAAGAGAATCCTCTGGTCTCAAAAAGCCCCCTACACTTCATGGAAAGACAAGACAGAAAATAAAATCTATCCAACAAGAAATACTGTCATGTCTATTGCACATATATACCAGGTAGTTGCATCCTTACATGAAGGAAATACAAGAACTAATCACCAACATGGGGAAAGGATGTCTGGTTTTACACTAGTCCCACACCAAGTCATTGTGGTGGCAGGAAGCATTGGGGGGAAAAATATGTGTCGTGTGACATGATTAACTACTTGTCAGGTATAGAGAGTTATCTTTCTCAGATGAGACTGATTGCAAGAGAAATGTCTAGTAAAACATGTTAATCAGTCTGTTTACTTTACTATTTTCCATTCTCTATTAATGCCCTTACTACCCCATTGAAAATCATGGCATCCTGTTTGTAAAGCTGACGAGACAATGTACACATAAAAGTTTAAATAAGGTGCTGTCATATGAATGGATACTACAATGGACTTGAAAAGTTTTTGCGTCAAGAGTGCAACATTGGATTGCTTGTAATAGATGCAAGCTTTGCAAAATTCTTGCTTTACAGAAATACAGCAAAACAACTTTATGAACTTCTTTGTTTCGACCCATAAGTGTTCTTTTCTTGAGACTGCTCTGACTAGTAGCAGCTAAGCGTCATGAAATATGATTGGTTTTTAAACTTAAGATATAATATTTGATTTTAACATCCTTCTCACATCAATAGCAAACAACTTTCTAATTGACAGAGAATGAGCTACTAAATCAGGCATTTATTTCTGTGACATAAGGTCAAGAACTGTGAACATCAGACAGTGTCAATCTGGACCTGTGAAATTGTGTATCAACAACCTTCTCTTGTAGCATATGTGTAAAGATGAAAATATAAGGAGAATTCCATCAAGTACCAGGGTAATCAGTGAACTACACTGATGTCGCCAAGATTCAAAGAACTGATGAGCATTAGGTTTGTGCATTGGAATTCATGCACAGGTGATCTCTGCCTCAGTTGCCTACAATGTTCACTAATGACTTAAAGGCACATGGTCCCGGTGGTTTAGTCAAATGCGTACGCAGGCGCACGGCGCAAGTTTCCTATAGAGACCTACGCTATTGACTCCTCTTTAGCGCTTATGCTGTGGCCCACTTCCCTGAGTTCGAAGAAGTCCGATTCGCTGTAGTCAGTGGTCCGATCACAGTTCAGCTCATGATTCGGCTTTAGCAAACTTCTTTTGTGATGTCATAATAATAAGCACATATGCACGCACCCTGGCATTACTACAGACTGCGCGATGTGCAGAGAAGACAACGAAGGCAACGTTACTTAGCAACACCTACGCACCTTACTCTTGATGACAGCTCAACTTCGGTAATCTTCGTATCACTGCTAACGGTGATCGGCAGTATCATCAACAGCGCCCTCTAAACTACCGGGACTATGCGCCTTTAAATACTGCACTACTGGAAATGCCTGGCAATGAATGAGTGCCGACACATCTGGGGCAAGATAGGTTGAACGTCACTGCAGAGCGACACAAACAACAGCTTTTTCGGCCCACCATGCAAGACAAACTTGTCCTGTATTTGTTCAATGAGGTTCTACACACCAACAATGATGTTCAGCGATGTCTGCTGGGAAGGGGACAAACTGCCAATAAGAGTGGAATACCTCTTCCCTGTCCAAGAGTAGCGCATTGTGATATACCAGTATATTACATGCAATGTTCCTTGGCAGTTGCATGGAAGACTGTAACACATGAACTTTGCTGGGGATGACATACTATCTGAAGATGTAGTGATTGATGACTCTACAGACGTCTAAAAACACAATGGCGAAGAGCGCCGCCACAATCACAGGCATCCAGGACCATTTCCTTTGTTGGGACGTGATCTCCACTTTGCCTGATTGTACCTGGTGAGAAAAAAAAAGAATCAGAAGGAGAAAGTCTAGCATTAATGTTTTTTTCTTAAATTGTGACTTTGTTTTGATTCTTAACTTCATAAGATGCAGGGAAAGCCTAAAACAGGGCAGATAAACATTTGATATAAAGGTCTGCGATCATTGTAGGCTTCAATTATTGCACTACCTATCATGGCAGCAGCCAGAATACAAATAGTTTTTTTAAAGTATTTATGCCATTACCATGGTTTCTACAGTAACTGCACATTGAAATATCTTCAAGAAATGGGCAGAGATTAGGGGTACATGGTGCATCTTAACTAACTGCTTGTTTTGTGTTGTTCCTCAAGACTAGTACATTGATTTTGTGTACACAATAAATGATCTGCACATAGTTTGTTTGCAATTTTGATATTCTATGATATGGTATGGAGAGATGAGATGTGTACTTGATGAGCTCTCCAGGTATGATAAAATGTAAAGGATAATCCTGTTCCTGAAGTAAGCCTTCACAAAAGGCATTAGTGCATGGAACCCCCCCACCACCATTGGGTACACAATTGACTCTACCTAATCCTTTTATTCACTATCAATGAAAGACCAGGAAGCAAAGATTAGTGACCCTAAGGGGGCTGTGTTGTATGTGTGCACAATACACACCAAGAAATCACTCTGTACATGTATTGTTCTGCTAGACATGACAAAAGTCACACTGTTGGTAGGCAAGGACCCAGCCCTGGGAGGTTCCCTTCAGGTGACTGCTTTATTTCAAATGACAAATTGTCAACAGCAACAAAAAAGAAGTAAAAGTTCCTCTACCCATCCACACCCCTTCCCATGACATTTTTTGAGGAAGTAAATTTTGATGAAATAATTTCAGTTCAGTTCATCAGCAGTTTTCCGATTTTTACTTGTGAAGTATTTGCAATAGCCCCACTGACTTCTCTTAACTGAGACCAAAGAGCCACTCCAGATATGAGTAGATAGGATGCTTCTCAAAATCAGCACACAATACAGTCTTCTGCATTCAACTTTTGACCAATTTGCTTTTTCAGTACTTTGCTACTAGTACTACCAAGCAATGTGTCTTTACAAGAAAACCATATCAACTGTCAGCATGTCATGCCCATTATTTCATCTTTGTGATTGAGCAGTACTTCTCTACCCATCGTCTCAGATGATATAACATGAAATATGCTTTGAGACAATCTACAAACAGTGACGGTGAATCCAAGAGCAACGGGTTGACATCTCATCAGATGTCATGAGCACTTTTCACACAATGCCAATGTGTTCCTTTACCTTAGTGGTATCCACATACAGACTTACATTGGCATGGAGTTTGAGTGGTGTCTGTTTTGACGGATGAACTCGTAGGACTTTCCCCATCAGGAAATGTTTTCCAACAGATTCGATCTCTACGTCTAGCATTCTGCCCAGGTACTCCTCATTCTGAGGCACCAGAACCTGCCCAACAATAACGGAAAAAGATTCATACAATTTCTTTGCAAAGGAAAAGAGGCTATAGAATCCAACACAATTATAATCTTTGGTTTCTTAACATACACTACAATTTGTAAAATGATCATTTCCACCAATGCCTGTGTTCTGTTGGATACTCTATGATATCACCTTGTTCAACAAAAGTGCAAGAAAATAAGGTTCAGCATTTATGAATGCACCTGAGCAATATAAGAATCAAGAAAGAGCATGCAAGTAATGAGTTGCAAATATCAACATTCTAGTACTGGACAAATATGCACTAATCAGGAAATCTGTTGAAATTCTGGAAATGCAAGCAATATGTATAAATTGATACATTCTTGACACTTAATAAAATGGTACAGACAATCGGCCTCCTGTTGGTCTTGTCCACGAGAGTTTTATTACAAAGTACATCAAATTATTGTTAGCACATCCTCTACATGAAGTGGTGTTCTGTAGTCTTCTACCAAATGGAAAGTTCGGGATTGATATCAACTGACAATCTATTTGACTTCAACATGCTCTTTGCCTTGCCTGAGGTCAGGATAGGCAAATTTGGTTGTATGTAGAGTGCTCTGGGGAGGATTGCAATACACACCTGGTCATAAAACTTGTTGTGGGACACCAGATACTGCTTGTCATGGGATGCTTCGGTGACTAAAACTTCAAATCTCTGGCCCACCTTGTCATCATATGTCTGGTAGCTTTTGAACAGTGTGGACAAGGCCTTGGTTCTTCGCTTTTTCTAGAGCAACAAACAATACAACAAAGGGAGCCCCCAAATGTAAAAGATAATAGTACACTGCACTGGGAAAAGCAATGGTGCATAATGATACAGCAATGCATAAATCATGCCGACAACGAAACAATATTTTCTTGCAATGGTACCACATTAAAATCTTGAATCACTTTCTGATGATGTAATCAGGCTTTGGTTCTTTGTATGAAACTTGTATATACTGGTAAGTTTCATTGACATACATTATGAAAAATCCCAGAAAGCTGAATTTGCCATCACATCAATACCATAAGATATTCATAGAGAATACATTGAACCATGCCACAATTCCAAAATAAGGTAGCTTCAAGCTCGTAATGGGGTAATGGGGATAAATTCAACGTAGCTTCTATCAGAACATTTCAAACTTTTTAGCCTCATGGTAAAATTAATAATCCTAGTCTACATATCAACAGACAGACAAATATAATGTACTCTTGACCCTAAGTTTAAAAATTAAGAAAGCCATCACAAGGAATACATTTTCCCCTTGTACATATATGTTATGAGGCATCACTATCAATTTCTACAGCACAGACACACAAATATGTTTCACAGGTAGTCTTCAGAGCTTTAACCATGAAGACTGCCAACAGGGCCCTATTTCATAAAAAGTTGATATGGTAGTAACTCTTGCTAGAATGGCAATTGCCATGGTAACAACAAGAATTCAGCTTCCTGATTGGCTGTTGCTATGGGAAGTTGCCATTCCAGCAAGAGGTGCTATCCTAACATCTTTTATGAAATGGGACCCTGGATAGGTTCCTTGTTACTGAATAAGGAAAAGTTCGTTGACAACAAGCTGATTCTGCTATAAGACATACTCTCATAGACATGTGCCCGAGTACAGGCAGTACTAGTCTGAAATGGGTTGACATCCTCACCTCTGGTGCTGGTACCTGAGCCCATTTAGCTGCTGGTGTGCCTGGGCGTGGAAAGTACTGATTGATGAACACACTGGGGAACTTGAATTCATCTATTAGGTGTAATGTCTCCTCAAAATCCTGTTGAAGATGAAAATAACAACGACATTAGACTTGACTGGATGGCCAGAAAGAATTACATATAGTAGAGCAGATAAGCCGAAGAATTGTGCAAAATTTGACTAAAGCATGAAACTTTCACAATTGTTAGTACATGCTATAAGATTAATTTTAAGATTGGGAGGTAAGTCTGAATTGACCTCTGATGACCTCTAGAGGTCAATGACCTCAAAATCTAAGAAAATTGATATTTTGCGTCATTGGTCAATGATAAACACAGTAATGATGTACTAAAACTTAATTTTTGTCACAGTGAAATTGTCTTTATGTTCCACAGAGACCTGACAGGTTTCTACCTTTGACCTCTGATGACCTCTAGAGGTCAATGACCTGAAAATGTCAGAAAATTGATATTTTGCATCATTGGTTAATGATAAAACACAGTAATGATGTACTAAAACTTAATTTTTGTCACAGTAAAATTGTCTTTATATTCCACAGAGCCCTGACAGGTTTCTATCTTTGACCTCTGATGACCTCCAGAGGTCAATGACCTCAAAATGTCAGAAAATTGATATTTTAATGCGTCACTCATAACTGAAACACGATAATTATGTACTAAAAACTAATTTTTGTAAGAGGAATTGCCTCAATGTTCCACTGAGCCTTTTGAGTCAGATTTCTACCTTTAACCTCTGATGACCTCAGATGACCTATGATGAGGCCAATGACCTCAAAATGTCAGAACATTGATATTTGGTGCAATTGGTTGATGACAAACATGATTTAGATGTTATATTCATTTGTATTACAATTGAATTGTTTTCCTATTCCACAGAGCAAGAGAAATTACTCACGTGTCTCTACCCTTGACCTCTGAGGAAGGTTACAGGTCAATGACCTCAAAATATCAGAATATTGATATTCTATGTATAGTCAATGGTCAACTTTGTAATACCCGATGTACAATCATTTATGCTATAACAGAAGAATCTTGTCACTCCATGGAACATTGGTCATTAGCCTGTGCATTATATCCAACTTTGACCTCTCAGGACAATGAGAGGACACCGAGGTCACATGTGTAGGCTTACCTGTATTGATGTTTGGCTTCATTGGTGTAATCATAAATGCTTAATCATGTACAAATCACGCATTGACGTTTTGATCAAAGTATGTATGCATATTCCACAGAGCATTGGTTTGTAGTAACAGGTCTCTGAAATGTGAGAGGTCAATTACTTCAGAAATAAAGCTTAAGTTTCTTGAGTGATGGCAGTGACCTCAAATATAACTGTTATGTTTGGGTTAGTTATGTAGACTAGCAAATGTAGGCAAATATGGCCATTATCTCGACACACGAGGAAAAAAAGGCCCACGAGACTGATATACAGAGTGTTTAATCTATTCAGTGTAAGTCTCATAGATCTTTTCCCACATTTGTTGGACTCATTATGGGACTGGTTTGCCTAAGTGTCAAGCTCATGGGCAATATTTGCATAGTTTCCAGCTGGTGGGCCTGTATTGGCCAGTGTAAAGCTGGTGGGTTGTTACAGTATGTCTGCGATGAATGACTCATGGTACTGGAGTATACAGTCCATAGCTGCGACATCATGGACCATCTTGAAAACTTCGACATACTGTGAGGCCCAACATGCATTCCACATGAAGCAATCCTGTGTATTGCAACTAGCTATTGCCATCCGAGACCTACCCAGGGAATAGATAAGCATTCATGGCAAACCATGGAGAAAGCGGATTGTGCAAAATATTTTGGAGTTCCAATAGGAGGCTCAGCTGGAATCAAATCGCCACAGCAGTTTAAAAAGGTTATACTTCAACCAAAGACTCTCTCCAGACGAAGATACGAGTATCATAAAGTTCAGGTGTTTTGCTACTCCATGCCGCTCAGGACTGTCCTGGAATATGCATGCATCATCTGGGATCCATTCACCCAGGTGAAACATCATGAAGTTTGGAATGATCCAGAGAAGATATGCACTCTTTAGCTGCAATGACCATCATATGCAAAACAAGCAGTGTTACAGCCACACTTGAAAAACAAAACAAAGCAAAGCAAAACAAAACTACAATGGCAATCCCTGTAAGAAAGTACAGCACAGGCAAATTCAGCGATGATGTTCTGCATCAAGAACCCCACAATATCCACTCCGCAGGAAGTTGTGGCTCTATTGCTGCATTCTTCAAAAAGGGCAAATGACCCAAAATGTCAGGCATCATTTGCAAGAACACAAAGTAGGCCTACTCCCAAAAAAGGTGGCGGCTACTCTCGGCCACTGTCTCTTGTATCTCTTTGAAACACTTCAGGAGAGAGATACTCAATATTCAGCTCTGTTATTAAAGATACATATGTCTCTCTTTTTGTTTTTGCATTTGTTTGTTGTTGTTGTTTTTTTTTTGCTTCATATAGCTCTTTGGATACCTTCTTTAACCAATTAAGAAAAGGCTCCATGGCAGAATATTACAAGATTACACAGTATAATGAAGAAGAAGAAGAAGAAGAAGAAGAAGAAGAAGAAGAAGAAGAAGAAGGAGAAGGAGAATAGGAAACGAGATCTGTTGTCAATGATGCAGAGCCAATACCAATCAGTTCCATGGCAGATCTTAGTCGGCACTGCAAAGGTTTGGATGTCTCTCTCTGTTGACAAAGGATGTTCTAAAGCTCCAAGTAAGTCCATGGGGTGGTTTACATTGTCTGGGCATAGAGGGTTGGGTTGGGTATATGAGGATATGATGCTTTGTTATAATAATTAGGTCTGAGATATCTGTTTTTTATGTTTGTTTTGACCATCCCGCATGGATCTCCAACGAAAAGGAATGATAATGTGTTAGACCCAGCCGCCACCGTGTTTTTTCAATAGATTTTGATATTACAGTGTAGCTGAGAAAAAAGTGACCGCTCATTGTCCTAGATGGAAGTCAAAATTGAACTGTGTGTGGAATACTCTGCATACAATTTGGGACACACACACACACACACACACAGAAAATGAATTTTTTTAATTTGATTTTTATTTCATAAGCAGCTGGCCATTACAAACCAATGAGACCAGACATCAATATTCTTACATTTTGATGCATATCTTTCAATATCCTCCAGAGGTCAGAGGATCATCGCTAATGTTCATGTGAAATGAGTACACGCCTTTTGAATTGCTCACTTTTATTGCTAGAGAAATACACAATACTTCATGTGCATCATGTCAATCATTAAATGTTGTATCATTTTCATTTTCAGTCTTGGAATATTTTTTCTAAGTACAGATAAAATCGTGGCAAAGTAAACAACTGTCACATCAAAATATAAACGAGAATACTAAAAAAGAAATAGATGTAATAACGTGCAAGGCAAATACCAGGCCTACATCATCTTAAGGTATACAGGTGAAGGAAATCACCTTATTGATAAACAATTTACTTGACTGGGATAGCGACCACTGAGCAATATTGTTTCTTAAAACTCTCTCTTCTTTTCAACAAGTGGACTAAAACACATGCACATACCGGGGCATCAGTTTGGAGGAGGGGTGGGGTGGTGGCAGGGATAGTTGACCCCCACCCCATTAAATTCTGAGATGTGGACTATGTTTTGTTGTTGTTTTTTGTTTTTTGCTTTTTAGACAGAAAACTGCCCAAGTCTTTCACTTTAAGTGTGCATCGGATTGTTAAAATTTAATTCTGAAATGCAAAATCTCCCTTCTGTGAGAGGGGATATCTCCTTTCGATAGACTCCTTCCCTCTGCTTGGTTCCTTCCACAGATATAACATACTTTGGGGAATGATAATTTCCCTTATTCTATGAAAAATGTTTTTAAGAGATATTTTTATTTGAATTCCAAAGATGAAAAGGCTTTCCTATATGCACGATTGTTCATTTTGGAGGGCAAGAGGCATTTGCCCCGCCTCCCGAGAAAATATGGGAGGGGGAATGGTGGGGACATAAAACTTTGCCTCCAAGTATTTCCTGAGATGGAGATTTTTTTCTTCACTTTTTTGACAGAAAATGAATTGTCACTGAACATTTCAGCTATAGTATGCACCAGATTAAAAGGCAGAATCTCTTTTGCATACCCCCTCCCCCACACTATCTTTCGTTATGTCCCCTTCCATATACGCTCAGTCCTTTTGTCCCATTTTTGTTCTATATCATCACAATGTACTAGATCTTTAATTTCAGTTCCGACATATTAAAGAAAATCCCTCTTGTTGGAGGGGGTAGTGTATCTTTCAATTAACAATCCCTCCTCGGTTTCTACCCTTAGATTTGGTACACTCCTTTTACTGATAATTTCCCAAATATTCCATCATAAATGTGTATACTAGATTTTTTTTTTTTACATTTCTATTCTTACTGCATAGGCTCCCTCGAATGGGAAGGATTGGGGGACAGCCCCTTTCATACCCTCCTCTCGCTGTATCAACCTCTCCTCCATGCATTGATTATGACTAGACATTTGGGTTTGGACTTTTTTTTTCAAAATGGTAGTTCAACCAAGAGTGGCACGAGATCGTTGAATTGCAAACAAAAGAATGCAAAAGCTCCACAATGTGGGAGGGGGATACCTCCACCCACATCCTTCTGTCGATTGGTCTCCCTCCATAGATGGCTGACTTACTACACCTTTTTGATACAAATTTCGAGGTATTCCTTCAAAAGTGCCTGTATGCCAGGTCGTTGAATCTCATTTCTCAAAATACAAGAGCTCTCTCGAATGGGAGTGGAATACCCTACCCTCGCCAACGCTGCGCTTGCTGGGTTCCCATCCATATAGACTTGGTACACCTTGGTGATCCGTAATTTTCCAAATATTCCCCAAAACGTATGCATCAGATTCTTAAAAAAAAAAAAAAAAAATCATCTTTGGGAGGAGGGTAGGTGAGATGCGCCCACACCCCATCAACTTCCGTATAGGTGATGACGCACACATTAAACAAGAGCTACACTGAATCACTGATTTCAGGTCTAAACCTGCAAAAATCCAATCCCCCACCCACATCCTCCCCCTCCCCCTCCGCTTCATTCCTTTGCACCATGAACTTATGCTTTTACATATTTTCCAAGTCCCCCCCCCCCCACGTGAAAACAGATCGACACCCCTTGCTCTGTGCACATACCCGATTTAGATAATTACCTGAAAAGTTCTGCGGAATGAGTAGCCACTTTTTTGGTAACAGAAATGCATGGTTTGTAAGCCCTACATTATAAACAATTATTAACTATTAACTATCGCAATATCAATATTAACATCCTCACATTTCATTCGAGGTATTTGACCTTGTGTGATTTTGTAGGTGAACGGTAATGGCTCGTTAATAAACAGGGCCTACGAGTGCTCTCTATAGAACATCATCATGTTTACCATTGATGATGCCAAACTATTCTGATACTTTGAGGTCATTGACCTCTCGAGATCATCAGAGGTCAAAGGCAGAAACTCGTCTGTGTGCCTTGGAATATGAAGACGATGTCATTGTATACAGATATATAGGTTATGGAATCCTGGCATGGGGAAACTGCTGTACAACTAGACTTAATTCTTTATTATTGATACAGAAAAGAGCTATACGGATAATTAACTTCGCCACATTTTTCGAAAACACTAATGTCTTATTCTTTTCCAGTAGAACACTTAAGATCCAGGATTTATATCATTTTAATATCGGGTCATTTATGTATCAATTAAACTCAGGTGGTCTCCCTGATGTGTTTTCTTCGATGTTTGTCAAAAATACTGAAGTTCATTCTTACCCTACTAGACAAAAAGATTCTTTTCATCTTTCTCCTGTACGAACCGTATCTGCTTTAAAAACAATAACCACTACAGGACCTAAATTTTGGAATGAGTTGGATAGAGAAATAATCCAATCTCAGTCTCTTTATTCATTTAAACATAAACTTAAACTAGTTTTTCTGAATTCATATCTATAGCTATTCTTCAATCCTCCTCGATATTCTCTGTTCATACTTCACATTACTGACATTATCGATTATGTAACATGTGCCTCGCTCGTGATTTCTGTATTATCTCCTGAACTTCCTTTGTACACATTTGGTATCTCTGCTATTGTACACTGCATCTGACTTGTACCTCGCTCGGGTGATCACGCAACACTCAAGAAGTCTGTGCCGCGGACATTGTTTTCATTGTTTTCTTTTTTCTTTTTCTTTTTACTTTTTGGCGTTTATATTTCTCCAATTCAGAAATTGTCATTCCTTTAATTACATACCCAAGTAAGAAATAATCTCACATCCGCATCTGGGAATCTACACCCTACAAGCAATGCTTCTATGTAGATTCCTCATATTTCACATGTTTTATTGTCTTATAAGCTGTACGTGACAATTCATCCAGGCTTTTGTATCGTGATGTCTATGTTTTATGTATTTGTTGAAATGTGGAATATGGAACAATAAAAAACAAAAAAACAAATATGCTTGTTTTGTACATCTTTACCATGTTTGACCTTTCACCAATGATGTCATACTTCAATATTCTGATATTCTGAGGTCATTGACCTCTCAAGGTCATCAGAGGTCAAAGGTAGAAACCTGTCTGCTCTTTAGAATATGAAGACAATTTCATTGTAAGACAGATATGCTTCTTTTGTACATCTTAACAATGGTTACCATTAACCAATGACATCACAGATCAATATAATATTATGAGGTCATTGACCTCCAAAGGTCATCAGAGGTCAAAGGTTAAAACCTGTCAATGCTCTGTGGAATCAGAAAATGGTTTCCCTGAAGTATAGATGCATGTTTAGTGAATCATAACCACATATATCATTCACAAATGTCTAAAAACATCGATATTTTGATATTTAAAGTTCATTGACCTTTGGAGGTCATCAGAGGTCAAAGGTAAAAACCTGTCAGTGCTCTGTTGAATCTGGAAATGATTTCTCTGTGGTATAAACGCATGTTTAGTGCAACATAACCACATATATCATTCGCAAATGTCTAAAAACATCGATTTTCTGATATCTGAAGTACATTGACCTCTGGAGGTCATCAGAGGTCAAATCACACTTACCTCCCGATCTTAAAATAAATCTTATGGTATGTACTAACACTGGTGAAAGTTTCATGCTTTAGTCAAATTTTGCACAATTCACGTGATTTTGAGGGCTTATCTGCGCTACTAATAAGAAGAGACACCATATAAACTTATGGGCATTCTGGCATTTTCCAATAAACTTACTTTTTTTAAAACAAGTGCACAAAGAAACATCAAATTCATGACACATGTTGCAACATATCTCTATGGATCATTAGACATGTTGTGAAATCCTTTGTAAAAGATGCTCTGATTAATATAACTTAATTTCCATAACATCATTGAAAATGTGTTGAAACCCCAGCCTCTGAACTATGAACCCTTAACATATGAACATTAAAAAAAAAACAACACTTAAACACTCAAGTTAATTTACATAACATACCAGCAGTATAAATATCATTGCCACATAGAAATCTGCTTCACTAAAACATCATAGCTGTGGGAGCTACTGGATGGTCTTTATTTCATGTTTATCAATTTGTTTTTCTAATTCACTGCTTTTGTTACAAAAGATCACATATCAATTAATGTAGTCTATCCAGAATTGTGATACAACAAATGAATGTACATCATCATACAGTCCACATTCTTACCTTTTCACTCTCTGTTGGGAACCCACAGATGATGTCAGTTGCTATGGTGACTCCAGGTACTCTTTAAAGATACAAATTAGAGATCGACATACAGTCATTCTACTCAGATCAACATTTTAGCATTGTGAGTACCATATCCTTGCCAATGAACATGCTTTCTCCTTGTACATATTAGTGCACTTGACTGTTATGTAATATCAGTCTCTCACTCTGGAACGTAGACAAACTCACAAACGACAATAGTACAAATTTGTTATTAGATTTCACAAAGCAACAATTCAGGCATATCGGTACTATTCTTTTATTTTATTTTATTTTTTTTGTTGCTTAAATCTTAAATGAATGACACTGTGAAACAACACTAAACAAATCAGATATTCACTATCTACAGTTTGCACTGCTAAAGCTCGGTAGTACCAAAGCTGGATGTTCATAACACTTTATTATCATTTCCGAATATGGGTATGCATGTTGCTTGAACTTACTCTTTCCGAAGAAAATGGACAATTTTCTTGAAGTCATCTGTGCAGTACTCCCTCTTCATATCCATGAGGACAGAATCGGAGCCAGACTGGACGGGGATGTGCAGGAAAGAGTACACCCTGGGATGCCACAGGATTCTCGCAATCCCCTGGGAATTGCACAGATTTAACTATGTGTTAGAGAATGTCCTATCATACGACATTGCTCTCTGCTGGTACATACAAGTCTTGAGTTGTGGACTTTGCAGGCAAGTAAGTTTATACAACTTGGTAATATTTCCCTTTACAGGCAACAGGTTACATATTTTCTTTTGTAAAGTTATATTTACAAACTTGGCTTTAGAGATACTACATTTTCTACGTTCTAACTACTGTCATGACTTTGGTTTTGTTAGAACTCTAAAATTGCAAAAGAGAAAATCAACTTTAAGTGTGCAGCATGGCTTACTAAGAAAAAATACACCAAATAATCAATACTTACATTTCTCTGTCCATTACATTTTTAATAGTGACATTGTAATTATTTTCTCCCTAAGAGGCCAAAATATGATTTATAATGCTTTGATTTTAACATCAATTGTAAATGGCAGGACTATTTTTAACACAAAAATCAGTTAGCAAAGACAATGTAACAACATCCATCTAAGTCTTCTAAATTGCTACTTCTATCCCACCTCCAGATGATCCAGTATGTAGGGTGGATTCGTCATGCCTATCCTAAGCCGACAGTCTTCCGGGATGACCTCCACCAACTGGTCAAGTAGATCGACGATGGTCACTCCGATATCGATACCGTACGCTCCCGTGTCTTCACTCGTCAACCAAATCTCCCGCACCCCCTCTGTCAGAGGAAGTATGATTCAGAGAGTCCATTTATCACATAGATGTCACATAACACGTTTGTTGCAAATATAATGATTCTCTACTACGGAAGGTTAACTTATCTCTTTTGTTCTAGCGCTTAGAAGCTACTTGTCTCTGAGGTTACACTGAGAAAAGACAGGCAATATTTTGGAAGATGAATTGTTCTGGCAAAAAAACAACAACAAAACAGCATACTTAAAATAGAGCCATGGATATGCATATTGATTCCATCATCACTGACTCATCCACATAAAATCAAAACATTTATGACAACTGGGAGTATTTATGATGACCAAATAAGATTTTCATGAAATGCATCAGATAAACACAAGAGACCCTATAAATCTTAAGAAATTTAAGCAAATAATTGTCTTCCAGTTCCGTGATATCAAGTTTTGTGCTGTGCACACATTGTAATTAAACCCCAAAGTCTGTCATCAGCATTTATCCATGATGCTCACTTTGCCATCTGCTATAGACCAGGGCAAAGTATTATTTGGTTCTATACAAATAAGAATAAAGATGTAGTGACCTTACACTGTTATAATATATCTTGTGGAGAAATAAAAGAAGGGAAAATTGTCTTCAATACCTTCAAAAGACTGTTTGGCTCTGGCAACAAGTTCCTCGGGTTGGTAGCTCCCAAGTTCTCCTCGCGCATGCTTGGTCTTGCAGTATGTACACTGATTTAAGCAGCTGTGAACCACATATGAACAAACAGATACATCTAAACACTCTTGTGGCACAGATACAGGAATACCCCCCCCCCCCCCCCAAAAAAAAGAAGAAGAAAGAAACCAACAACAACAAACAAACAAACAAACAAACAACAACAGCAACACAACTGAAAAATCATCACGTAATGATGGCTGAAAAGCAAACTGCATTTTTTCAAAAGACTGAATACATTCATCCAATGCTGGAGAGATTTTTGAATTTTCATACAAAACAGGCAAGTGACATTGTAAAATCCCCAGCTGACTAGCACTTTCATGATAGATGGGACTATGAATCACTTTTCAGGATATATAGTGCATCCAACAATACACGACCTGTTGATTTTGGGTCCCAATGTGGTGTAGTACAATGACAGCAGTTGAGCTTTCAGTTGCATAATGAACAAAATAGATATGCAGGTAGCCTACAGGGTACCAGCAAGCACTAGCCAAGTGTTATGAAATAACTGAGAGTGACTGCCAAATATCTGATTTCCTGTTTACAACACTACATCCTTCTGCGTTTCTCACAGATGAATTAGTCAGGAACAAAGGCTTTGCATAAATGGTGCAATCACATATTCACAGCCTCACCCAGTGTTTATGGCCAGGATTTCAACAAGTGGGTTTCTCCGAATCTTGGGTAGATCTAAGCGGGCTCCACCAATCTTCTTCCCTTCCCTCTTCTTCTGACTGAACAGACGAACTGTGTTACCTGGAAGTAAATGCAGATACACAAGGGCTTAATAAGATTTTGGCATTCCAATGCAATTTATTAACAACAACAACAACAACAAAAAAAACCCACAGTTTACCGGATATATATCAGGTAACTGAAATTATAATTCATAAATGGAAAATCACTGACAGGAGAAAAGGGCTGTATGAATATTCTATTTTCCCTGTTTACTCTCGCTTCTAATGTTCATGAACAAGCAATAAGAAATAAAAAATAAAATGGCTGGGCCATGGGGGGGGGGGGGTTGTCATTTTTTTCTCTCTCTCTTCAGAGTATTGTCATCAATACTTATATCTCAATCTGAAAAAGCCAGGCAATATTGGTATAGTTTGTTGGCATATCAGCTATAAAACAACACAGCTGAAAATAAATCAGAAATGAAGGGAATCACACATGATTCTTCCAACCAAAAATTGTAAACCCAGATGTGCTGAGGGTAAATGTGACAAGAGTTTATTGCTACAACAATGTAGCAATCTTCACTTATTTCAAAAAGGAGAAGATGCAAACGCATTCTTCTTTACAAAAAAAGAAGGCTTCTTTACTGGAGGTCATCGCTGAAAGTTGCACAATATGATGACATAAATGGTATCCCGGGGTAGCAAATGAAAATCAGCCATTTTGTTGAATTATTCATTTTTTTAAAAAGGTTGTATCCTGGGTTGCCAAAAGGTGGAAATTATTTTGGTGCTGGAGCTAGCGGCGCTAGCCACTACACTGCAGTGCACTGAAGCACATGCTATTGCTAGCACAGCGTGCCATGCATGCATCGTATAACATGCAGTGGCATGGGAGTGACTATGTACACGCACACACAGTGCATGCATTTCTTTGCAGCTGTCCTCGAGTGGACGTGAGGTGGCGCTACACAACACGGTAACGCGTGATGCATCATATATTTAGAGAGAGAGAGAAAGATATTTCTTTCACATGCTCTCCTATGAACATCAGCAAAAATTTACCACTGATCCCTTTAATTCTACCCGTATTTTGTAAAGCCTGCTCACCTTTCAGCGTCTCCTCCACAACTTCCACCACCCTGTCGATCTGCTGCACCCCGACCACACTGACGCCCTGGATATACTTGGCCCTGGGCTGTGCCTGGGGCACACAGCCTGCCAGGACTAAACCTTTCCCCCGCTGCTGAGCCTTCTTGATCTCGTTGCGGAAGTGGTCCTCGGCAGGGTTCTTCACTGTGCAGCTGTTGAGTAGCCACAGGTCAGCCCCATCACTGTCATCTGTATATCAGGATGGAAGCAAGGGTGTGACTACGACATTTTTTTTTTCTTTCTACTTGAATTGGGGCCTGCTTATTGGCAATATGTCTAATAACGAACAAACAAACTAACATTCCTCTGCTACAGAAGAGCAAACGTATAGGGGTCTTTCCTTCTTAGTAAGTCTGGGCAAGGGATGAACTGACTAGACAGATTATGTTACTGTAAAAGTGAAAATTTTCGCACATACTGCGCAATCAGAAACTAGCACAAAAATAAAAGCAAGTTAATATTTTGGCTTGCTATGTACCACTAATAATTGTCTTGATTCCATGGAATAAGAAAGCACACAAAATTCATCTAACTCGGCCTAGAGCAAAAAAATTACTTGCACGAAAATATCTCATGGATACTTTACAGTACCCTGAGCCGTTAAATATAATACAACTCCAATGTCCAGAAAATGTCAAGTTCCAACAAATCTCTTATTTCTATCATTATTTTACACAAACATAGAGTGGTTGGATGCTTAATGCTACTTTTTTTCAATTCACATCTGATATATAATTTCTACAGTTTTCAAAATCTCTCTTGAAATCAAACCTGTTATGTTATAGCCATAGCTAGCCAGTTGCCCTGCCATGTACTCGCCATCAGAATTGTTGTGAGAGCATCCCCAGGTCTTCACAAATACCTTCTGTGTCCCTGGGATGATACTGGAAGCATATATATCAAATTCAGTGATAGTAATTCATCATTATCAGCGAGGCATACACATGCCATATTGGGAAATGATTGCATACAATTCTAGTCCCAATTTAGTGTGAGTCCATCATTTGTAAAATGAGAGCCCCAACCAATTACAGTTAAATGGGGCAAAGGTGAACATTTCCCAAAGCAATCAAATACTGTATACGTCAAATATTTCACGAGGTTTTTATTTTCGCGAATTTCACGAGACAGATGCTATTCGCAAAATTAAAGACATGCGAAAATATTGACTCTGATACCGATGTGAATGTTACGTACGCATGTACACTTCTCCGTTCCAGTACAAGACTCCACAATCTTGAATTTAACCACTCACGAAATTGTCGGGAGTTCCCGATTCGCGAGATTTCAGACTCGCGAAATATATGGCGTATACAGTATACAATAGGGTGCTCTGGAAAAGCACTGTAGACCATTCACTCATTTTGCATCCATGTTTGTTTGGTTTTTTTAATCTAAAGTGAACAGATTTTGTTCTTTTGCAATGTAAAAAAGTGCACTTTGATGGAAATTTACACAACTCGATTTACTTGATGTTAATGATATGCATTCCGTAAGCTGAGAAACTATATGAAATAATTAAAGGTACTGTTAGTCTCATTGGATTGCATTAAGGGGTAATGAGTGTGATGTTACTGTCTTCACATATTACAAACTTGGGCAACTACATTGTAGAGTGCCCACTCACTATACTAGACATTAGCTTAAAGACAATACACTGTGTATTGTGTGTGTGTGTGTCTGTGTGTGTGTGTGCGTTTTGTCTTATTTTGTTTTGTTGCTTTTTACCAGTACAATACTTGTCTCTGGAATTTATATCAATATGTGTAATCACTGGTCATAATTTCCCACAATTTTTCGCCTGATAGTACATAATAGGATTTTGTCTAAATGGGAGATGTTTCTGCAAAGTATTTTTTTCCTATCAAATAAGATAAAAAACAAACACAATAATAACTGAAAGAACTTACATTTTGCATTGAACATTGCCAATTGATGATTATCTAAGATATATATGGAAGCAATATGATGCACATGACTTGTCCTACGACATTGCTGGATTAAAGCAATAGCTAGAGCGTACTCAGTATCAAGTACAGCATTGTCATAGTGAGTGTATGGTCGTCATCACTTGGAGACGGGCACAAGTTATTCAGACCTCTATATGATATACAGTATCATGTTTGTAATGCTATCTGTGAATGATATTCACCTTTCTGCACACACTTGTTCCTCAGTCTTCTGCCCTCTATCTTTCCTCCTCTTGAGTACCTTGGGTACCACAGCAGGCTTGTTTGCAAACCGCTCCTTTGGCGTCGCATCACCAACGGACACGATGTCCTCGATGTCATCAATTCCGAGCTCGCAAGATGGCATCTTGTTTCACAAAGAAAGCCTTCATAAGAGAGAGAGACAGACAGACAGACAGACAGACAGAGATGATGAGAAGAAACACAAACCCTTTGTTAGTTTACAATGTATACCGGGTAATCTAGTTTTAATTCATAAGAAAACTGGACATCAAACAAATGTAACCTTTCACAAAAATGCATCAATTTTTGGATTGCTGCAATTTGTACGTGTATTTAGTGTTAAAAAAAAAAATCTTCGCTCTGAATAACTATCAAACGAGCACTACTAAATTCTAAAACTTGTTTTAATCCATTTGGAAAGGGGAAAGGCTAGGTTCATCAGAAATTGATAGCTCCTGTTAAAGATTTTAGCAATCTGGTGAATCTGATAGAGTCAAGCTATCTAATCAGTTTGTAGAAATTACATCCGGATTGGAGGCTGCATACACACAGTGACTACTCTCCATCATGCATACTCAACGTACAGATTCGCTGTATATAGCACTAGGCCTTACTAACACTCAAATAGATGTGTTCAGTGACAAGCAGACTTGTCTGGAGGTATGAAACACGTACCAAGGTACCCATACCAAGTCGTTTTCTTCTTCTTAGTGTATGATGATGGGCCATTATCAAATTGTCAGTTAAGGGGGCATTTCATGAAGCATTTTATCAGACATTTTTTCTGACAAACTGTTGTTGTTTTTTTGTGGCTCTGAATTCCATACTCAAAGGATGAAATTTCGGCAAAAAATAGCACAAGTTATTCACAAAGTCCTGAAAATTACAAATTCAACAAAATTATGAAAATTATTCACTCCGATTTTTGGAAATAGACTTCAAATACACCCCTCTCCAAAAAGTTGTCTTTTTGCGCAGTGTAAAATCGCATTATAATTCCAGACACGATTTTCGCAATGGAATAATCGACGTCTTTCGCACCTTGTCCTTGCACCAGAATCACAATTCATCCCACAAATCACCGTACATATTCTCACAGAGCGAACGACAAAAAAAAAAATCGGCAAAAGAGGCTAAAATTTCGTATTTTACGGTAAAATGTCTATCTTGAACATTTCAAACAGTTCACGCGATAAAACCTTATGAAAAATCGACAATCAAATTTTACGCGCTTTGTCTATGAGAGCATGGGTGATGATTTGCGGGCCTTGCGGACCCCTTCCTTAGCGCACAACTTTCCACATTGTTCACGTTTGAGGACGATAGCTGCAAATTTTCGATATCGATCAGTGAACTTGTGGTTCTATTGGAATCTTCAGCATTTTTCCTGTATGTGAGTGGGATTTCATAGAATTTCAGTGACGAAATGTGATCTAAACATGTACACGTACAAATATGACAAGGTGTGGGTCACTCAACTATAAATCTGAGGTAAAATGTGAAATTCTTCGCGTTTTTACATTTTTATGTCACTTTTTTGCGATTTCGGTCCACACAACATTCTGTGCGTGAGGCTAATCTACGAAGTTTCGCGCGTACTGAATGTCATCAGTACGCAAAAATGTGTGTGTACGTGTCCAGAATTACCATGCTGTCCGGTAATACCATACCAAGGGTACCTATATGGTAGCTCTACTACACATCGACCACCCTTTTTTAAACCGACCGCGTAGTTTTGGCGCACAGAATGCTTAGTATGCACTGCACTGCACGCAGAGCACATAAAAATGTATTGGCTTTGACTGTTGATGAGGATGTGTGGGAAAATGCGAAAATTCACTGTTCATTAATGGCTCAAATCAAGGACAAATTTTCAAATGAATATTTTAACCGAATCGTAATGTAATGTCAATGTATTTTATAAAAAACTTCGTACAACATGGTGTTTAATACAACTCGGTTTGTGTGCATTGTCATTAGTCAATACAAAAATAGCGGTCGGTCTTAAAAAGGAGCGGCACCGCGGGGAGCTGAAAAGAGGCCACTCAAGTTCGACGGCGATATTTTTGCACTGAAACTTCGAATTGAAGAAGGAACAGCATTTGATAGTGCTGGATTTTCTCAATCACGTACCGGTAGGTCAAGTTTTTACGTGAATTTCAGAGTTAAATATGCTTATCAAGCAAATAAAAACAAGGAAAAGGAGAAATTACACGATGCGTAATATATGTCCCCGCCGGAAGTAGCATTTTGTAGCAAAATGTACAATATAGGTAAACTAGAAATGTCGCTTTGGCGACTGGTATGCCTCCGCCATAATGCATGATTTTCCCAATAGGTCTAGATAGTACATGTGGACAATGTGTGATTACATTTTCACAAAATTGGCAAAATATTGAAATGACAAGTTTGTCACAAATGTGTTGAATGTTCACCTTCCTTGACCTAGGTTTAATTGGATGAATAGGAGAGCATGTACAATGTATCTAGGGATTTAAGGACTTTAACTCGACTTTGACCCATTCATACATTTAGGCATTGAGTAATTTTCAAGGTACAGGTGTGGAGAAAAAGTGCAATTTCTGAATTGAATAGTAAATTGTTACCATTTTCATCTGGCCCTTGACCCTAAAATTCATAAGATAATCACTTTCAGGTAGAACATGCATAATATGTACTATGTTTCAAGATAACTTGAGCCACTTCCGAGATATGGAGGAAAAAGTTAGTTCAGCACTTTCACTTGATCTTTGACCTTTTGACCTTTGAGGCAAAAAAAGAAGAAAAAAAAAACTTTCCAGAGAATTTCGATTAGGTTACACATGTATGCATACACCAAGTGTAAAAAAAAAAATAACCCTGCTGGCATTGCATGATAGGAGGGAAATAGTAAAATTTTGAAGTGTTGCACTTGACCTTTGACCACTGACCTTTGACCCCATGAACCCTACATTCTCTAGATAATCACTTCCAGTCAGTATATGTATATACTATGTTCCATGAAGATACCTTGAACAATTTTCCAAGGTATGGAGAAAAAAAAAAGAAGTTTTAATATTTTTACTTGACCTTTTGACCTTTGACCTTTGACCTCGTGACCCAAACTTTCACCAGATAATCTTCATTGGGTAATACATGTATACACTAAGTTTCAAGAAAATATCTTCAGGCATTCAATAGATATGGTGGAAATAGTGAAATTTTATGTATTTGACCTTGACCTTTTGACCTTTGACCTTGAGCATGTGCACCCAAAAGTTGATAGGCACAACTTCACCCCCTAATACACATACATGCCAAGTTTCATTAGGATACCTCAACAGGTTTTGATAGTTACCTTGTCCACAAAATTCATTACGGACGGACGGAAGGACGGACGGACGGAAGGACAGACGGACGGACGGACGGACAACCCGAAAACATAATGCCTCCGGCACCACTTCGTGGTGGAGGCATAAAAATCATGGTCAAAGAAGTCAAAGGTCAAAATTCTGTGTAGAAGTTTTGAAGCCCTCACCTAGTGCCATCACATAAAGCAAACGGAATCGAAATCGGGTTAGAAATGGCGAAGGAGTAGCATTTTGTAGCCAATGTACAATATAGGTCAATCATCATCATCATCATCATCATCATCATCATCATCATCTGTACGGGAGTGTAGGTAAATCCTGTCAGGTCTCCCGGTCGTCAGCGCTTGGTAGCACGAGTGACAGTCTATATCGAGCATGGGCGTGGATGTCAGACAATTTCAAAACGTTTGTCTGACCAGAACATGTCTAAACCATGTTTGAAAGAATCTATACTAGTGGATGTAACAAGTGATGAGGGCAGACTGTTCCATGATTGGATGACTCTTTTGCTGAAACAGTTGCTGCGGATATTCAAACGACAATGGGTTGCAAATAATCTCAAAGGATGGCCTCTCGTTCCAAGATACTGTGACTGTACAAAGAAGAACTGTGGGTTGATTCTGTCTATACCATGTAGTACTTATTTTGAAGGCCTGGATCATGTCCCCTCTTTCCCTCCAGTAATGCAATGAAAACAGGTTAAGCTTTACTAGTCTCTCTCTGTAGGAAAGGGTGCTGAGTCCAGGAAACAGTTTGGTTGTCCTGCCCTGAACAGCTTCGATCCTTCTGTCATCTGTTGTAAACCTGGGTTTCCATACGACACTGCAATATTCCAAATGCGGTCTTACCAAAGCCTTGTACAGTGGCAGGAAAATATCTGGTTTGATGTTAACGAAAGCACGTTTGATAAGACCTAACATTTGGTTAGCCTTCTGGATAGATGAGGAGATGTGTTGGCGAAAGTTGAGCTCACTATCAATCAAAACACCCAGGTCCTTTTCACAGTTGACATCATCAAATGTAACATTCTCAATTGAGTAGGAACATTGTAGGTTGTTATACCCAATGTGAAGGGTTTCACATTTGTGCGAGTTAAGAGGGAGTTGCCAGGTTAGTGACCACTTTTCCACACCAGTCAGGTCCTCTTGCAGTGATTGGCAGGAGTCAATATGCGGTATTATACAACACCTCAGAATGATGTCGAATTGTGATTGGCCAAGAACATGTCACATGACATTCAATAGAAAATACCTATCAAACTCATTGAGAGTGACAGCCATACAATAGGCCCCTGGCATGGGCCTATAGCACGGCTCGAAGGTACTATAGCACGGCTTCGCGGGGGGCTACTAATGCATGGCCGCTCACAGAGTTCTGTGGCTCACACCCGTAGCAAAGCGCCAGCAAACTACATTGTACAGTGTACGTGCTGGCCGGCTGCGCTGCGCTGCGCTGCCGGTAAGTCTCACAGACCAGGCGCGGCGGAGTACTGCAACGTTAACGTATACGCGCAGTTACTTTACCTAGCTAGTTGCATGTATCGCAGCCTGTATACACGTAGCGGTACTGCTGTGTTTTTACTTTTGACTCTGATCTGCTACGTGGACCACAGTGATCCCAACATCAAGACTTCATTTCAAGTTGAGAAACCGTAATTTGATTATTTTTCTGTGTTTTTATACAAAATAATTTTCGGAAATAGACAAAGTCTAGACCTACTACTAGATCTACCGACATCTCAGATCGACCTAACAGCCAGGCCTAACTTGATCTAACGTTAGCGTAGAATGGGTATAGACCCTGCGGAGTTCGTGATTCCTGTGACTGTGTGGTCGAATCATGACGAGTGTTTGAAAGCAGTACACAGGGTGGTTTACAATTCTCTGCCTAATTGTTACATTTATTTTGGGCCTTCCTGAGTTGGCGGTCACTAATTTTGTATTGTGATTGTGGACAAGGTGTTGTATAAAACGAATAATTTATGATTTTGTTCGTGCATTGGGGCACGTAATACCGCACTCGGCGCGAGATTCGCCACTGGTCTATTCAACGCGGCGCTACGCGCCTTGTTGAATAGACCAGTGGCTCATCTCGCGCCTCGTGCGATATTCGTGCCCTATGCACTCACAACTCATAAATTATTCGTATACTCTAGCATAGATCTTGGCGTCATCGGCATATAATTGTGATGAACTAGAGAGAACATCTGGCAGATCATTCACATACATCACAAAAAGTGTCGGGCCCAGAACACTCCCTTGAGGAATGCCGCTCAGTAAAAATCAAGGTCAAAGGTCAAAGAAGTCAAAGGTCAAAATTCTGTGTAACGTGTTAGAATTTTTGAAGCCCTCATCTAGTGCCATCACATAAAGCAAACGGAATCGAAATCGGGTTAGAAATGGCGAAGGATCTCACGATCTCACGCATATACATGGCACCGGCACCCATTTTTCTCACGCATCGCCATCGGGCAAAGTCTGCAACTTGGGCCTATGATAATGCGCATTAAGCTGAAAAGATTAGATATAGTTGCGAAAATAGTCACTTAAGTATGCACCTGATCGCACCATTTCAGAGCTAAAAATTGAAAAAGCTCCCTACCGTGGGAGGCCACAGGGGGGGAAAACCCCTCCCACGCCACACCCTCGCTCGCGCGCACATTTACAGTAATGAAAATCTCACTCATAAATTTTTTATTTAACTTGGCATCCCTGACAACGTGCACTGCGCGCTGTGTTGCATACGTGTGTTGCATACGTGTGTGCGTGCACCTACGCCTGGCTGTGGTTCACATAGAAAAGAAACCCAACAATACTGGAAACTAGTTGAGAGTGAGACTCCCATAGGCCAATGCTATAATATGACTCAGGAGTCAAAATGAGTGAGATCAATACATATTAGAAATGCATGCAAATGAAATAAAGTTTTAGAGTGAGAAAGGACCAAAATGAGTGACTCTCATGCTCAATGCGTGAGAGTTGGCAGCCCTGAAAACTAGAGTAGAAATCTGAATTGTCAGAGATCATGCATACCTGTCAGAGATAGGAATACAAGGTAGAGCCACTAGATTTCTAGCTATCTACCGTACCGGTGGTGTATCGCGATCCATCAGAACCTTCTTAATAGTCCCACACGTATCG
The DNA here is from genome assembly GCF_040938485.1 of Diadema antillarum. Lineage (NCBI taxonomy): Eukaryota > Metazoa > Echinodermata > Echinoidea > Diadematoida > Diadematidae > Diadema > Diadema antillarum. Next base: position 759,065 of record NW_027271632.1, read on the forward strand.
TTTCACGTCGACATTTGTTGAATGCAATATGCAATTATGCACGGCTACCGCTAGCATGCAAGGCATGGGGCGTGTTGTCATCGTTGTTCCTGTCGAGATGATTGTGCGTGCGTGAAGAGCTCGAGGTGCGCATGCGTACGTTAGATTTTTTTTTTTTTTTTTTTCTAAGGACTGACGGAGAAGTATATGGACTGCATGTAAATGGTTTCTATTTTGCATAAAGTTAAAAACCTAAATCCCCATCTCTACCAAAACCACTATACCATCCCTTTGCTGTTTCTTTGTAGTTGTATTGATGCATGTAGTATTTTGCATAACCAGGCGAGTTGTAAAATGTATTTGTGTGCATGCAAACAGACATATCAAAGCAGCATATAGGCTCTAAACCAGTGATTTTATTTTATTTTATTTTTTTTTTTTTGGGGGGGGGGGGAGATATATTTAAGAATTGCAAAAGTTTATAGAGGGTTAGACCTATTGGCAACTCTGTGCGATTATATGAGTGTTCATGATATCAATGGCCTGTTTGGCAGCTTACCAAACATACATGTGGATTGAGTGATTGCAGCAATATAAGTAGGACACATCAGTGACAGTTTTGTTTTAGGAAAATCGCATGATCCAATCAAAAGTTAAGGACTTTTAAGATTTTGGTACAACCATTGCTGGATGAGAAGACTTCCACAGTCTGTGGCATCATATATGAAGAAAAATATAAAGAAAATATAGAATAAATTCACTAAAAAGTCATCTTCTATCACTGAAAAGTATACATTCCCTCGACGTGTTACTGACATATTTGCTTGCTTTCTTGATATGTTTCTGTCATATGTCTGTTACTGACATATGTTAAGGATACATTGTAATATTATTCCCTGGGTGCTTTCTGAAAGAGGTATGAGGAAAGTGCTCTTTTATTACCGTAGAAAAGTGAAAATATGTATAATTTTCTTTATATTTTCTTTGTATATCATTCTTCGCATATGTGACGTCACAAACTATAGTAGTAGTCTCATCCAGCGATGGCTGCACCACTTGTCTCATCTTCCTCAAATTTTTATTTTTGTGTTTAACTAATATTGCTGCATTCAGTCAATCAATATGCATATTTGGGTTTCATTCCCCTTGAAGCAATGTTTTTGTCCATTTGTACGATACAAGTCATATGATCTGAGTCCCATTTCATAAAAGATGCTAGGATGACAAGTCCTGCTGGAATGACAACTTCCCATAGCAACATCCAATTAGGAAACTGGATTCTTGTCGTTACCATGATAATCGCAATTCCAGCAAGACTTGCTATCATATTAACTTTTTATGAAATGGGGCCTAGGACCGAATGTTGTGTATTCAAATGTTAATTGTGTGATGAATTATCTTCATGCTGAGCTCTATAAGCCCTTGTGTGTGTGTGTGTGTGTGTGTGAGTGTGTGTGTGTGTGTGTGTGTGTGTGTGTGTGTGTGTAAGTGCCTTTGAACTAATGCTGTAATACATGTCTTATGGAAATAACCAAATGCACAAATGTGTTCATTACTGAGTATGCTGAAGTACGTGTATACTGTAATTATGTTGACTGTAGCAGCTGTGTTGAAATGAATGCGTAGGCCTATACACATAACATTATTCCAACATGAAAGCTTGCTAGCATGGCTGCTGTTGCATTGGGTTGTTGTTGCCTTTATCCTGCTGAGTTCATACAATGTATTAACTCCAGAACATGGGAACCCAGTGCAACATGTGCCGTTTGATGACATCACATGCTAATGATTCTAACACACACAGCAGTCACTAAACATCCACATTAATTGTCAAAACCATTATACACAAATGCCCACATGCACAAAAATACTGTATAAGGTTAAGTCAAATGCAACTATTCTCTCTCCCTCACTTTTCTCCACCCCCTCCATCCATCAAGTTTCTTTCACCTGCAAAGCAAAGATGATCTCTCAATATTCCCCATTTCATTTATTATTTGTACAGCCAATTTCGTTCCAACATACCAGTAGTAGTGATTTACCCAGTATAACATTTGTCTGTGTATCAGCTATACGTACAGTCAATATAGTAGATCATAAAATCCCTTATTCAAGAGGAAAATCAAATTTGCCAAAAGCTTACTAACGTACAAAAAAAAATCTAAAAATCATCTAAATTGTACATTGATGTTTAGACATTTTGTATGGCCTCTTCAGTAGTTATGGAAGTTGAGAAGCACAACAAGGAAATGTAGTTGGATAAGATAATCGTGTAAAAGGAGACATGGCATCACAAAGCCTTCGGAGTCGAGATGTTATCTACTTAACCAAATACTTGTACAGTGTACAATGTATTATACAGCATAAATCAAGTGTTTTCTCAGTCTTTCATAAAATATCAGTTCTATGCATCAAGTCAGAACTTCACACACACACACACACACACACACACACACACACACACATGCAAACACAAACACATTCAAGCAGGTGACAACTTGGACCAGTCTATGTAACCCAACTTTATTCCACGAAAAATAAGAAATGAGATAAATAATACACATAGAAAGCTAATAAGTATTTCTTTCACATGTACTGTACTTCCCTGATATTAAACCCTGATAGAGAAGATCTATTGGACATCACATAAACATGTCATGAGCATGCTTTTAGAAATAGCCTTTACATTATTTGGTTGTGTATGAAATGTCTGGGAAGTTTGGGTGTGAACACTCCTTGGCAAGGGTAGCCCAAATGTCTCATATTGCCCCAAATCAAACTGACATATTAGTCAGTGACAAGAGGAAATATTTTCTATATTATTAACATATTCCTGCTGCAAAGTTTAGATATAAAATTGATGAAAGATAACACATGGTTAACGACAAACACTGTCAGGAAACCAGTTCTTTGGAGATTTAGACTGCATTACTCGCTGGAACAATAGGACAAGCATGTAAGTGCATGAAAATGCATGAGATAAATGAAGCCAATACTGTGTTTATGACATTATTACTACACCTCACTTCAGTCTTCAGGTTTGTGCTTAAAGGCAGAAAATTACAATGTACCTGTACCTTGTATTACCATCACACACAAAAAATCCTAACCTGTAACAACTTATGCATGTAAGACTGTACCTTAGCTAGAGCCCATGTCTCTTGCCTGTTAACTGCATGAGCCATGAACTCTGTGATATCACTCCAAACTGTGCATGTATCAATCAGGTACTCATAAATTTAGAGGCAACTACAGTGGAAATGTCCCATCCGTCACCCAACAGCAAAGGAAAAATGTGTAATTGAATACAAACAAAGTGAAAAGAATACTACGAAAGACATGAAATATAACTACTGTACTACGAAAAGTGAGCAAGAACAAAACACACAAAGGTTGATGCACAACTGAATCTTTCAAGCTTGGGCAATTTGGTGTCTCCTCTTGAAATATTCGAGATGAAACCGAGCAGCTGGAACTACTTTTGAGTTACATCCGTCATGATGAGGATAGCCACAATGCACGAGCTGGAGCTGTTCAGCTGTGAAGAAAGGATATGAAAGGGAAAACAATTATATTCACAAATATCACAGATATTTAGAAATACAAGTTGTACCAACTACAGAAACTCCTTAATTCTAAATACTACTAATGCAAATATAATATTCTTTGCTGCCATACATTGCAGGGAAAAGCACACATGTATGCTGTATAAGTGATCACTCATTGGCAATTCGAGTAAGCTACATGAATGATAATCGTGAATACTTGTACTTTCCACTCAAAATCCATTTTATTGTTGGGTTTCTTTAATGGGTCAGCCTCACACATACAAAATGATGAAAACAGACAAATAGCTTGTGCTTATTCATCTACATGTATTTCGTCCAGAGAAGTCTTCATGATATGCCCAGTAATAATACAGAAAATCAGAAATATATGGAATTCATCAAATCATAAAAGAGAGAGAAGCAACTAAATGTGTAACTGTACCTGTGTTAGTGAATGCAGACATCATTCACATGGCTGCTGCCACAGCGTCGGCAATCTTCTTGAATTTTGCCTCGCTGTCGACATACCCATCCCCTCCCTGGGTGGAAGAGAGCAGTGAGAAGAAAGGAAAGAGCACAGAAAAAACAGGAAATGAGACTTAAATGCAAAGATTCTGGCAGAGTATTGTTTCAGGAAATTTGAGGTTGGGAATCCCACCCTTGAAAAAAAAAAGTCTGCGGATAGTTTTGTTTATTCCACAGTGATCTCGTGACAGATATCGCACTATGCATATCGAAAGTTAGACTTACATTGGCTCTCTGCACACAAATCATTAAGGCTAACATCCTATACTACACAACCATCAAGCTGTGATAGAGTCATTTGTCAAAGAAAGGAAAGAAAAAAAAACTACTGCATAGGCCCACATCTAATATCAGGGGTTATATCTCTAAGAGTCCGGGATTTTTAGAATCAGGTTGTTCTGTTTCCTGCTTTCCTGACCTACTGGAGATTGGTTCTTAAATGGGTAAGTGGTATGGCTACTGATGGTTTGCAGTTCAACATGTGTAAGCCCTAATAAGATCTGTTATATTAGTCTTTCCCTGGTTAAGGTCATGAAAGAACTGAGCTTTTGCTCTAGAAGCTCAACCTTTTGGATGGGTTAACCGTCTGCCATCAAGAGTCTTCATTTTTAGATTATACTGAGCATCCACATTGCTTAATTAGCCAGCATTCCAAATTAAAATCACATTGAACTGGACTCTAGTCATCACAAATTGAAAGGGAAACTTTGTTGTGAAGATGCAATGGTATTATTCTTACCACTTTGGAGTGGACAAGTGTGCCATTCACAAACACCTCCAGTTTCCCCGTCACCTCTGGGGTCCCTTCTCCACTCTAGAAATGCGGAGCAAGTAAAAATATTTATGGAATTGAAATACATGAAGCTCAGCTATAGATAATAAGTCCTTGGAGTAGTCTGAATACATGGGTACAAAAGACCAATTGCCATTCAAGAAATGTCAGAAAATATAATTGCAATCATTACATTGCATGCTGTAATAGCATTCAGCTGCTTTCTAGGGGATTATATTGGTGCAAAACTTCATGATGCAATAAATTTCAGCAAGACTCTGATTGAAGAGATTTTCATCTGCACTGTTTTGTTACCATTTTAACAGTAAAAGTACATGTACATGCTTTTTGAGAAAACATATGTATATGTACAATGTATACGCATAAACATATTTCCCCAGATTCTGATTGTTGTGCCTGATGTTGCCATTTATGAGTAAGTGGGGTATCCACACACTATACACATCAAACAAAAAATTCACAGAACACAGGCTACAGAATCCATCACTTGTAAACCTTGACATGTCCCAAGTCAACATCAGCTGCCCTGGCAATTGCATGGACTGCTTGTCAACCGCAACTCCTTTACTCAGTGCATGATTCACAGATACAATACATAACTGGAACAATATAAGTTCTAGCTTCATGGTCGATTTCTGTCTAAAACTTTTCATAGAGCTGGCATGGATAACTCCAAGACCATTTGTACACTAGTAGTGTCTGTGCTGATGAATTAGTGCACAGCTTCAACATGCACAGAATCTCTACCTAGTAACTGAGCATTTCTTCCAGATTCACACACAAACATAAACTGATTTTCATAGACATGCAAATTTATACATAGAATCCATTGCAGCATAAATACAAACAATAACTAATTATATAACTAAATAAGTTAGTAAATAAATGAATAAATAAGAATAAATAAATGAATAAATATACACGTGTATCTTTCTGCAGCTATGATTTGATATACTGTACATCAAGTTTTGTTTTTTAAAATCATAGTTTGTGATGCAAATGTGTTTGCTATGCTGACATACTGAAGTGATAATCATTAAGATACAGTATGACACTGAATTTTAATATCACTTGACTGACGAATCTGAATCATGGAAATACACAGCATTAATAAGCAAACAAAGAACAAACTAACATAATGAGAAATGTAGGAATCATGTACCAGGTAAATAATTTTAACAAAAGAAATCACCTTGGATTCAAAGACTTTGTACCCACAAACAATGCAACTGAGTCTTCCAGGCAGACTAGCAACATTATCTACTGCTAACAACAACACATATATTATTCACAGAATTGATAGAGCTGCAAGTGCAATGTCATTGTTTGCAGCTTGGTTTGTTCGTGACTTGCAAATTTCTGCACGAGTAATCTTTTGTCTCCCTCCACAGACATAAAAAAGAGGAAAACCTTGACCTGGGTTGCTAGGGCTACCTTCCACACAAGCCTGGAGCAAACTTGTTTGTGTGGCCTTGGATTGTAATTACAGTGTATCAAGAAAGAAATCTGTATATAGAGAATTATGAAGCGATCTTTACCTGAGGGATATGTATTACACACAGTGTTTGAGTAAGAAGTTTTAGGCGGTGTAAAAGCAGTGAAAAAGAAATGATGAAAATGGTGACTGGTGAATGGTGACTTCCATGATACAATACCGTACCACCACAGGCCTCGAATTTCACCAGTTCTAGGGACAGGCAATTTTTGGTTTTAGGGGCACTCTCTCTCAAAATTTTTTAGGACAGCAAGGGAAAAGTTGCAGTAAGCATGGTAATTTTGAGAGAGGCATTGCGGCAAGTAGATAGGGCATTGCGGCAAATTGCCTTTTGCCTCCCGGGTAATTCGAGGCCTGCACCATCACAGACACTTCTAAATATGATGCCATTTTATTTTTGTTTCCATACAGGACCACATTCATTCCCACCATCAGTTAGATATCATCCTGTGGTATCTTGATATCTGTCAACTTTTACTTGAATCAACAGTTACTTAGGTCTTCCATCCGTACCCAAAATTCAAACATTAGCTTCAACAACAGCAGCAACCAATCAAATAAGGTAAATAATAGATTTTAGATGAGTAATGGGAAATAATATCAATGATGCAGAGACTCCAACCCCAAGCACCTTCTGATCTGGAGATTCTCCCGCCTGAAACCCCTAGCAAACGGGAGACTCTAACTTGATGTGCGCGAAGCCCTCATCACGACCACGAAGTGCAAAGTTCCTTGCGGCCAGGGTCCAGGGCCCACTTAAGGGCCCTGGAAGCTCTAGGGTTCTAGATGCTCTCTTGTGCTATCTAAGGCTTATTTTTCAAAATACAATGACACTAAGTAAGAAATCATTTCAAGCAGGAGACACAGAGCCAGGGTGGGAGAAATTAAATCTCAAGCGGGAAAGGGGATTTTGCAAAAATGGGCTTTCGGCAGGAGATCTCCCGTCGAAAGCGGGAGAGTTGGAGTCTCTGATGATGTTATTTTGCCTAACAAATGACTATACTATATACAACACAGGCACTGGTCCGATGGTCCTACTGTCACAGACCGGTAAAATTCACTGTCAGACCAGCAACTTTTAAGAAACTGCTAAATTTGCTGGTCAGGCATAACAGGCAAAATAACAGTAATTACATTGTTGAGGCCAGTTGAAAAAACAACAACAAAACAACAAACAGTACAACAAGACCAGTACTACTGGTAGGAAAAATGGGTTAGAGTGCAGCCTGTTAAATAGATCTTGAAAAGGATTTTCGCAAAGTTTTTGCATATATTTTGCATAATGTAACTCAAGAGCAACAACAAAAATATCAAACATGTATCTGTATTTTGTCTATCCAACTGTACTCTCTATTGTTTACAAGAATGAACAATAATTATATCATTAGTGATATGTTAACATTTAGTACACTGTATCAAATTGGAAAACATTCAAAATTCCTTGAGCACAACTGAGCAAAGTATCAACAATGCCAGAATTTCCATTTTCACAGTAATAGAGCATACAAAGTAAAAATCAGTGCAAAATCTCTGTTATGAAATTCTGCTCACACAATGGACAAACTGAGGAACAATATTCTCAAAAGACTTTTCAATCAATTATAACACAAATTTAACAAAGGCTCCGTATTATCTATTTCAGCGACAGTGAACTGAAACTCTTTTGATCATCTAGCATTTTGCTTGGGGCTGAAACATATAATATAACAATGAGTCACTGTAATATTACATTTATTTACTTATTGCATCAGTTCACCTCATTGTATATTTCACTTCAATTATGAGTCGGGTCGGAAAATGCTCTTATTAAAGATACTTAGACCTGTAAGGCTGTAAAAATCTTCATTTACTCACCACATCCACATCGGCCCCAAATTCATTTTTCAGTTGTGAGGCCAACTGTTTATACTGCATGGTGAAAATGTACAATACAACATGAAAATATTTTCTTTAAATATCTGATATAGTATGAATTTTAACAATAAAAAGTGCAAGTATTTAGATGTTACAGGGGATGGGATTGGGTCAAACACTAGCTGTTTTTAACGTCTTGCATAGATCAATAAAGATAAAACGTTAAAAGCACATTCCCCTGCAATATCAAAGCCAGACTGATGTTATGCAACTCTAATTTTTCTGACAATGGAATATCAACAGAATGCACTATTCTACCTGTCATCTATACATTAAAATAATAGTTGCCCAAATTTCAAGGCATTTCAAGTTGGGATTTTTCAAATTAAAAAACATGCATTTTGTCATGGAGCAAAATACGCAGTCAACCTCGCTAAAGTCAATCTGCACAAAAAAGAAAAGAAAAGACAATTCAAAAAAAAAACAGATAAGACAAAGAAATATTCTACCCTGGATATGCATCTAAATGTGCTTATAATTTCCTTTAAGTAAAAATTCACATTTACTAAGTCAGACAATTTTCTCTGGTTCCTTCTTATTTGACTTTGGCAAGGTTGACCTTACATGTACCTTACATGTATAGGGGAGATCTCTTTTTGCACAGTTTTCATCACCAGCAGTGAAAAAAACAACAACTTACTGTCCACTAAATCAACTGCTAACTGCCTTCTCTAATGGTATTTCAAGGTAGATATGGTCGGTGAGAATACACCATAATGATTTAAAATGACAAAATTCACAACTGACATAAAGACACATAAACAATAATACCATTTGAAAAATTCTCATCCTATTTCACAACCTTTTTACCATAACAAGTAGCATCAAAAGATATCTCAAATTTCTGAGACTAATTCTTGTAATGGTTTCATATTTGTATTATTTGCTAGTATTACTTCTTACACAAAATTGTCATTCTCTTAAGAAAGAAAAATGACATGCATGAAGCAAAACTTCTAGATAGCTATGCAATAAAATCTCGATTGAAGGTGAAGTCATGATTTACCTTGGGGAGGTACCCTCATCCACCGCTGTCAAGGGAAAGAAAGAAATGAGGCATACATGTAAGTGGATGAGAGAATCAATCAGATTTTATGAGAGTGAGTTCATGGGTGAAAATGTATTTACTGCAGTTGTATGCAACTGTGTCTCAAGGGTTGAACACGATTTTGTCAATTCCACTGAATATGTGTCTTTCAAAGAGCAGAAACTGATAACTCAGGTGCGTTACATTCAAAAGGATGAGATCCTGACAGAAGTCACTTTGTCATGAATCGAGCCTTCCACACTATTTTTGATAACATTCCTGTGAGACAATAAAAATGCACACACACAATCAAAAGATCACTGCATGTTGCTAACTTTTGATCTGTGCTTATTTTGTTGCTTGTTGTACGTATTGAATTGTTTTGGGCACTTTAAAGGGATGGTACAGTACTGGTGGAGATGAGAATTGGGATACCAAGAAAACACTTATGAGATAGTACAGAGCATACCATTTTAAGAGGAATTCAAAGTTTATTTGATGAAAATCGGGGTTTGGAATGACTGAAGCATCCAAAAGCAATGTAAAGCAAAGCGATCGTAATAAAAGGTGGGTCCCACACTTTATTAGAATCACTCTGTTTTGGATATCTCAGCCATTTCAAAACCAATTTTCATCAAATTAACATTGAATTCCTCGAGTCATGGAATTACATGCTCTTTCATATTTCATAAGATGTTTCTCATTATCTCACCAAAAAATGTTTCAAACCTGAAATTAGGTCTCATCCAAAACTATACAATCCTTGATACTACACCATACTAGATTATTACCAAGGCACTACAATGTACCAGTATCAGTATGTAAACACCCACACTTCGGACCACACCTAACCCCGAGGCGCGCGGGCTGGTAGCAGTCGGACCACACCCTACACAACACAACTACTGCCGTACTGGCAGCGTTGGTCGGGCTATCTTGAAGGTTACCGTATTCCTAACGCTCTATTTCACGCTTCATTTTCTAATGTACTTTTTAGTTAGGCCTACACTCATGAAGTTTATGTGTACAAGGGTATAGGATCTTTGGCTTTGCTACAACTTAGTAACTTAGTACAAGTAGACCATTCTCGAACGGTTTCTCATTACGGACACCCTGCATACCGGTCGACTGCGACAAGCCCGACGCGTTCGGGCTTGTAACCGGTATGTGATATGTAAATTTATATGCACTATGACTATGAATATCTCTTCCCATCTCCTGGTAAAATAAACACTATACTGGTAGTGGTACCCAAGCTCCGCTCCGCCGGGCCACGTTGTACGAAGCGTACTGGTATGTAAAGAAAATACATGTATTAATACCAGGTACACAACTGTGCTGGCAGGAAGCCAGAGTTCGTCATATAGGCATAGCATAAGCATTCGTCATACCTGCACAGGCTGGCACTGAGGCACTTACCAATAAATCACTTTGACAATGACCGTCATGTTGAATGTGTTCGAAAGTTTCCTTGCAGGAAGAAAAGGCAACCAACGTGATCCGCTTTCTGGAGCTCTCTGATTGAAAACACGTAAGTAACCTCGAATCATCGCCCTAACGTGAAAACACGGTCGAACGAACACACACACACCGTGACCGGTAAACAGAGGGATTTCAGTCAAGCCGCCGCGCGCCGGGGGGCCGACAACGTCGATCAGACTAACTTTGGCGCACGCTATTGGCCAGTGATATTATGACGTACTAAGTGTACTAGCATGTGGCTGCCAAAAGGCGTGGTCAGAGTCCCAAATGAAACTTTTATAGTAATACAAAAACAAAACAAAACACAACAAAACAAAACAAATCAAAACAAAAACAAAAACAGCGCACAGTGTCCTACTTCAACTACTAGTATTCCATGGGCAATGGGCACTGTTGAAACCAAAGGTATATAAAGGGCCAGCTTCTACACTCTTTGATTGAAACTAAATACTTGCTCAGAAAGGCTTTGACCAATCATTTTCATCAGTCAGGATTCAGTACATAAATATGATAATTATAAGTACACATTGTATATAAATATATCAGATTTTGACTGGTTGAAAGATCTCCACGTGATTTCATGTATTTATAACTATTTCAAGAATTCGCGTCCTGTTTCGTACGGTCACTGTATCATCCCTCCATTATCGTATCCACCACACGACTTCTCGCCTCATGTTTTCCCCTTCTTCACTTTAAATTTTTGATCTAAACAACATACTAGTACTCTGCATGCCTAATTTCAAGTTTCTAGTCAAAACTATGGGCCTCGGTGCCTCCAAAAGTACTATTCACTTCGGGGCTGCATGCTCTCCTCAGTGAATAGTACTATTTTGGAGTCGATCACCTCTGCCAATACTACAGCTTTAACTCGCAAAGTCTTAAAGCGAAGTACATCGGGTGCTGTTCGTTATTCCGAAGGTTCGTTATTCTGAAGGTTCGTTATTCCGAAGATTCGTTACTCCGAAACATAAAAAATTCCCTATACCTAGCCTGGTTCGTTAATCCGAAAATGAAAAAGGGTTTGTTAATCCGAACATTTGTGGCGTTATTCCGAAGATTTGTTATTCCGAATTATGTTCGTTAATCCGAAAATGAAATGGGGTTCGCTATTCCGAAGGCTCGTTTATCCGAAAATGAAACAGGGTTCGTTATTCCGAAGGTCCGTTGATCAGAAAATGAAATAGGGTCCGTAACGACCCTTCGGAATAACGAGCTTTGTTTCATTTTCGGATTAACGAACCTTATTTCATTTTCGGGTTAATGAACCTTCGGAATAACAAACCTTATCACATTTTCGGATTAACGGACCTTCAGAATAACGAATCTTCGGAATAACGAACCTTCGGAATAACGAACATTCGGACTAAAGAACATTCGGAATAACTAACTGTAACCAGTACATCTGTCTACTGTAATCGTGAATAATTATGATAATTGTTCTTAATCAAATAGCAAAGCGAGGACAGTTAACGCTGAATTTGCAAGGATATCGGCCGCCTAGCGGCAGAAATGGCACATGACATCCACAAAGTACATTTTGCCTCGTTGTCCTTTCTCATCTTTTCCTGTTGATTTTTATCTCACGATATAGTCTTTAAAAGTCGAATAATTCTATATTTGTCTTGAAGAGATGCCGTGGTTCCCCGTCTTTCCTTCGAAATAAACGCAGATTAACGGGTGAAATTTTCTTGTTTTTGTGTGCGACTGATTTATCTTCATAAAATTTTATTGAAAATAAAATTAACACGGTTAGAACAATAATACTCATGTATCAAATAAAGTGTTGACGGTGCATGTATTCATTCATGGAAAGTGTGCGTCGAATACCTAGCGAATTGTGGGAAGTTTTTTGTTTTGTTTTGGGGTTTTTTCGGTGCATTCGCCCTTCCTATTATGGTGTCTTGTCAAAAAAGGGGGAGGGGAGATGGCGAGGGACAACGGGGGACTCTTTGTGCTCTCATGTGCTTTTCCCTTCTTCATTCAAGAATGACACATGCACGGCCTGTGCATAAGATACAAACATCAGTATAGCAAGACACTTAAACATATTTACGGTGTATACATGTATCTACTTACTATACACTGACACACCCACACACACGCACACAACAAAACACACATGGTAATAGTCGACAGCAGAATTATTTATACTATTGAACATTTTTTTTTTTTTATTTGGTAATACGATTGTATGTAAATGATGAAATGATCGAAATTCGGTATGACTCTGACGTGTTTATTTGTCATCTACCAATCAAAGTAACATTGGGTTTAACTTCATTTGCATGAAAAAAAAAATCCATTAAGATTTCCATCTTTTTTACGCCCTTTTATTGTATGGTTATTTTGGGGGAATATAAGAATTCTTGCTGGGAACATACTGTTACTAAAGGTGCTGTTTACAATTTGGGAGCAGTGATTTTAAAAATGTTCAAGATATCACATTTGATGCATATATAAGTGTCAGTTGTATCACAAACAATCCTATAAACCATGTAAAAATTTCACAATAAAACCTAAAACATAAGAGGAGGTATCACTATTTTTCTCAATTAACCATAGCAGTTACTGTAGACGGTTTAGTTTGGTAACATTTTTATTATAACCATTGTTCACATTTTGTATATATTCAACAATACTTCACATTAATTCTACTGGTTCAAATCTTTACATTGGTTGTTTCTATCCCTGACTCACATTTTAGAACTATATTTTGAAGCACCAAAGTTTTTGTTTCATCTGCAAATGGTAAATTATGCCTTTACGAACAAATAGCTTGGGATCAATATTGATGGCCAATGTCCGTGACGGTATAAGTCAGTATGGGAAAGCCTTCAAAATAAACGTCCTTTTATACTTTCCCATGCATTATACAATTGTAATGTTGCGAGATGATACTGGGAATATTATTACTTTAAAGTATCGAGACAATGAAATCAATGCCTGAGTTCCACCACAAGTATATCATTTTATGAGAAATTGTCTTTATTGAAAAATAAGGGTATGAATGATTTTGCAGACATATAGAAATATATGTGTATAGGCCTGAACACAGCTTTGAGATTTAAAAAAAAAACATAAAAAAGACCACTCCAAATCCAAGATCGCATCGAAGAGCCTGCTTTAATTTTCAATTCTTTTGGAAATTTAAGATGAATGATTGAGAGAAGTTGTTAAAAGTGTACTTTAAAAGGTAGGGCCTAATATCTGAGTACTTCGCATGTGCAATTATCACTCTAATACGTAGATTTAAAAAAACGGCAAGATGTTTAAAAAAAGTCATGAGCGCAGAAACAATATTCCAAATAAAAACGAATGTTCTATCAACTCTTTATAACCGACACAATTATTATATTCAATTTCGACATGGAATGTATCAAATAGTTCATTGTATAATAGGGATAATGATAATTATAGAATTCGGACCACAGCCACAATAACTCCTTTATATAATATATGTTGCATATTAATGTTTGGAGTTTTTTTTTCACTCGTATATATTCTTCTGATGTAAGACCAGAACTGGATCTAGAATATGCACACACACACACACACACACACACACACAAGGTTGGTGCACAACTGATTTTTTCAAGCTCGGACAATCTGGTGTCTCCTCCTGGAATGTTCGAGATGAAACCGAGCAGCTGGAACTACTTTTGAGTTACATCCGTCATGATGAGGAAAGCCACAATGCACGAGCTGGAGCCGTTCAGCTTCACGAAACAGCTGGAAAAAAAAAATATATATATATAGAATTGGAGCAGAAAAGAAAGGAAAATGAAGATGAAACCGGTAACATTAGGTGAATCTGCAGGCTTGCTATCGGTATAGGGGTCAGACTTATTATGAACTTCAACTGTATCCGACAAGTATAGGCCCTATGTACTATTTCTTGCAGCGTAAACCCTTGCTCAGAGCGAACGCGGCATGGGTTATAAAGTTTTCTTGAGGATGACCGTGGTAACCATTAGAGGATAAGATAATTTTTATTTTTTTGAGTGTGTGCAATGTATATTGTAGTCTGATATTGAAAGTAAACACGTGGATGACGATTCAGAAAGACATTATTTTAGATTTCCTTTGCGATGTCGAAAAACAACAACTTATTAGGGCTGATGTCAGATCCTGAAAGATGTTTCAGATGAGGCGTCTTACCTGTTTCAGTGAATGACATCAATCTTCACTACCCTTGGCCGATGCCACGGCGGCCGCAATCTTCTCAAATTTTTTATCGTTGTCCACAAAACCGTCTCCTTTCTGAGTGAATGCAGGCAAAATTCGAAAGAAAAAGGTGTGCAGATTTTGCCATTCAAGGGCATAGTAAAGATACGTGCCACAATAAGCATTCGGAAATATATAGAGCATTACCTCCAGTACGGTAAGTTAAATGGTTCATTTCATGTTTATCTAGATATCGAGTGTGCCACAGTATATGCTGGCAGCAGCAGCATCCCTTAATATACAAAATATAAATCTCTACAGTTTAAGTTAGCCACTCCCTCTCTCTAAAAAATTAACAAAAAAAGTTTCTCGTAAATAAGTTACCATTGTCTGCACTGATAAGATACATCACACATGGTCAGTTTTGAATAGTTTTCCAAATCTAGTATATCTAATTCAATCAGGTTCATAAATCCTCGCGTTAGGTTTGAAAGAACGAACAAGACATTGCCTCGATTTGATACATCATAATGAATTCAAATCAAAGCTTTCTTTATAGAGCCTTTTGGAGACATGATGGGGAATACACTCTCAAGCAGCTCTCAATCATGTTTACGGGTAGGAATAGTTTTGAAATGGTTACTGAAAGTTACGCATTTATAGGATGTGCTTTATAAATCTATTATCTTTGACACAGAAACAAGAAAGTAAATAGAAATTGGACCTGTAAATAATTTTTGCTTGAGCCACTAGGAGGATATCATTAGAATACGGGAGTCGATGGCGACAGTGCGATAATGTTGCTTAGCCAAGAATTTTTCTTCTTTCTTTCTTTTTTTTAATACAAAAGGATATTCCAGGTAAATTGCAATAATTCTTCCAATCTATGTCTCAATATGGTGCGTTTACAAAAGAAAAGAAAGGAAAGAAAAAGAAATACATTAGGGCAACATCGCGTATGGAACATTCGTATAGTCTGATTATATACAAATTTAGTTATCCAGTTTGGGAACATTATTAGAGGACCAACTCTTGGTTAATCAACAGCTGTTTTCCCCCCACTTACCCGCTTGGAATGGACGAGCTTGTTGTTAACAAACACCTCCATTTCCCCAGTGGGTCCTCAGGCCCGTTTGCCCTCCTAAAAACCGTAAGCAAAATCTAATGAGGCAATGCGCTTATATTATGTTTATGTCGATGTAATGTACATATGTGCGAATAATATCCGCCGTGCATGTTTTATTTGATATTCTAAATGTGGAACACAATCGATACGGATGTACGTAGAATAATGTTTGATCCGGGAGACAAGTTGTGGTAATGATTGATTTTGCATGAACTATACCAATAACACAGTCAAAACAAACACAGTTCACATGACACGGATTTCATTTAAATTCATGCCATTTATTTAAATCGTGTCTTTTATTCAATACTGCTTTTCTTTAAAGGAGAAATCCACTACAAAATATCATAAGAAAGAAAAAAAAAGACTCCCTGTAGAACGGTGCAAAATTAATTAAAATCGGAAAAGAAATAAGGAAGTTATGACATTCTGAAAGGTCAAAGTTTTTCGGAAAACACTTTTTGACAAGTCGTTATGAATATTCAATTCAGCAAGTAGATATGCTCTCACAATTTCTTATGAATTTCATATACAGAAATGAAAAAGAAAATATCATATTTCATCACTATAAATTTTATGATTATGTTCAAAACCATTATTAGAATCGACATGAGATAAAGTTCGGTAAATTTATGTTTACTTACCACGATTACCTTATCCCCAAATCTGCTTTTCAGCTTGGAGGAAAAACGGTAGAACTGCGGGTGATGGGTGAAAATATGCAAAACATAATTATGTTCGAAGTTATATGTTAATTCCTTTTGAATTCATCGAAATGCAAGAGCACAATATACTTCCTATATGCATGTAATGTATGTTTATCTTTTTATATAACTATCTCTTTCTTTCTCTGTCTCTTTGTATATTGAGAGCTTGCTTCCAAAATGTGCGAAATCCACTGAAGCTTTCCTTTTGGAAACAAGCTTTTCATAATAATAGACAGAGATTGTTCTATATGTGTGATATGTGGGATACTGTTATTATCCATAGCTGTGTGTGTGTGTGTGTGTGTGTGTGTCTCTCTCTCTCTCTCTCTTTCTCTCTCTCTCTCTCTCTCTCTCTCTCTCTATATATATATATATATATATATATATATGTTTTAAAGAGTTTTAGCGGGCCAATGTTAGGGAGAAGGCAACTATCGATGAGATAATGTGGACAAAAGAATCAGAAACACTGATGGCTTACATGCATCACCTCTAAATTTACATCTGATGTTATCAACTTTACGAACAATTCAGATTTTTAAAGTAGGAGGTTGCGGCTTCTATATACCGAACCTTTAGCAAATTCTGTGGATTTAAAGAATTTAACATACACTCAACACCTTTATGTACTCAGGCTATACTTTGTCTCTGTCGGTTCAACGATCTGAAGACACGCAGACAGGAACGAGAAACGATGTTTGAAAAGATCCACAGGAGGGGATGGGATGAATTAGCATTCGCAACATTTCTAAAGGTTGGCAGAAGTTTTCTGTAACAGTACTTTTTTTTTCAAGAAGCTTACGGACATCTATGGTATTTTAAGAAAATTATTCCCTGATTGAAATTAGCATGAAATTAGAAACAAAACTACGGTTATTTAAGATACTTACCCGTGAGACGTACCCTCATGCACTACCGCTGAAAAAGAAAAGACATAACGGAGACGAACCTCAATTTCTGGCATCACTGTATACCATTATGTCATTCATTGTTCTCATGATATACCTATAAGAAGGTACAATAGATTAATTATGGTAACCATTACAAACAGTAACATGAATTTCCCTGCACGGTGTAAAAGCGATTGATATACATGCATCAAAATCTTAAAACCCGAGCCAAATTGGTCACATATAGATCTGCACTTGTGTATTCGGTACAAGTTCCTGTCCGGCATACGGCGCATTGATCCGCTATAGCATGCTTCATCTTAATCGTGAACGATCTGGGACATTTACCATCAGGTAAGGTATTGGTAACTGTTGTATGGCTCGGTTGATGGGGGGGGGGGGGTGTCACTTCCAAAGAGAATGATTAACCTTATTTTAAATGTTAGATTTTGCTCTTCTTGAACACATGATAATGATAGAAAACCTAAATAGCACTTGAGCCACCGCAGAATCCCTGTAAGTAATAAGTATCCGGGCCTAAACGTTGTCAGATTCGGTAGTACAATCTATGTACATTCAAAGCGCAAGAAAAGGCAGTGAATGTTCACGATGCGTGCGTAACACATCTCAGACAAGAACTGAGCTGGGCATTTTGATGATGCCATTTGAATTACAGAACTTCAAAAATCTCCGTCGAAACGTTTATAAAACAAAGAATCTTACCAATATTTTACTGTAACTTTGACTGGCATGGTGAATTTGTGCGCGTTTGCTTGAGAACAAAACGCTTGTGGCAGTCAAGCATTTCTCGTCACCACCGGCGCCGTGCGGGAAAGGTCGATTGGTGCCAGGCTTCGTAAAATATTTGTTGTGGGCCTATTGTACGCTGAAGATATTACGTAATATACTAGGCCCTACCAGTTGAATAGGTCACAACGTTGAATAGGTCACAACCCGTCATGTCGGGTTGAAAACTTGATGTCAAGGCAGTAGTTTAGGTGTATTGTGTGTACGTGGTTTGTGTGTGTGTGTGTGTGTGTGTGTGTGTGTGTGAGAGAGAGAGAGAGAGAGAGAGGGAGAGTGTGTGTGTGTGTGTGTGTGCGTGTGTGGGTGGGTGTGTTTGAATGTTGTTTTGCTGAAAATTTTAATGTAACAATGCCACTGAAAGAAAGTTTTCATATAGATTGTAATGAAATGATATATATACACTGTATATATATATATATATATATATATATATATATTGTATAGCACATTTCAAAAAGTCTTCCTCAAAATCAAATCAATTATAGGTTTGAACCCACTCGCTTTGTATCATTGAATTCTCAAACATATAGTGACATAAATGTATATGTAGGTGCACGTTAGGTAGTCCTGTCTGATAATATCATTATGAGTCACAATTTAAATTCATTCTTCTGAATATAGCATGCTTCTTTTCTTTAGTGAAAAAAAAGTTAAAAGTTACAACTGTAAAACCACCCTTAACCTCATTCACATAACATGTCTCCGAGTATGCAGTCAATACAAAAAAAAAAGAAATTAAATTAAAATAAAAAATATGCTCAAACACCATAGCATGTATACCAATACGTGACACTATAAAGACTCTAAAGACAATCAAGGTAAAGTTGTAAGGCAAATTGTCTTCTCTTGTGTTGTGGTGAGGCTTCCTTCCCAAGTGGAAATGGAAAGTCCGAGGAGAATTTACAAAAAATTAAAGATTTCTTATAAATACCGTTTTACGGATTGACATATCAGCATTTATCAGTAATCTCTCAGCTTAATCACATGTATTATTATGAGCTTGATTTGATACTTTGTCTCCAACTTTTTTGTTCTTTTGTTGTTGTTGTTGTTTTTTTTTTTGGGGGGGGGCACTTTGGGATTATAAGAAGTCAGTATTGTAAGAATTATTATACGTCATGTATTGTGTGTGCATTAGGCTGTGAAATTTTAGGAACAACTCCAACGAACAAAAATCAATGTATAGAAATACCGTGGCACTCTTATTTTATCTCAAGCTTCTAAAATTTCATATAATACGCCACCACTCACACGCACGCATGCACACACACATAATACACACACACACACACACACACACACACAGTCATGTACAGTACTCATTACTCTCGTACACCGTGGTGGCACGCGTTTGCACACTCCATGTTTTTATCTAACACTATACAAATTAAACATGAAATGGTGGTATAGTTTGGTTGATCTCACTTTATTTTCTTTAACCGTACATAAAACTTATAAAACAGACGACAACTTAAACATGTATATTTTAGAAAATGTGGTATATGTGGAAGAAAGAAAATATCGCACGTGCTTGTTTAGAAGCTATCCGCTAAGGAATAAGAAATTCAAAGGATCTACATGCACGTGAGAGACTGCTCTGGTATTACGTGTACAGCATTGTACCAAGGAAAATGCAATTTCAAAGCAATATTACATATTATAACTATTGATTTAGATTTGGAATCCGGCTAACTTTAGGTCTAGAGACATTTTAATCTCATGTCGAATGTTCAGACACTTGGATGGTGCAAGCATACATGCAACTAGTGGTAAAGAACTCATCACAGAAAAAAACAAAAAACAAACTCCGGAGCTTTTGTGTGGAATCTTATAAGCAAGAAACGAGACCAGGAAATGGATCTGAAATACAGAAGGGATCTATTATGATCGAATGATAATGATAACAACAATATCAAAAATAACAATAACAACAATAACAACAATAATAAAGAAATGCAAACATATACACTGACAGAAAAAAAAAGAGTTGATACACAACTGAATCTTTCAAGCTTGGGCAATTTGGTGTCTCCTTCTGGAATAATCGAGATGAAACCGAGCAGCCGGAACTACTTTTGAGTTACATCTGTCATGATGAGGATAGCCACAATGCACGAGCTGGAGCTGTTCAGCTGTGAAGAAAAAATATGAGAGGGAAAAACAATCATTTTCACAAACATCGTCGTCCAGCTTCATTGCGATACAGACAAAATGAAGAGGAGGAGGAGGAAGAGGAGAAACATGGCGACAAAAAGACCACAGCATGCAGGAATCGAAAGCACAAATATACGATAACGATGTAGTGTTCAGATATGCAAATTTCAGAAAAATTAGAAGGAGGACAATGTCATCCAGCCAAAGGTCAAATCTGTGCAATTATTGTTCAAAATATGCTTGAAATGAAATAAATCAATTTCGTCATTCGGTCGAATTCACTTTTGAAATGTCTTTGTCTTTACTCAACTGGATGTATATACAAAAAGCTTCAAGTCATTATGAAAAGAAATAATTACTACGAAATTTTGATTTAATCTTGCTTATGAATATATACCGCATTTTGGACTATGGGTAAGTTATTCGGTCTGTAAAGTGCAACTTCAATTGCCAACGTGTTGGTGATTTCACGAGTCTCGGGAGGGTCTTAGCTGTAACTGTTCTCTGATATTCAATGAACTCTGAACATAAATAAGCGACAACTCCGTCTTTCTCACGGCGAATCAAATGAATTATTGTTGGTAGGTGGCAAACCTCAGTTACTTATGAAAAAAGAAAATAATTCCGCAGTGCCTTCCAATTATTATGTATAGTTTCACAGGCAATAAAATCCAGGAAACATGTGGTTATAGGTCAAGAAAAGCACTCAAATTTCTTGATGTTGCGATGGAAGATTAGAAAATAACCAAACCAGGAAAACCATCAATATGATCATAGTAGAGAAGGGCTCACGGATTTTAGTAGCCTCTGACAAAATGCTTGATACTCATACCTGTTTCAGCGAAAGATAGCACCTTTCACTTAGCCGAATTTACGGCGGCCACGATCTTCTGCAACTTTTCATCGTTGTCGATCATACCGTCTCCGTTCTAACATCGATGAAGGCAATTTTCGAAAGAAAGAAAAAAGTAGGCATACATGGATTTCGTTACTCTAAGTACAGCACATTGTTACTTGACTACCGTGTTTTTGTTTTGTTTCGTTTCGTTTTTAGGATCATTCTGGCGACAACCCCCACCCCCACACTCCCCGGAACATATTAATTGCAATCTAGGTTAGTCACCAAGTGTTTTATGTCTGTGTCACTCTGCATAGAAACCGGATACAAACACTATACATTATGATGTTATCTCGTAATAACGTTTTGAGACGATGTCTCATTTTTTACTTTTTAAGCGTAACGTTTATGACTTTACAAGATTTTAAGTTACTATACCTATTGCTGATGTTAATCATAATAACCATTCCAATATTTATATTTTTTTAAAGACTGAAAACGCTTCAACAATATGTCAACAAAATACTAGCAATCGACAATATTTACTAAACAAAACAAAAGAGAAAACCATACAATACAAAACAAAACAAACAAGCAATGACGTTAAACTTATCAGATCATTAACCACCAGTGGAATTAAGTCAGAACTATAAACTGTTATAACTACCATTACACCAAGAAGCTGTTTACTGATGAACTTTGTCAGTGTATACACTGCTTAGACATATGTCTAAGCAGTAATATACACCGTATAAGCAGCCTGAATTCATCATAAAAATTACTGGACTCTCTCCGTGTCTATTATAGGCTTACATGTAGTTGTATAAATGGTTGAAGGCGCACTGTAAATGCAGTGCATGTCAAAGCATATACAAGCACAGAATGAAATACATTGTACCTGTGTACAGATGTGATGTATAATGTGCAAAAGTAAAACCAACCATCCTTGAATACATTGCGAGAGAGGTCATTTTGATCACAGATCGAGGTGATGAATGGGGTGTATAATGCCTGCATGCTGAGCTGGAAATAAAATTTGCGTATTGAAGGCTGCGCAAAGATAGGTTTAGCAAGGACAACGCAATTTCCCCATGTGTGCCGGAAGAAAGGTTCTGGAAAGTGTAAATGCGATTATCATTCTAACTATAATACCGGTAAACTCATATCAATACGGTGGATAATCGTGTGAGTAAAAACAAACAAACAAAACAAAATACAGCATGAAGGCCCTAATGACAAGGAGAGTCGTTTAACAAACAATGACAATGCTGATCAAATAGTTTTATGAGTGGGATGTGCAATTACACATGCAGTGTATTAACCTTCTTGGAATGGACGAGCTTGTCATTGACAAACACTTCCATCTCTCCTGTCAGTCCAGAGGCCCTCTCTCCCTCCTGCAAATAGGGAAAGACAATAAGATACAAAATGAACAATAAAAGGCTGATGATTTGTCGATAAGGTCGTAATAATTGTGCTGTGAGATAATGCCTGATACTGTATCTGTATACATATGAGAAAGTGGCTATAACTTTCATGGTTAATGATGTTGGATTAGCACAAGAGCGAATAAATAGCCGGAGTAGTTTACTTCATCAAAGCCAGAGGCCAAAATCGCATGAACTGGTAATCATTATGAATCTGATTGTGTAGAACATGTATAGTTTAGAATAGTGTATAGAGGGAACGCGCATTAACACGATGCAATGGTGAAACATCATTAACCACGGCATTTACAATAATACTGTAGATTAAACACCCATTACCCACGGAAGAAGTCGTGACTATTTGCATGGTGCACGATCGCAAATCTTATTCAGGGAAAGGAGACAATACAAGGATCAGTCTGCATCTGAACTATAGTGTATTTACGATGTTGCACAGCAGTGCATGTTATACCAAGGAGGTACTAGCTCGCCTAGTACTGTACCTCTTTAATTAATTATGATGCTCATGTTTATGGCCCAGCTGGGACAATGTTGAAACCGAGCATTGCATGTCAAAACTACACAGCACATCAGTTCCGATGGTGTGGATTATTCATTTCCTTTCAAGTCATTTATTTCATCATTGTTTTCTGATTCAGATAATTATTGTTTCTCACTCATTTGTCTGTGAAACAGTACTGTAAATAATTGTCTACATCAAATTATGATTATGAATAAGCTATACTAATTTTATATCCTATGCAACGGTTGTTCATTATAATAACTTTGCAACTCTGTAAAAATATACATCGTCCATGCCCTTACATTCTTGTCGTATTCCATGATATTGCTTTATACCAGAGCCGGCATGCTGAACAATAATTAAAACATAATACACTGGTAGATACAAAATCCCAGCCTAATATACACACTAAGCGCAACTATAGTTGTCTGTGATGACTGCGAATTTGATGACTGGTTTCTCCACAGCGATGATTACTGTTTTTAAGGTAATAATTAAAAAAAAAAAAAAAAATCCGATCGATCTATACTCACCACGTCCACATCATCCCCGAATCTGTCTTTCAGGTCCGAGGATAACCGGTAAAACTGTGTATGGTAATGGACAATTTCAAGTACAGTGTATATTTACCAGGTTAGACCCGCTGCATAATTAACTCCCCTTCATATCTTCATATCATTCAATAGACATTGTATAACACAAACACACTCAGTGCTCTTGCATGGTGTTTGCGTTCATTTCTTTAGTTATCATACTCAGCTTAATTACAGAGCTTTCAATGCCCGGTGGTACGATGTGGACGGAAAATATAATGTGTGTGTGTGTGTGTGTGTGTGTGTGTGTGTGATGAATGGACAAAATCAATGGCAATGGAACACGTCATGATCATCTCTAAATGATGTCTGTGTATTATGATCAACTATATCAATAATTTTGACAATAAAAACGTAACATTATTCCGCATATTATTATTACTGGTACTATTTAAACACAAAATGACTTTCTGATTGAAATCATATATTATGGAAAATATGAAAAGACCCCAAAGGATGAAGTTATACTCACCCGGGACCCGTACCCTCATCCGCCACTGAAAGAACAAATATGAGGTATAGATAAATTTACTACAATATCCTCATTTATCATCATCATTTTATTTCATTTTTAGCAAATAGCAGCTATAATCATAATGAACATTCTCTCAAAGAGATGTTGCATTTTCCCAATAGAGTTAATAAATCATGAACAAAATAATGCTTACATCCGAGTCCAGTAAGAAATGATTCAAGACAAATTTGTCATTGCTCGGAGTGGAAGTATTGCGCCTGAACGTATATCGATGCATGCCTAAATTTATGATCATGTGAGGGGGACAGGGAAGGGGGGAGATAATCTAGTGCGAGAATGATATTAATTATGGCGAATGTCACAGACCTATAGAGAGCGCGAAGAGTGAACGCACAACAACATTCTGACATTTAAACTTTCCTGGAGACTGTTTAGTATGTTGGGATTTCATTCAAACCTATGCGTAGCACGAGCCAGAAAGGATATCGATGGATTCCGAATACACTCAACGCGGAAGATGGTCGAGGTACAGACGTACAGGTGTACTATGTGACGCAAAACGTCGATCCCACATTTTGTCGTTCGCTAAAATCATGAAACTATGAAAACTCTACTCGTATCATGTCAAAAATCTCAATGGAAAACAAAAGGATCAAACATAATACTTACCAGTATTTCACTTTAATCTTAACTGGCATTTTGAGATCGCACGGGATGCTTGCAAAACTTCTCGAAAAGAAAGTCGATTCAAGCGAAAACAGTCCAGAACGTTATACCGACTCTATCACACACCACACCCGAGAATTCTGCAGATTATGTACGTTCCCCACGCTGTGATGTTTATCACGCCTAATCGATTTGGTTGCGCGCGTATTGTGTGCGAGCATAATGATGTATTTTATTATCAGTGAAGTGGAAATGACTCTCTTTTCAAGCTTTCCTGATATTACGTAATACAACGTACATTGATTAGGTCATAGAAGAGAGTGAAAAACTGAACGCCAATGTGTGAGTGCCCCTCAAAAAGAGATTTTTTTCTCCTACTGGGGAAAATCTCTTTGGTGCCCCTCGAGGACAGAATGTGTCTGGCAGGAAGTAGTCTCTTTCTCATTTTGCTTGTATTCTTGATGTTGTGTGCAGGGGCGGATCTAGATTTTGGCTAAGGGGGGGGGGGGGGGGGAATGTTAGGTCTTGAGAAGCAGAAAAAAAAAGAAGTCTTCACAATTTTTGCTGCCACCAATTCGCTGACAAGTAAAAAACAAACAAACAAACAATTCGTCACATAGCTGCCACTTCTCCTCTGACAAGCAAGCAAACAAGCAAGCAAGCAAAAAACAAACAAACAAACAAACAGAACAAAGCTGAAGGGGAGGGGTGTTAAATCCCCCATAACATCCGAAGAAAAAGAAAGCAATAAGGAGTCCAAATGGGAGGGAAACCCACCCTACCCCACCCCATCTCGGTAGATCCGCCAATTTTGTTTGTACAATCAAGGACGTAGACCTGCTATAAAGGAGGCTCGCCCGTGTTACATACCTCCACGGTAGAAATGATTATTCAAGAATGTAGGCCTATATAAAAGGTAATTCATCTCCTTGGTACAATGCTCGAACAAGTGAAATATTCTATTCCGGGTTTTGTTTCGCTGCTTTGTTTGTTTGTTTTTGCCTGCCTTTCTTATTGTTGCCTTCTCGCCTTGTCGTTGCATTATTGTTGTTTTTTCTCGCTTGTGTGTTTGTTTGTTTGTTTGTTTATTTGTTTGTTTGTTTGTTTGTTTGTTTTTGAGAGAGGGGTCGGGAGTCACGTATGGTCGCAGAATAACAACTTTGGACATTTTCTTCTCTGAAGTAAAATTGAAGTGTAATGAGGCAACATAAACTTCTGTCTTTGTATAGATCCCATGCGAACAGGTGGAAAGTCCATCAGAGACCTTTAGAGATTCTTGTTTGTGGTTTTTAAAAGGATGCATATTGTTTGTATTCATATTCCTTTTATTTAGAGGTGTGGGCAACACAATAATGGATCATAATGTCAGGAATGTTTTAAAATACGATATTACACTTCTACATCAATGACAATCGGAAGATTTACATGCCTAGATTTACCAACGACAAAAATGCATAGCAGGCAATACAATGAATAGACGGAACTCAGAAACATGTATGGCAGACCTGTCGTATAATGGACTTGGCTAATTCTTATATTATGCCAATCAATTTGTTTTCTACATGGGATCGTTATGTTTTATGTTGTGTTGACAAATACCCCGTTAACGATAGTACTAATTTGCCAGGACAATAAATCATGTTCATACAAATCAACGTTTTATACATTGATCCATTTGGACCTCTCTGTAGGCCTATAGATTTCTGATCTGGGTCATTTCATAAAAATCATCTCTATGGGTTTCGAGGTAGTCGTCCGAAAGAAATTTTGTAATGGTTTCTGTGGGTCTGCGGGTCCAATGATATCATTGAAATGATTGTATTCATGTTTTGTTGAAACTTACGTGATTCAAAAGTCCTTTAAATTGGTATGTACTCGTGCGTGTTATGTATATTACTTTGTATTACTTTATATGGAAATAAAATCATTTTGAATTAAATTGAATTGAACAGAAATTTCCTTATAGTCTATCATGAATTCACTCTCCATTATGAGACCTTTAAACCTGGTGATCTTATTGTTCAATATAGTTTTTCAGTTGTCTATCAGGCCTCATGGTGTGAGGATTTCACAGAAATTATCTGATGGCCCATCATTTCACTTTCTATAATTATGATATTTCTATAAATACATTATCATGTAGGTTATTACTGAAACCATTAGTCCTGATGGTTCTAATCCATCACCCAAATAGAATTTCGACCCGATACAAAATCAAATTGACCCCATTGGTGATCTCATCACAAGTAGCCTACACTGTCACACAGTGTCGTTTTAGCCACAATTATTTATCTATTTTTTTTTTTGGGGGGGGGGGAGGGGGAATCAACTTTTCACGCAACTTTTACTGCAACTATCACCCTGTAGCTAAAGAGTCTCAACATGCATCATGCATATTAGTGCATGAAATAAAGTCAATCAATATTAGGTTGTTACTATACAATGTACTTGATGTAGTACATTGGAAAGATTGATTATCGATAATCCATCTAATTTAAGATAAACTATAGTATTTTACCACAGAACTATCATAATGTTTACTCTGTCGAAAAGAAAGAAAAAAATGCCCAGAGAAAAATCGTTCACAACTTTCTTGAGATACTTAAAACTCGTTTTACAGCCTTTGCGGGAAGATAATTTCATCTGTGCAGAAGGTATGCATTTATAAGTAAAATTTAATCTATACATTTTCACACACATTGTGATTAGCTGCAAAGAGTTTAAGTAAAACCAAATTAATCGACATGAAGTTAATATACCTCCGCCAGAGATAACTGATACGCATATAGGTAGCTCGTGAATTAAGTTTGTCAAGCCATGGAAAAGACTATACAAGGTAGACTGCCTTCAAACATAATCTCTTGTGCCCCGTAAAAAGAAGACCCCCCCCCCCATGTATAAGTTAGTGGACAGGCATAATAATGGTGAAAGTCAGAGGAAATTACTCTCACAGAACTAGGATAGGATATTTTGTGCCACCACTTTGTGAATTGACGACTAATAGGCCTAAGTGCTAACACTGAATCGAAAGCAGACGAGTCGATGAGTGATAGGCCCCTATATACATAACAAATTAGTAAAGCCACAAAAAGAATCCTGACTACAGAACCCCGGTATCCATGATTATGGTATATACATACAAAGACTTTGCATTGTGTTGAGCGTGTTCTTGAATAAGAAAAATAAAAGTAATCCTTCATTGGTAGGGAGCTAAAGGTTGTTATAGCTTGCAATCCATTTGATTACAGATAAGTTACTAGTAGTATTATACTAACAGTCGTGATGCTTACTTAATCGATAAGTAAGGGAAAAATAACGTGATTGCCGAAATAATAATCGTGAACTCGCATTTTTCTTGATATAGGCTTAATTAATTGTAATACTTCTTCTTCTTCTTCTTCTTCTGATTAAGTCTGCCTCCTTCAATAGACTGAAGATTCTTCAGACTGATTTACCGTGCGTTAAGATAATCTAATCCATGTAGAAGTTACTCTAATTGTGAAATTCATTGTATAATTTTCTGCATGTGATCAGCAGCAAAAAGTTTAAGAGAAGCCAAGTTGATAGACAAGAAAAGTTGGCACCTCTGCCAGAGGAGAACACCGGATACTGTAATGAGTACATTCTTTACCATTCTTTTGGGCAGCGGATCAGTTACAGGTATATTAAATAGCGCCATCTATGTTTCTAGCGAAATAGAATCGTTTACCGTAGCGTAGGAACCGTGGAGAAGTTGGTCCTGTGATCGTGGACTGAGCTCTTCGTAATTTTGATTATTTTCTGAAAATGAGGTGGAATCAACAAAACTCGGTAAGCATGGACTTCAGATGGAAATGTCGCTTTGACGTACCCGGTTTTACAGATGATTATGAAATGCTTGTGTTGTCGGGGTATCATTTAACTTCCACTCGGAGCTCGGCCTGTTCGGTTCGTCTGTATGCAAAATAGCAATCAATGGGGCAATCTTCACACATACAACGTAACAGCCCAGTCGCTGTTCCCCGCACGGCATCTGGTCGGGCTAGCCAGGGGAGGGATGATACCAAGTGGATACTGTTGTGCCATTTGTGGCTCGCTACGACTTCCAATTCGTAGTACAATTTTGTAAATACGAATAAAGTAGTACGCGACTCTTCTTTGTGTGTCTCGTGCATTTAACAGTTTCAGTATTTCAAATCTAGAATCATAGAAAAAAAAAAATTCCAGTTTGTTTGCCCATTTTATGCACACAGATTGCTGAGCAATGACGCCAATGTCCCCATATGGCCTTGACCGAAAGATCGGTCTGTATCTGTCCGTCGGGGAATGTTCCGCGGAGACTGCGTCTGGCTTCATGGATCCCCTCCGTATACAGTGTTAATGGCAAAATATAAAAGAGTCCTCCGGACAGACGGATCTTTCTGTCTACATATGGCCATGCCCCAATGACTATGTCCAGTGGCAGTGATAATCATTGCACAATGAAGACTTTGCTAACACTTACAAATTTTCGATCAGGGAGGTGGTTATCACCACCGTCTGCTCCAATGGATTCCTTGACAAGTTTATGATGGTTATTGCGGATATTTTTATGTCAATGTCGGTATGATCTATGCAATTTGATTGGTGGTCTTGTTGCATTGACGCTCCTGTGTTTGACAGTTCTTCCAAATTACATACATACCGGTACATGCTGTGTATATGAATCAAGAATATTCCACCAACAAGCTCACTTTTGGCAAACTGTAAAGTTTTATATGTGTGACAATTCTTTCAAATCAATGGCCATATATCTACATACATCTGGTTCCCCTTTTTTCTCAAGCTCAATCTGTATTAGTGAATGGCATAATATTTCATATGCCTGCTGGAGACGCATTACCTTATTATCACATCTGTACTGACTTCAGCATCTCATGCTCCATCACTTGCATTGCACCCTCCTGTCTCCCTTGTCCAGAGACTCCAACTCTCCCGTTTTTGACGGGAGATCTCGCGCCGAAAACCCATTTTTGCAAAATCTCCCGTTCTCCCGCTGGAGATTTGATTTCTCCCGCCCTGGCTCTGTGTCTCCCGATCTTACTTATTGCTGTCGTATGTTGAAAAAATAAGCCTTAGACAGCACCAGAAAGCATCTAGAACCCTAGGAACTTTGCACGTATCAACTTGGAGTCTCCCGTTTGCTAGGGGTTTCGGGCTGGAGACTCTCCAGATGAGAAGGTGCTTGGGGTTGGGGTCTCTGCTTGTCCATGGACAATGGTCAAAATTTGTGTGTGTTGAGTAAAAAGAAACAAACAAGAAATGTGTGCTCTTGGATGTGTGAAGTTTTAGGATTTTCCTGACTGAAACTGTGCGGGGAACAATGGACATCACAAGAGGAAGTCTAGATGACATCACCAGGCCGGCCAGAACCCATCGCCACAGACCAGGCAGCAGGGTATCATTGAACAGCTACACTGGCACATCCAGTCCCATCAACAGACCGCCAAGCAACACCAGCAGTTCCTTTGAGATCCTGCCTCCTGACCCCGATATTCTGCTACAAGAGGTAGGCCTACCTATCAAGTGGCACTAAATAAAATACCCAAATTCACAGAGGTAGTTTAGGTAAAATCCATGGCTTAGATGTTGTGTACCCAGCCCATAGACATGTCAGCATCCCTTTTTGTATTATCTGTTTTTTCATACGATAGTAACAATTTATGTATGTACACAATTAAAATTTGCATTAATGGAATAGATTTAGGGTAAGGGTACCAGTATTCGGTCAGCTACCGATATCACTTGTCACTTATCACTTGTTACCAGCCAGTGAGTTCAGCTGTCACAACACACGCAAATCACATCAATTCACATACTTGCACACTCATTCACAACAGGAAACTCCCTTAGCCCCCTCCAAAAATCCACTAATCCAATATCCCAAATTTTACCGTCAAAAGTGCAGAATCGGCGCTACTTTCCAAAAGCGCACACGGATTGAGTCCAGTTTTAAGAGTACAGGTCGCCGAAAAAGTGCTAAAAATCCAGAAATACGCCGTTCTCTTGCAGGATTTTTTGCTTATCGCAAGCTTGGAGTGTGATAGTATCCTCAAAAACGCAAAAAAAAACCAAAATTTCCGTACGTGCTGATACAGTGTTTCAATGTACAAGGGTTGAATGCAAGTGCCAATTTCCCAGTATTCGGTCACCAACGGGTGCCACAACATCGCCGATGCAATTTTGCGCCATCAAGGTAGCACGCGGGGCATTTTTCAGCTGCCTTGAACACGCATTGACTTTGAATGCGCATATCGCGTGACCGAATACTGGTCGTGGTGACCGCATTCTGGGGAATTTTCAAGGTGATATATTTGGGGATTTTGTGAAATTCTGTGTGATATTTAACAAAATGAAAATTGAGATTAAAGAAATTTGATATATTTCACATACATTGTTGTAGATATGATGTATGTATGTACGTATCATTTTAGTTTGAAAAATATTGCAAAAAAGCTTAAGTGACTGAATACTGGGGGTGTTACCCTAGATCACCTTTGTAAATTTGGGCGATCAGGTTGGACTGCTTTACCTTGTGTAGGGGCATCAAAGTAAAGCAAGAAATATAACAATCAAAGCAACAACCCCTCATCCCCTGCCCCCCCCCCCAAAAAAAAAAAAAAAAAAAAAATCTAAAAAATTTAAAAACAAACAAAGTGATATTGCAAAATTGCCTTTCTCAGATAGTTCTTTGAAACCCTATAATGTGACTGTCAGCTCCATTTGGGCTATTCACGCAATATGTGTTTCCTGTTTAAAATGAGAACTTGTGCTTAGTGTGCTGTAAATGTCCATATCATACAATTTGAACCTTAATGCAATGAATACATCTGATCAAAAACAATTGTTGTATGTCTTGTAAATGGTAGAATCCAGATGAAACGGTGAGATAGTTATTTGAATTTGTGGCTCACACATTGCACTGGTTTGTATTACTTCAGTGCGCTGTAGCCATATGAATTCATCCTATGATTATCAGTATTAGGCAAGAAACCCAGCATTTCTTCAGTTTTTCTATTGTATGTAAATTGCAAGATGATTTAATGAAAACAAGAGATAGCAGTCAGATTACTATTATTTGAACTTTTGCTGTACAAAGCGTGTTGAATAGCTTGTTTTCCCATGTTTTCATTCATTCAGGTTTGAGTTTCTTCAGTTTGTCTCCCTCTACAAATGAAAATTTGTTAAGATCGCAACTGCTGATTTGTAAATTAACAAACATGTCAGAAAAAAGGAACCAGTGGGACTGAACCTGTCATCTACTGCTTTCCGGGCAGCGACACTACCACCAGGCTGTCCCTGGTTGCCGGCAGTGACACGATGAACACGAAACAAATACCCAAGCTCCGAGATTCTGACATTGTTATGTTAAGTAGTCCAAGGCGGACAAGGCATAGGATAAATGAAAGAAAGATATTATTCAGAGGGGTGAAGGCTCAGGTTTGAGTTTCTTCAGGTTCGAGTCCCACTGGTTCCTTTTTTCCGACATGTTTGTTAATTTACAGATCAGCAGTTGCGATCTTAACAAATTTTCATTTGTAGAGGGAGACAAACTGATGGAACTCAAACCTGAGCCTTCACCCCTCTGAATAATATCTTTCTTTCATTTTCATTTATTCTTGTATACCAGACAAATGATATGGCTGTGATGGAATATCTCAGCTCCTCGGAAGATGACGCTGAGGATGCAACAGGTGAAGAATATGACACTAATCTGGACAACAAAGCTGATGTAGGTTTCTATCGCAGTGAAAATAAAGCCTCAAGAGTTGGCGGGGCTGAGAGCAGAATACGCAGCCTAGATTTACTCCTTGCCAAAACCGAAGAGTCTAATGACAGTGCCAGTGATGCTGATGATGTAAGTGATGCCAATAACTTTGAAGATGGCATAGAGTCCAGCCATGTAACGCCTCATTCTCTAAATACGGGAAGGGGAGAACCTCCACTAGGGGAGGGAATCAAAAAGGAGGAGGATGGCAGTGAGGACCCTGATGCCGATCTAGCAGGCATCACAGACCCTGAGCTGCGGAGGGCCATCAAGAAGATGCGCAAGCTGGACCGCATCCTCTCCACCAAGGTGACGAGGGAGCGGGAGGTGAAGAGGCAGCGGAAACTCCTCCACCACCAGCTGGAGGTGGAGCTGGACTCCATCAAGGAGGAGGGAGGTGGCAAGTCCCGGGAGGCCACAGAGAACACCACTCGGTTCCTGGCCCTGGTACCTCCCATCAGCCACGATGAAGGTAGTGCACTGGATGGAAGTGATATCGATGTTTACTGATACGTTACCTCGTTATGAAGATGATGACATCATTGATTAGGATTTTTATGATAATGATGACACTAATGATGTTATTTGAGATACTGACAATGATAATGATAATGTGCTATGTGGTTTATTCATTATAAGGATGGTGAATTGGACATTGTTCTGGGAGACATTCATGGAAGACATTACTCACATAGCTAAGGATATCTAAGGATAATTTACACTAAGCAAACTGTAGTAGTTCATCAACAATTTTGATTCAATCACTCTGTTAAAACGTCATGGTAAATTCACCTTTTCTCATTTACTTGGTATCACGAATTATGTACTCTTGTGTCATCAATTACAGGAGTGAATACAGATGATATCCCATCAACTCCAGTGTTTGCTACACAGCCTCCAGAGGGCAGTCCATCCCATAGAGCAGCCAGCTCATCCTCCAATCAGCAGTCAACGTCAGGTGAGACAATGACTGTTGATGCTGTGGTCATTTTTTGCATGTATCATAGAAATGGCATGACTCTCACTGATCTACTTATACACAAGTAACAAGGCCTTTCCAAAACACTCTCATTCTACTGCAGTTTACAGATTGTATGTAGCTAGCAGTACACATCGCACACTTATTCAGTTTCTTATGTCGTCGGTCATCTATGTTGTCAATACTTTTACGTGTGGAATCAGTGTGGAATTATGTCAAAGTTCAGCTAAGTCATACTCCTTTTTCATGTTGAATTCTCATGTGGAACATGAATTTATGTGAATTATTTGGTTCTTTTGTAATATTACTTGCATTGGTTAATAGAGATTCTTTTTCTCAGGGGCAAACTTTCCTACATAGGTATCAGGCAAGTTGGAAACCTATTCCAGGTTTGATGCATATACACATGTAGCTGATAGTTACATCTCAAATTCTTTAGAAAATCAATTGCCCTTGGTCCCAATGTACCTGTGATAGAGAGGATCAACTATACATTCAATGCTTTCACAAAGATACAGAGTTTTATGTGCAATATTGTACAGTATACTCCCATTACATATTGAATGATTACAATGCTGGAGGCTGATCATATGAAAAACGGAATACAAAGTGTGCCCCAGTAAAACAACTGGGCCCCGTTTTATCAAAAGATAAAATCGATTTTAAATTCCCTGACCACACAGGCTGCCATAGACTTTGAGTTGAAATCAACTTTATAATCAATTTTAACTCTTCATAAAACAGGGCCTTGGTCTGTAAATTGCAGGGCAAGGACAGATGTGATGGTAGTTGAAAAATGTGTGACATGTTCTATGTGAATTATCCTCTACCTCATATCACAATGCTTCTCAGAGAGAAGATCCAGACGGACCTCCAAGACATCACCAAGGGAGACAAAGAACCAGAGGAGACCCAGACCCCCTGGAGGAGGAGGAGGAGGAGGTGGTACCCAAGGCAGGAAGGATGATGAACCGGACTTCGTCCAGAGAAATATTGATGTGAGCATCTCAAAATCATTGTGCCTCGGTTCAGAGAGAATTTGTTCAGCAAATCTATGTCATTTCTTTTTTTCATTTATAAGTGACCAGAATGACAAAAATTGCAATTTGACTAACCAACCGTATTTTAAATTCTGTGAGGGGTATAGCTGATAACTGTGTTGGATGAATAGTTTTGATTGAGTGTTATTGAAAGGCTGGTGGTCACAAACCTTTTTGCATTACCAGGACAGCCAAAATAAAATGAAAAAAGCAAAACTGCATTTGAGATTTACCAACAGGTTGAGAGTTCAACCATGCCTGTATGGATACATGCACATTAGCACAACTTTGCAAATCAGTCTTGTGAAAGACAGAAAGAATATGTTGACATAGTCTCAGCCATCTGTCGATCCCATGAGTTGGAAACTGTGTTTGTGTCAATTTTCTGTGATATCATCTCTGCATTGTCTGAAATTCCGTCCCCATAATGTTGTTTCATTTTTCTTTCTTGTATATCCGTGTAGTTGGCATCGGATGCGGGCAGCCTGATCGCCATGACTGATGATGAGAAGAAACGACTGGAGGACCTACTCCAAGATGTTGAGATGCTTGGTGAGGAGGACCCCACAGAGGTACGTTGCTAGGCGTGGCCACCCAGAAACTTCTCTTCTCACCTGCTGCCTTTCACTCCGCACAGTCCATCTCCTTCTCTCACTGCAGTTTCTCTACACGCCCATCATGCACACTCACCACTTCTTGCAAATTTGTGGATAATCAGTTGTCACCCACTCTAAGGGGATAGGATAAGGAGTGAGAGGGAAGGAGTAGGATTGGAGGAGGCAGTGTATCAAATAGAGATAGGCTCATTGCTCCGTAAAATGTCTGGCATGCTTTTCCACAACATTCAATTTTGTGGTCACAATTGTACACTCCATATTAGTTTCACCAAAAGATTCTGTCATCATTCATGGAAGATTTCTATATCATGTGAAAGAGTGAGACAGTCAGAAATGAGATGCAGTAAGTGGCTAGCAAAATGTAATGTATGAAACACTTTATGCATATCATGATAATCTTTCCTGACAATTAGCGGGATACAAATCTCGAGATTTGCATTGCGATCGGTATCTCGAGTTTTCTGCACGTGTGGACAGAAAAAACCTGAAAATTAGCGCGATGCTAATCCCAAGAAATCTTGCGCTAATACCTCAATTAGCGGGATAATTTGCCCCCCGCCGGTACGTGTGAACGGTCGGGTTTAGACTCTCAAGTTTTTATATCCCATCATGCAATGCGCACATCACAACAGCAAAGCTTCTGCGAAGAGGTCCTTCACCTCTTTAGCGCACCACAACAACAGCACGTGAACCACACCACTGACGTGCAAAAAACAATGGACAAAGGGAAGTGCGCGCAGGCAGTGATAGAGAAGGGCACTGTGTGACCCAGTTTGCAGGTTTGGCTGTTATCTCGATCGGCAATTAGCAGGATAATTCTGTACGTGTGAACGATTGCAAAAAACTCGAGATTCTGAGCGTGATTGCTCTCCCGCTAATTTGGAGCGTGTGAACGGTTGCAAAAAATCTCGAGATATGGAGCGCAATCGTCATCCCACTATTTTGTATGTGTGAACCCGGCTAATGATAATCCTGTGTGTTTTTGTTGCTTTTTTGTTTGTCAGGCCACACAACCAGAAGTAGCTGGGCTCCAACTGAAGGCCATGCCTGGGACAGGCTACCAGCCAGACAATGACAGCCAGAAACTCTTGGAAGACATTGATGAGAAACTGAAGAACCTGCTCCCAGCTGATGACTTCACCAGCATCTGTAGTACTCCATCTCTGGTGAGGAGTTTTTTTTTTTGGTCATATATAAAGCATGTACTTGTAAATTTTAAGTGATTTACATGTTATTTGTAAGCAATATATGCACATTATATATGGTACACCACTTACCTATATAATATGTGATCATATAGTAAGAAAGAAAAAAAAAATGTTATTTCCATTTTGTTACACAATTCCCATATGCATTTTGAAATTAGCAAAAGAATGAAAAGATTTAATACTTACGTGATTACTCATTCATTTCTGACAAAGAGGGCATCCAAAATAAACGCTCTAGCTTTACACAAAGCGAAGGAGGATATGTGAGTGTAATCTCAGTCTGACGATCCCATCTTATGGGCCATTAGTATTAACCCAGCAAGTTTGGAGGAATTTTGCTACAAAGTTGTCATATCTGCAAACTGGCAGCATTGAATTTCACTGCATATGCTATAGTGGACCAAGATTAGATGAAACTGGTTAAATGAGTTAAATCTGTGCAAAATCAGAAGGAAATTAAAACAGATTACCACTTCGAAAGAAAAACATTTTCACCATCAAAGAATCAATCCTAAATGTATAGGTTAAGAGGCCTTGAAATTCTTCCATGAGCACAATTTTCAATTAGAAAAAAAAATCCATAAGAGTTTTTTTATGCCTCCGCAACGAAGTGGCCGGAGGCATTATGTTTTCGGGTCGTCCGTCCGTCCGTCCGTCCGTACGTCCGTCCGTCCCGTTTTGTTTTTGTCAATATCTCAAGAACCGTGTGGTGGTTTTACATCAAACTTGGTATGAGGGTATATCCTTGGGGGATGATACTTTGTGTGGATTTTAGGGTCACAGGGTCAAAGGTCAAAGGTCACAGGTTATTTTGTGAAAAAAAATGTGAAATTTCATGTTTTTCTCCATATCTCGCAAATGGTTCAAGGTATATTCATGGAACTTAGTATATATGCTTGTATCGATGGGCAGTGATTATCTAGGGAAGTTGGGGGTCATGGGTCAAAGGTCAGGGGGGTCAAAGGTCAAGGTCAACTCTTCAAAATATCACTACTTTCCTTAAATGCAATATGCCTGAAGGGTTTTTTTTTTTTAACTTGATGTATGGCATGTATTACCCAATGTATATTTTTGGGGAAGTTTCTTGCCAAAAGGTCAAAGGTCAAAAGGTCAAAGGTCAAGTGAAAGTGCTAAATTGCACTTTTTCCTCCATATCTCGAAAGTAACTCGAGGTATCATCATGAAGCTTACATATTCATGCATGTTCAACCTAACAGTGATTCTCTTTGGAACTGTGAGGTCAAAGGTGAAAGGCCAGGTTTAGATAATGCTATTTTCCCATTTGATACTGAATTATACTTTTTCTCAATACCTTGAAAATTACTCAATGCATAAACTTATAAAAGGGTCAAAAGTCAAGTAAAAATCATCAGTTCCCCAAATACCTGCACTGTGACATTTTAATCATTCATCCAATTGAACCTAGTTCTAGGAAAGTGAACATTCAGCACATTTGTGTCAAACCTGTCATTTTGATATTTTGCCAATTGTGTGAAACTGTCATCACACATTGTCAAGACATTGTACTATAGACCTATTAGGAGAACCATGCATTATGGCGGAGGCATATCAGTAGCCGTAGCGATATATCTAGTTTTTTTAAACTTTCACCCTATGAAACGCTAACAAGTAGTAGTAATGTCATAATGAAAAGATACAGCACCAAGGTACAGCAATGTGATTCCCAGGACTTGATGGACTAATGGTAGTTTTGTGCATGTCATTGTGACTTCTCAAAGTTGGCAGAACGTGGTCCCTCCTCCTTCAACCCCCTGGCCTTTGAGCTCGGGGAGCGGATCCTACAGGAGACGAAGGAGAGCAGGACCCATCAGGAGAGACTGAAGGACATCGAGGAGGAGCTGGCCCACCTCCAGCTTCAGGTGGAGGATGAGGTAAGGAGGGAGGATCTTGGAGAAAGATTCCTTCTTGGCTCTTTCACTGGTTCCATGACATTTGTTCCTGCGACATTTGCTTCCGTGAAATATCTGCACTCTTAAGCCACACATAAATTCCACCCACAGACATAACCCTCACCCAAATCCTAATCATCACATCAAACTAAACCTGGAACCCTATTACAACCCTAACCCTAAATCCTTGGAGAAGATAAGACTGGAGCAATTGTCGCAGGAGCATTTGTTGTGTCACCCTTTCACCTCCATGTGTCTGCACAACAGTCCCGTAAGTATGGCAACATTCCACCTTCACACACTCCAACCAATCTATCCCCTTCTCTCTTTATCATTATCCACCCAGGGAGGCACTTCAATGTGCAGGTCATGTTGGATGATAGCAGGCATCTGAAACATACTTTAATTAAACTTAAAGACCCAAACTCACAAAGGTGGTTCAAATTTAGATCATGGTTTATGCAAATTTCTTCTGAAACCATGGTCAAAATTTAGACCACTTTTGTGAATTTGAACTAGAGACCTCAGTTAACATTCTGTGATTGCTGCCTTTAAATGAAATACATGTATTTAAATATGGATTCCACAGTTTTTCTCTGAGACGAGAGAAAATTAAAAAACATATGTATGAAAATGTTATTTCTCAATATGAAGCATTGAAAGGGTTAGAGCTTTTTTTTTTTTAACCTTTCACTGTGTAGTATATGCAACCAAGATTTTCTTCTTTGTTGTTTATTTGCCTTTGGTTCAATGGATGATGGTTGCTTGCTTCAAACATAATTGATGTCATTAACAGTTTTGTATTGTTCATAGACAAAACAAAGCAAGGACAGAGATGTGTTTCATCCACCAAGCACACTGATCATCACTGAAAATGAGAACTATACTTTGTGAATTACTACATCAAAACCCATGAACATAGTGATACTCCGTCCTTGTATGATCGTCAAAGATGAAAGCCAGGAAGGCTGTAGTAAAAGTCTGAGAAAGTATCTCGCTTCTGCCTCTCAGGCCATGGCACCAGTAGCAATATTTAATAAAATACAAATAAAAAATTTTTAAAAGCCCATATCTCCCCTCCCCCTCTTTAGATCTCATCCCCATCGCTGTCAAAGGCCCAACTGAATACCCTGCTCCAGCGATGCTCTGAGGCCAGTGACCGGACCATGACAGAGATCACATCGCCCCGCCTACCAGCCATGTCCTCCACCTCCTCCTCTCCCTCCGCCTCCCCAAGGGCTAACACCAACCAGACAGAGGTTCCCAACAGGGCTGTGGGCACTCAGGAGAAGAAGCTGTCCGATGACAAGCTACAGCAGTTGCTCTCTGAGGCCAAGGCTAGCCTGGGGCTACTGGCCCTGGAGAATGCCCCAAGCACCAGGGCTAGTAGCAGGACAGAGACGGAAGTGACCACCAGCAGGGAATCCCCCCACCAGCTGGGTTTGTCCCTCGGAGACTCCCCTCGATCTGAAATGAGCTTGAGTGAGTACCAAAGTCCTTTTTCTTCTCTGTCAGGAAATCTGAGTAGTGTGTGCAAATGTTAATGTTTGTAACCGAAAAATCAGGAAGATTTTCTTTCTTTTGATGTCAACACTAAGCCAAAGAGATGTTCAGGGGGTCATGGGGATAGAAAGTAAAGGCATCAGTCATGCACAGCCTCCCACCAATCCCTTTGCCATTCCTTCTTACCTCTTAACTCAGGGATAGCGTGGTTATTCATTTGCCTCATCTATTTTTTCTTTAAAATTTACTCTCTCTCTATATAAATATATATAAAGGATAGTCAGTCCCAAATGTCTTTATGTCAATTACTGTAAGTTATTGAAAAGAGCAAGTTATCAGTAAACAAATATCAGCAAGATCAGACACATTTCTGGGAAGTACCAACTATAGTTGCATGTTGGTTAAAAAAAGAAGAAATTTGTAACATAGCAAACTAGAAATGTCGCTATGGCGACTGATGCCTCCGCCATAATGCAGGATTCTCCCAATAGGTGTATAGTATAATGTCTTCACAATGTGAGATAACAGTTTCACATAATTGGCAAAATATTGAAATGACAGGTTTGTCAGAAATATCTTGAATGTTCACTTTCCTTGAACTATATTTGCTATAATTGTCTATTAAAGAGTGCAGGTACATGTATTTGGGGAATTGAGGATTTTTACTTGACTTCTGACTGACCCTTTTAAGTTTATGCATTAAGTAATTTTCAAGGTATAAAGAAAGAGTGTAATTACAGTATGAAATATATATATATTTTTTTGCATTTAAACCTGGCCTTGACCCTTAACCTTTGACCTTTGACCTTCTGGCAGGAAATTTCCATGAGAATCTCCATTAGGTAATACATGTATATTAAGTTTTAAAAATAATAATGCAAGCATTGCATATACTAGTATATGACGGAAATAGTAAAATTTTGACGAGTTGACCTTGACCTTTGACCCCCTGACTATTGACCCATGACCCCTAAATTTCCTAGATAATCCCTGCCAGTCAATACATGTGTATGTACCAAGCTCCATGAAGATACATTGAACCATTTGTGAGAAAAGTTAAATTGTAACATTTTCACCTAATCTTTGACCTTTTGACCATTGACCTTATGACATGAAACTCTCTCTGGAGAATCTTTATGCGGCAGTACATGTCTACACTAAGTTTCAAGAAAATACCTTTGGGCATTGCATGGATATGGGGAAATAGCAACATTTTTAGCATTTGACCTTGACCTTTGACCTCTTGCCAATGTTACTAAAATCTACTCAACTAATTGCCGTATCATACATCATCCTTGGACCAAGTTTGGTGAAAGCTGCTTCATCCAGTTTTGAGTTATCATGTAAAAAAATAAATTTTAGGATTTGACCTTGATCTTTGACCTTTGACCTCTGTCCGATTTCACTCAAAATTAATCTAGTAATTGTCCCACCATACATCATCCTTGGACAAAGTTTGGTGAAATTTGCTTGATCCAGTCTTGAGTTATCGCGTAAACAGATACAATTTCATGATTTGACCTTGACCTTTGACATTTGGCCGATTTCACCCAAAATCTAGTCAAGTAATTGCCCCATCATACTTTATATTTTGACCAAGTTTGGTAAAATTTCAGTCAATATTACTCAAGTTATCGCGTAAACGAATGCGGACGTACGTACGTACAGACGTACGGACGGACGGACAACCCGAAAACATAATGCCTCCAGCACCACTTCGTGGCGGAGGCATAAAAAAGAATATTTCATGTAGTAAAAATGTTTCATATTGTCTATTGAGCACCTAATAACAGCATTTTAATTTTGTGACTATGATTGTATTTTGATGCTGCTTATTCTACTTGGTTGTACACATGTCATTTCTTTCACATTTTATTGAAATCAATGAAGACATTGTCCAAGCATTTCCCTCATTTATCCCTCTGTTGATATTCTTGGCACTTGATGAATAGTAACTTCAATCTAACTAAGCATGGATTGAAGCCTTATAGAATCTACTTTTTGTTATGTGTGCAATCCCGATGGTGCAGTAATTAGAGTTTTCATGTTTGCCCTCCTTTGATGCAGATACGTCGCGGAGTCTGGTGTCTCACGACGTGATCCAACAGCTGTTGAAGAACCCACGCACGACCATGCTGCAGTCGCGAAACCATAGCACTAACGATCACCAGCTGGAGGTCGACAGGGATCTGGATGACGATGAACTGAATGCCTCTATGGACAGATAGCGTGAAAGCGCCCTGTCCTTCGCCCATGATATATAGGATGGGATGTATTCAATTTATCAATGTTGATTTGGAACTCACACACTCTTCACTGTCTACAAGTTGTATTTTACTCTCAACATTTTTTTTTCTCCGTTTGATATTCCTGAGGTCTGTGTCATGAAGTCATCACATAAAAGTCTTTACACAAATCTCAGAATGGCCAAAGTCGCTCCTATGTAGCTATGAGAGACTTTCAAAGAGCAGTAAAATCCATTTCATGAAGTCTCATTATTGTGTATTATGATCAAAAAGTCTCTCATAAGACTTTCATGAAACAGACCCCTGGTTATAAAACTCCCATGTGTCTCTTCATGTGCCCTATCAACATATATGATTTGTCTCATAACAGACTAGGCCATAGTTGTGTATCAAATATGTGTCTTTCCAGTTGAGTTTGCAATATGCAGAAAAAGCTCTCTTCCAGACATCTCAAGTGCTCCACGTACTGGTTGCCGAGTTTAGCCCAGTGGTTACATCATAGCCATTCAAACCAGTAGGTTACAGGTTTAAATCTCTGCTGATAATGGTTTCTCTTTTATCTCAGTTCAACCATTTGATTTCCTGTAAAATTGTGCCTTCACTGTTCTACCTGCTGCCTGCCTGACA
Organism: Diadema antillarum; assembly: GCF_040938485.1. Lineage (NCBI taxonomy): Eukaryota > Metazoa > Echinodermata > Echinoidea > Diadematoida > Diadematidae > Diadema > Diadema antillarum. The sequence continues at coordinate 802,117 of NW_027271632.1, forward strand.
TAGCCGGGACGTTTCAGTGCTTGTAGGATGTGTTCAGGTCCGAATTGATTGGTAACCTTTGCTTCCATGTAGATGATTTCAACAGAATTACATACAAGGCTCGCTCATATGAGGTAATTTCAACTAACTATAAGCAGCAGTGACATAGCTGTCAGATCGCTAGATTTTAACCAGAAGGGCGGTAGTGATAGGTATGTGACCATCTATGACATAAGGTAGCTGGATGAAAATGGTGGAGGGGGGAGCACAATTAAAATGCCCTAACCGCCTTGTCTTTGTTATGGTAATGCCACAATGTTCTCTATGGGTTTAAAGGACTTGATGTTCAATGGAATTGCAAAAGATACAACTGTCATTGTCTTGCTCTTTTCCAAGACCTGCTTCAAAGAAATAATAGTTACCCTGAAATAATAATTTTAGCCAGCTAGTTGCCATTTCATAGAGAGGAAAATTTTCTCCACACAGCCTGACTTGTGTATTGGTCTCTTTCCCTGGTGCATCTGTGTTGAGGATGGTGGTGGTGTTTTTGAGGACATTGCAAAGCAAAGCAGAAATAATGCACTTGTTGCATCCTTCAGTGGGCACTCTATCATGCATTCTTCACAGAACTGGACTCAGAGACAAATACTCTTGAGCTGAAAGGAGGGAAAAACAAATGAAGCACAATATTAGCCCACTTTGAAGTCTGTAGACAGTGTGTATATTGCTGATACTGCTCCTACCAGCCAGAGGTATTCTTTTCCTCAGTATGTTATTATTGTACACCTTAATTCATATCCTTACTGGACTTTTGGCCTTCTGTTAACAGGCAAAGGAAAAAATGCAAATTATATTCTTTTTTGTTGTAATATTTTCCATTCTTGTAATATGCCATGTAAATAGATATTTCAATATTTGCAAAATGAAACATTATTGTACTGCCTCGGACTGTGTGACTCATACTCTCTAGGCTAGTCATGTATGATTTGCACAGCAGTGTCAAAAAATTAGTGTTCATTGCTATAATTGCCATTTGTCATGCAAGACAGTCCACCACACACACACAAACATACACATGCATATTGACATGCAGACACATAAACATCTGTCATAAATTACATTCACTTATATTCACTTATGTAATGGACATGGACACAAATTTGCATAAAAGTCATCAGTTTTTATTTTGAAATAGTTATTTTTTGCTTCTTTATCATGAAAATGTCACTATACCATACTGTAAAAGTGGAAATTTTCGCGGTGTTGAAATTTTCGCGCATTTCGCGTAATCCGAAACTAGCGCGAAAATAAAAGCACGCGAATATTTTTGTTTGCCATATGTTCCAGTAGTCGATGTTTTGATTCCGCGAAATCAAAAACATGTGAAACTCTTCTCAGCTCGCTGAATGCGAAAAATTAGTCACGCGAAAATATCCACTTTTACAGTAATCATTCACAATCACAGTATGTACTGACTGATACACTGACATCAAATCATACAGAAAGATACACAAAAAGTCAAGCCTGCATCAGAACAAGTATACAATCATTCTGTAAATAGCTTACAAGCCCTTGATCTCTCCACAGAGATCATTGTACTAACCCAAATGTTGGTATGAGAATGAAGTGAGAAAGTTTTTAGACCTTTGTAGCACAAACTCCCCTATGAGAGTGCTGAGAGTACTGAAAACCTTGAGTCTTCCGGTATGGTGGTCTCACTGGACATACTGGTGGACTGATGGGTTCAAGGGAATGAAAAATGGAAAGGAAATGTACCATCACTCATTGCAAATAATCTTATCTAGCACCTCAATTTCAAGACTTTGCACATAAGTAGCACAATTAGGCGCATTCATGACTGATAATATTCGAAATCAATTAATCTTAATGTCTGTATCAATTCCAAGTCTTGGCTCACATTTTGCGCAGTAAAGTTATAATGAACTTGCTTTCTTAAGGTTTATGTTTTAAAGCAAGAGAATACACTGTATTCATCTTCAAATAATTACTTTACCATTGCTTTACCATTACTCAGTTCAAATAATCTTACCTAAAAGTAACAATTGTACATCTTTATTCATATATAGCACATAAAAATTATGACAAATTTCAAGTTATACATCCTTTATGGTTGATGTTCCAAATATTGAGGTCATTCGTTTTCAAACTACTTTGTATTTTGTTGCATTTTTCCACAGGTAGTATAACTTTATTTTCTCAGCAACAAAAAGTGTAGTTTGGAAACGATGCAGCTCTAAGCTCACTGGGACAAAAACAGTGCAATGTAACTTCTTTGGCTTTTTGAAATATGCAGTATATTGTTCTGGAATACATATAACATACCTTGGATAACATACCTTGGAAGTGGGCATAAAGTTAAGACACACTCTCACACTGAGCATGTCTTTTTGCTTTCAAAGGTTCAGTGAGCAATAGGGCTTTGTAATGCATCTATCATGTCTAGCAATTTTCATCAAATAAACATTGAATTCCTCATGGAATTACATGCTCTTTCATATTTCATAAGTGTTTTCTCATTATCTCACCATAAAATGTTAGAAACCTGAAATTAGGTCTCAACCAAAACTATACATTCCCTTTAATCTAAAATCCTTTACAGAGAGAGAAAGGGAAAAAATTCTACTGTGCAGAAAATCAAAGGCTAACCAGATGTAGAAATCTAGAATGCTGAGAACTTTGCAAGCCTAAATCTATTCATAAAAAATGTTCTATGAGCACACTGCCACAGCTGTGAAACAAAACCTTGGACACACACTTAAATCACCTGTGACAAGTGCATCACAAATACACATATTGACGTATCAAACAGTTCAATTTTTGAGAATAATTCCCAAACATAATATACCTTACATCACAAGTGAAATAGAACTGAGCACATCTTCATTTTTTTTTTTTTCGTCACCTTAACATTTCTTTACTCGATTGCATCATATATGTACAAATATTCATTAGCAAAACAAGGCACAGTATGTTTTGAGGATAGAACGCTGTTCATGAAGTAAGAAAACACAAACAAACCTAAAATCTGGTAGCTGTAAGAAAGTAAACACAAAAAACCCAGAAAAGATGCATTTGCAATAAGTATTTACGACTTGTCTCGATAGAAAGCAACATAATGTTAAGGCGTGGGCCTTTTCAATGGAGAAAGCATTGAATTCAACATTTGTCATGGAATGAGGCAAATGAAAGGAATCTGATGATTAAAAGAATACACCCATCATCCATGGTATCCTGAGGGTAGAGTTCACATTGTGTGATGACTGACACAGTGTATTTGGTGCTCATCATTCCCTTCATACTCAAAAAGGCCACATCCACTTTTCCACTTCCGCATCGAAAACTTGCCCTGCTAACTCTTCAGATTGTTTGGTATCTACAGGGCCATTAGCAACAGTTGGTAAAGTGGGTGTTGACCAGGCACAATTTTGCTACGTGAAAAAAAGATGATTACATGATGCGTAAAAATGTGCAAAACCTGTGAGGAAGTTTCAGACTTGCAACAGAACTTGTTTGCAATCACATTTCAGAAATGTGTTTAGAGTTGCAGTGTTTAGACAAGAAAGCAGTCCCAGGCCTGTCAAACAAGCAAGTCATGGAACATTTTCTTGCAAGAGAACTCAACATACATGCACTCACCTCCAGTACACCAATGACAAAACAAGAACTGAGATACATGTTTGAGAGGGAAGTCATTCAATTAGCATGGAATGCATTTTGAAACATGTATACAAATAGGTTTTTTCATATACAGTGTATGGGGGGGGGGGGGCAAATATGAAACCTATGCAATACATTAAAGGATTTGTAATAATCTAAAAATAATTGGTTGATTCCTTGTTCTTTGTTCTGAGGCCTGAATTAGATTTGATAGTGGGCAATGCATACATCTAAAGAGCTTCAGTCATAATCACAATGATGTATTTGTCATGGGAAAGACGTTGGCCATGGCTTGATTTGATTACAAATAAAACAGTTGCTTCATGCTGCATATCAATTCTGGGCTGTTTCCTTTTTTGGGAGAAATTCTTATTATCAAAGGTTTCCTGTTCTGATATAACAAAATGATATAATCAATTGTGTGCACAAAAACAAAAGTGGTTACAATTGCACCTATCAAAAATCATTACATGACTGTCAGATTGACTGATCGATGTGATTATTAATCATGATTCCATTCCTTCCATGGAATATGATGTCTATGTTCCACATGACCAGTTTTGCCAAAATTTTGCAACGAAAGCTACAGTAGGCAGATTATTATGGAATTAGTGGATAAATAAATAATGATGTAAACTACAATAATCTGCAGATATTCTGCACTTGTACCAACACAACATTAGATTTCAGAGAAGAAAACAAAGATTTCACATGTGACCATCCATTATGCTAGAGTCACACACGGCCGGGTCACAAAACGGATTTGATCCAGGTGAAAATGAGCCGGATTAGTCCCAGAATGGAGGGCAATTTATGCTACAGTCACACATGGCCGGATTTCGAACCAGGTCCATAGGAAATTAAAATCGTATCGTCCCGGTTCGAGGCGTAGAGACCCGTATTGACCCGTCTAAAAATCCACTTTAAAATCCTTAACTGAATCCTTTTCGACTTCTATCGACCTGTGTCAATCCGCTTCGACCCATACCGACCCGGATGTAAACCTTGTCATCATCCGTTGCATGAAGGCAATGCGGTATACAGCAAGGGTCCATACGGTTTTACGCTGCGGGTTGCAGCAGGTCAATGCAAGTCAACGCGGTTCGGGAACAGGATCAATTCGGATATCAATACGGAACTGAAATCTGTGAGAAAATTTTGAACATGACCAAAAATTTTTACCACCGTATCGTAGCCCCCAGAATCCATCAGGCTTTGACACGGGTTACGATGCGGGTCAATACGGGTCTCTACAGCTCGAACTGGGTCGATACAGTTTTAATTCCTTATGGACCCGGTACGAAATCCGGCCATGTGTGACTCTGGCAATAGATTGCCCCCTTTGACAATGGACATATGAGACATACAGACAAACTTTAACACTTCACTAGAAATGGAATGATCACACTAACCTACAGTTGTATTGTCAATTTGAGGCATACAGCATGACAACAGGTCTATTCAATCACCAGCATCACATAGGACACAATACTACTGTATGTCTCTTCTTCGGTACCCTGTGTAATATCAAGTGCTATCCTACTGGCCTGATTTCATCACTGAGTAGCAAGATTAATACCATGTCATTTTAGTCAGACAAGCAATTCAAACCCCTACCCCCAACTGACCATGCATAATTCTGTGAAACACTTCACCTCAAATATTCCCAACATTACACTGCTACTGGCAATATATCCATCCTGTTAGATTAATGAGTGTGTGTGTGTGTTTGTGTGTGTGTGTGTGTGTGTGTGTACATCTGTGAATGCTCCCCTGTGGTGCGATCAAATGTAAAAGTGATCTGATGTCATCACACAGGTCTCAAAAATAAACCCGCAAACAGAAAATGCCATATCCCCTCCGGTGCTGTCGGCTCCTTCTAAAACGTGGAAATGTCACCGTAATTCTTGTTCCACTCCTCGTACGCGTTGATGGAGTCTTGCGGCACACTGCGCCGTATTCTTTTCAAGGATTCGTAAAAGTCGCTGAGCGTGATATTCCTCACCTAGTTAATAAATTAGGAAAGAATAAGACCAAGGCAAGTGAAGCTTAAAACAGGTTGGAATGCAATATATTTTTTAAAAATTTTTTTCACTTCTAAACTTGTAATAATTCTTCTTTCTTTTTTAAATCTAACAGTATACAAATGATGCCCAGAACAGAGTGGATCGGTGAGAACTGGATGCGCGAGTTTAACTTTGGAACTGTTTAAACCCAAGAACGCAGTGAGTGGGTTTTAGACTGTTCCAAAGTTAAACGAGAGCATCCAATTCTCACTGATCCACGAAATAGGCCTGTGCATCATTTGCGTTATAAAATGGGCCCGTAAATTCATGAAATACAACCATTTTCCCCATCATGCATCCGGTACACCTACAACACTATACAAGACTTGAGCCATGCATTCGATTTTACCGGATGCATGGCTCAGTGTGGATCAGTAAAAATCAATGCATGACAATTGACCAATCACATTGCAGAGACTCTAAAGCCCATTTTATGACACATATTAAGAAAAAAGAAGTAAATCTTTTCACCTCAATTGTGACTAATCCTAAGAGTGTTATTCAAGGAGAGTTTCTGTCATGGTAGATCAGAAATTCAACACCTTTCACCCCATTTTTAGCAAACACACACAAACAAAAAGCCTATAAAAGATCTGAATGTCCAACATGACACTGAATCTTACCTCCTCAGCAGAAGTTGATTTGACAGCATTTGGTCCAAGTTCTGCAATGATCAGAAGGAAAATAAAAGCATGGATGTTTCACATTGCAACATTATGGATGTTGACGTCAAAGAGAAATGCATATACGACTCGCCAAGTGTTGTGATTTGAAATGTTACCAGACTTCAGCTTCATGCAAAGATTCATCCCAGGTTACATTGTAGCTTTTATTCACGCATTTTCTTTTGAATAACAAAATGAGGATTTACTAGACGGAAAGTGTGAGAGAGATACTGCTCTTACTGTTTCCACATCAATTACCTGAATTTTGTTGTCACCATTATCATCTTTCTTCCTCCTTTTTCTCTTGCCTGTCCTCCTCCTCCTCCTCCTCCTCCTCCTATCATCATCATCATCATCATCACCACCATCACCATCACCAACATCACCATCATCACCATCATCATCTTCATCATCATCATCCCCATCATCATCATCATCACCATCATCACCATCATCAATATCATCATCACCATTATCATAATCAATATCATTGCCATCACCATCATCATCACCATCAATATCATCCCCATCACCATCATCATCATCATCATCACCATCATCATCATCATCATCACCATCACCATCATCAATATCATCCACATCACCATCATCATCACAATCACCATCACCACCATCATCACAATCACCATCACCACCATCATCCTCATCATCACCGTCATCATAATCAATACCGTCATCATAATCAATATCATCACCATCACCAACATCATAATCAGCACCACTATCATCATCCTCATCATCATCACCATCATCACCTTCATCACCATCATCATAATCAATATCGCCATCACCATCATCATCTTCACCATCACCATCATCATCACCATCATCATTACCATCGTCATCATCATCATCATCACCATCATCACCATCATCCTCATCATCATCCTATTCATCCTCACCATGAGGCTTATCTCCCCTTTGTCACCCCTGAAATGAGATTGTGACCTCCCAGCTCATTCTGCTATAACCACTGTTGTCTACAGGTGCTAAACCACACCCCCATGTAACATACCTCTGATGGGTCCCAAGGCAGCGTCTTTGGCTAAGGCAGTCAGGTCACTCCCTGAGTAGCCCCGGGTGAACTCTGACAGCCGGGTCAGGTCAGCCTCATTCAGGGGGTTCTTGTTCTTGGCCAGCAGCTGCCTAAGGAGTTCTTTTCGCGTCTGAGGAAGAAGCGTACAAAGTTTAATATGTGGAATGTGCATCTGTTTTGTATTACAGAGAGGAGGCATATTCCTTATCTTGGCCTCTTTTTACATTTATATTTTTGCTTATGAATAATCTCCTTTCTGTAACTACAACCACCCATTTATACCACTTTCTTTAGCTGTCATTGCTTCTTTTCTTCCCTTTTTTTCCCATCCTCTTCTTCCTTATCCTCCTTTCTATTGTCACTTTCCCCATTCATCCTATCTCTCTCACTGGTAAAATTGTAACATTTTGGACAAGTGGAAATTAAAGAAAGGAAGAATTTTCTCCTTACTACCTTTGAATAAGTACACATAGCAGTTCAAGTTGGTTCGGAATTCAACTGTAAGTATACTTCTTTCGTCTGTGTTACGTAAGATTATCATTCTTTACTCATATGAATGGAATGAAACATCAAAGCCTTGCTCACATCTTGGTCTGGCATCTGGATGTAGACCCTCTTGACCAGTCTGCGAAGGACAGCATCGTCCAGCTCCTGAGGCCGGTTTGTAGCCCCCATCACCAGGATCCGCTCACTCCCACTAGCCTTCACCTGCAGCATTGAGGAGTGGGATATATTCAGACACTCTTCAGTCTATGCATGAACACTTCTTTCAAGATGCAAGGTGTGTCTAATTCATTAGCAACTTACTACATTTAAAGGTATCGTATAGTTTTGGTTGAGACCCAATTTCAGGTTTCTAACATTCTTTGGTGAGATAATGAGAAACCTCTTCTGAAATATCATAAAGCATGTAATTTCATGAGGAATTCAACATTTATTTGATGAAAATTGGTTTTGAAATGGCTAAGATATCCAAAACAAAGCGATTCTAATAAAGTACGAGACCCACCTTTTATTACAATCGCTTTCTTTTACTTTGATTTTGGATGTTTCAGTCATTCCAAACCTAATTTTGATCAAATAAACTTTGAATTCCTCTTAAAATGGTATGTTCTGTACTATTTCATAAGTGTTTTCTTGGCATCTTGCAAAAACTTAAAAGCCCAATTCTCATCTCCACCAATACTGTACCATCCCTTTAACCCTAACTTACCCGGGGGGTGGGGGGGGGGGGGGGGGTATAAGACATCAGAACTGATCACCAGTTGTTCTTAAGTCATGCATAACTTTACGAACAGCTTTATGAAACAGGGCCCAGGTGTGTCAATGGAATGAGTTAATTGAGATATCTTCAAATAAACATTTATACATCCTATCATATAGATATTAAACATAAACGTACACCATCAAATTCCAGGAGGAATTCTGTTTTCAATCTCCTGCTGGCGTCATGCTCTCCTTCTCTCCTCTCAGTCAGCAGGGAATCAATTTCATCTGGACGAGGCAAATCAAATGGAAAACAAATAAAAACGACTTAAACAAATAAAAAACGGCTTAAACAAATAAAAAACAGCTTAAGAATGACAATGAAATTGATTGATTTCTGCATTTCAACATAATGGTACATAGCACAAATACTCGTAATCAATCATGGTGCATGAATAATGAACAATATGTGATACGAATGATGAACAGCATGTGATACTTTTGCAAAGTTTTGAACATGTAAACCAATCTTCAAAACCTGTTGCCTTGAAGTCTAAGACTCTGCAAATCAATAAATATCCCGAACTATGTCTGCAATTGTAGATTTTCATATTTTGATATTGTGTTCAAAACTGCAATGGTGAATAAAACTTGTGGACTTAGCAAATTGATAAAGAGTAAATAGTATCTGATACTGTATGGTCATGAATTTAATAAATGTTAATCTTTTTTAGACAAACTGTGGTATCAAGTTTAACATTGTATAGGAGATTTTATGATGAGATGTATAGGAGATTTTATGATGACATCAATTTGAAACAGAAGTGCCCAAGTAAAATGGTTGTTATATCTTTTGTTCTTTTCATAATTAAAATCAGTGCGATATTATGACTACACTGAAGTCAAGTTCAGATTGATAATATCAGTATTCTACCAATCTGAGTTCATACACATTTCTGAGATGCAAAGAACCATATCTACAAAGATAAAACTCTGCTGCTGGACTTACCCATGAAGATGACCGATGGTTGCAACTCCCTGGCGATTGCAAAAAGCGCCCTCACTAGCTTTTCTCCCTCTCCTACGTACTTGGATGTCAGTGTGGCAGCACTGATGTTGAAGAAAGTGGCATTTGATTCATTGGCAACAGCCTTTGCCTGGAAGCAAAAAAAAAAAAGAGAGATAAAAAAAAAGAAACCTCATATCTAATACCAAGGATTAACATCTTGCTTCTTGGAATTTGGTACTTCATTATATTAACCATACAATGAATTACAATATAGAGGTACAGGGTTACGATTACTGCACACTGAACCATTCCAATGGGAGGATAACAGTTGCCCCTCTTCCTTGTTTCCCCTGCCAAATAGAGAGACACTTTGTCCTCACACATTTTTTAAACACTTTTTCCACACACTTCACCACAAACACTCTGATGTAACAAAGTGTGCCTCAGTACTTTCTTCCTTTCATCATTAGCACTTGTGCAGTCTTGTATGCATTAAAATCAATTTCTGCTGCAAAAATCTAAATATACCAACCTGCAAACTAAAACTTTTATAGAAAGAATTAAAATGTTAAGCATTCAGTGATTGTCAAGCGGCTTCTGGTGTGGTAGTGTGAAATATCTAAACTGGAAGTATTTGTCGATAATACTAATTATACAGCCACACTAGATTATGATAATAACTCAGAGCAGAAACCTTTTGAATTTTACCATAATTTTGTCAAACTACATGCATGAAAGATAATGTTGATGATGCATTTGAGAACCATTTCTACATAGCAAACAAAGTGCATAGATAAAATTCTAGGAAAGTAGTTACTCCAAATGCTACTTTGATGCAGGCTAACATGTCATCTTATCTATCTCACAAGATTTGTTCACCAATCTGAAAAGGGAAAAAGGTATATTTTTAATTTGCAGAAATCAGCGTGAGTTATCTGGGCCTTGATATACCATACATTTTCAACACCTTTAAGTCTTTCAGTTGAATCTTATTTATCTGCATCAATGCTCAAATTATGATGTACAATAATATGCCTGGGATACAACACTCTGTTGAAACCAAAGTATGCTATGAAGCATGTTGACCAAAGATTGGGATGAGGTGTTAGGATGTGTTCTTAAGAACCACTTCTAATACCAGCAACCACCATGGCAGTGGTTGGGAGCTGTATCCAGTGATCACTGGATTGATATCAATTGAGTATCTCACACAACAGAGACTAAATGAAAGAAATATTTATGACTTCTAAATTACATGATGGAACGATGTGTACCATCATGGACATGGAAGGGAGTTGTAACTAGTCATCACTGATACAATGTATCAATTGATTATCTCACACAACAAAGTCCAAATCGAAGAAATATTTCCTATGACTTTTGAATTAAATGTTGGAATGATGTGTTCGTTAACATTGATCTTTCAAAAATTACATCAACAACTCAGAGGAACAAAAAGTAACGTGCAGACGAGAAAACCGAAGCAAAGATTTCTATAATTGTGTACCTGGCAAGATATGAAATAAAATAGATTTTCATCATTTCATATCGTTAGTGATGGCGCACATTTGAAGAAATTACTTTCTGAGTTCTCCTTCATATTTCAAAGTTCAACATCAACATTTACTCGTCACTTTGTCAAGTGACTCATTCCGCTTCAGAAATGCCGACTGCCGAAAGCCCGCCTCATCCCTGTTTGGAGCTCTTCCAGTCCGCCCAGAATTCTGCTTGATGCAAAGAGCTACCGCTCGAACAAATTAATGATCACTACAAAGGAATAAGCACCAAGTCTAATCGACGAGAGAGGTCCATAGATGTAGCCATCTCCATCGGCTGTCAGATGGTTAAAAAAAAACATCAACTCATTCCTGCAGGGGGCTCGTGAGTCATTGCTTGGTACCTTGGAGCAGAAAAGATCTGCTGGTTTGAATAAGGTTAGAAATGGCATTGTTATGCAAACAAGAGATGTGAAAATACATCATTCCATCTTTTCCCACTCCTCCATTTAACCTACCTAACAGAGAATGAGAGAGAGATATGGGGGGAGAGAGAGAGATAGAAAGACAATGTGAGAGAGAAAAATAAAGAGACAGAGATAGAGAGGGAGATATACATAAAGATATATCGGCAGATATGTATGTAGATAGATGGAGAAAGAGAGAGAGAGAAAGAGAGGGGTGCAAACTGTCAATGAAAATGCAGAAAGTTGAATGAGAATAAGGAAACCCAATGATTGACATTGAACATTCAAACATAGCCTAGAGGGCTGAATATATTCACTTTGATGTAAAGGTCTAGAGGCTGGATGCAAATTCCGTCTGCTCGGAAGCTGGAGAAGATGCAGTGGAGGAGCGTGCCAATGAGATGTCCCCGCGGCAACGGGGGGAGGGTTAGTCATTCACGAGGAGGATTTATTTGATAAATATCGCAGCAAAATGAGACAAATTGAATTTTCAATTTTCATACCACCACTCTCTCGCCCCCTCCCCCTTCCTTCCTTCTCTCCCTTGCCTTCCAAGCTGATAGCAAGCCGAAGTCTTTACATTCAGATTTGTCCGTCCTCCCAAACCCCTGATTCCTCAGCTTCATCACAAGAACCAGGAGATAATTAGGTCTTGGTGCATCGGGGAAAGGGAGCGGGGAGGGGGAGAAGGAGGTGCTTGTAACAAAAAGCAAAATGGTATACCTTCCTTCCCCTTCCATTTTAATTGAAACCAAGCCCTTGGGCAAAAGGGCTGCGAGGGTGAGGGTGGATCAAGGGTTGCGTTCATTCCCCTCTCATGGCTGATGGGTCACAAAAGTGCACATCACAGTGGCACTCCAGACTCCAGTCACAACTTGTGATTCTATAGTCAAAATCATCTCAGAGAAATTTGTCATGCTAGCTAGGGCCCTGTATCACTTAAAGCTGCGATCAACTGTAATCTTACTCCATGTATTTTGGCCATTACATTGAAATTGCACTCAATCTTCAGACAGTCCGCGATTCTTATTGCACTGTCTGCAATTCTGAGTGCATCCGTTACTAGTTGCTGCTCACGAGATCTTCCCGATTTCTTCTAGGTTTCCTGTTTTGGTCTGTGCTTTGTCAGGTCTTTGTGTGCCTGTTACTCATATGATTACAATTACAATGTAATGACATCTGATTTTGCTCCATGGAAAAGTCTTGTTCCTGTCACTGTCATGCTAACATGTATTCCCAATTTTGTTTCAAGCAAGTTTAAAAAAAAAAAGTTTCTTTTGTTTGTTTTTTTGCATGTGGCCAAAAAGGCCAATATCCATATTGTTTTCTATTAATGTCTCACATTTTGAAATCAGTGCATGTAATGTGCATGGATAACTGTCCTCTGTTCATTGCTTAAAAAAAACAACACATATGCGTCAAAGCATTGGTGTGATTAAATGATTTAGACAAGTTTTGTTTTTTTTTGTTTTTTGTTTTTTTTGGGTGGGGGCTGAGGTCAATCACGCTAGAAGCTCAGTACCATCAGGAATATTCCACACACTGTCAGCATTTTTATCATTCCTCCTCCCATTTACTTGCTTACTCATGCTGGCCCTAATGTATTTCCCTTCTCAAAAGGACACCCATGAAAAAGAAATAATGTCAAGATACAGTGTCACCCAGCAAACATGGAGTTCCCAATGTCTGTGAGAAGGAGAATATTCTATTCCCACCATGTCTTGTTTGCCTTCCTTGTTCCTTTCTTCGATTGCTGTGGGCAAAAGAAATTGCACCATGCATATCGCTGACTGTGACTTTTTACCCCTCTCCCCATACAAACCCAACATCTGCACACAAAACACAAGCAATAGTATGGCACTCCACTGGGTAGCCTTTCATAAAGCAGTTCGCCAATACTTGCACCACATAATAATTTCAGTTTCCATGACAGCACCCAGGCAGCAAACCAATCAACCCACTGAGTATTTTAGTTGCTAATGCGACAGGTAAATGCCATTATCGTACGGTGCACTATCAACTGCCGTGACTTCATGTGATGGGGCCCCACTTCTTGAAGACGGAAGCTCTCTTGAATAAGCAACCTTATCGTTGTCCCTCAATGCAAGATTCAATCTGACATTACGATAGGACTTGCACATTTACAACACAATACTCATACATCTACTATCTAGAGAAAAGAGATTTCATTCAAATTTCTGCCCATTTGCCTTGACATCATCAAGCATTTTCCACCAGGATACACCAGCGGACAAATAATGGCATTCATACTACGTCCTTACAACAGTGTGCATCTTGAGGTATTCTACCATGCAATTGTCATTTGTATGGTACACTGAGCTTGAGTCTATTCATGACTTCTCAAGACAATTTCAATGAGGGAGGTCCCCACTATTAGAAAGGAACTATCTGGGCACTGTTTCATGCTGTTAGGCCCAACAAGTTGTCGGTCTCTGACAATTTCAGCAAAATCCTTGGTTTTGATTGACTGAGAAGCTCTGGTCACTGACTGTTACTATGGTAATTGTCAGAGACTGACAACTTGTCCGGGCTGACAACTTTTACCAAATGAAATGATGCCCTGGTGAAACATTTCATAACGTACTCAGGATTTGATGCTGTTGTCATCTGTGTTATCAAACCACGCAGACTTCACTTCTGACATCATCAAATAAAATAACTATTTTGATTTGTGCACAGGAGCTAAATACCATTGAATCCTATCCCTTTCTATTATTGTGCCAACATCACTGAAGTAACACACTCATAGATGCTTAATTTTGAAAACAAATGCGTAAAACAATGTCAACATCTGCAACGAGCATAATCATAAGCACAACTTCCCTACAGCTGATTGAAGCAGCCACGTGAATATGTCTGCTTGCCAGCAGCAAGCTTTCTGGATCAAAACATCAGCTCCTGAGTCTGGAATAAGACTATTGACACTCGCGGCCGTGTGTGGCAAACAGCGCACGCTGTAATTTGGCAGGAAATATGTGGATTAGCGCGATTATGGCAGTGCTCTGTAAAAATCTGTAACAGACTGATCTCCAGATAGCTATCTGGCCAGACAACCTCGCAGGGGGAAAAAATACCAAACACGTCAGTGGAGTGACGCTGCAAACTCCAAGACAGGTAATAAAAATATCAAGAAGGAAAACATGAAATTTATACAGCCTCCAGTTAATGGATACAAATAAAAAAATGCCCCATTTATGTGATTTCCCTTGTCATTATTAGCAAAATATTATTGGCAAAGACAATGTTTTCTGTTAAAGGGAGTATACAGTTCTGGTTGAGGTGAAGATTTAGCTTTTAATGTTTTGCGAGATATTAAGAAACCACTCTATGAGATGTCCAAGAGCATACAATTCTAAGGGGAATCAAAAGTTTATTTGATGAAAAATGGTTTTGAAATGACTGAGATACCCAAAAGCAAGGTGAAACAAAGAGATCCTAATAAAAGTCGTGGCCTGTCGCCTCTTATCATTATCGCTTTTTTTATATCTCGGCAATTTGAAAACCAATTTCATCAAATAAACGTTGAATCCTTCTTAAAATTACATGCTCTTTCATATTTCATAAGAGGATTCTTATAATCTCACTTAGGAATGTTATAAACCTGAATCCTCCCCTCAACCAGTATTGTACAGTCCCTTTAAATCAAACCATTATTTTCTATGGAAAGCACTCCCCTCCTGTCAAGCAAGCACGACTGTGCACACTAGATTTGGCATCACTGATATCACAACAGGACAATACAACACCCATACAGCACAAAGTTCATATTCATGTCTACCAAAAACTAGTAAGAGAAAAGAAAATCTCTTTGTGGCTTTCAGGATAAGACATTTTTTTTTCAGAAGATGAAATGTGAAAAATCAGGGTGTCCTAGTAAAATCTGAAATAGTGATTTTGGAGTATATCGAAATGCATCAAACAATGACATATAAATTTTTGTCCCTCCCTCCCGTATGCACACAGTCGCACACAATATGCCCTAACACATCAACGCAAACACACATGCACATACACTCGTCTCTTATTCCTCAGTCAGTGGATTCACTTACAGCCATAAGACACCTGTTGCACTTGAAGAGGGTGCAGGTAAACCCTCCTGGCTATGTAACATGAAGACCCTCCTCGTTTTTCATTAGACAGAAAACCCCATCTCCCATCGCCCCATGCACACTTATACGCTCTCAAACCGCCGGGGTCAGTTACAAGTGTGAAACTGACCGGTGCAGAGTGACCGTCGGGATGCTATCATATCATCAACTGACCAGCTAAGGACCCTCTTCAAGTCCTGCATGTATTGGACAGGGGTACAGGCCAAAAGGTATAGAGGGCAATTTTCAGTGACCACTGGCATGACAACAATCAGTCTTCACTCCAAGGCTGTCACTGAATTCCAACAGAGTGATGCTCTTGAAGAATCAAAATGACAAAAGTATTAACTTTCCCAAGGGTAATTTTGCCCCAACTGTCTTAATTTCTGATCTTTAGTGTTTTATAACTTCTCCTCATTCAACACAATACAGCTGCCACACCTTTCTTTCTGATACCTTTCTTGCCTATAAGCCACAGCTTATCTGCATTTCAGAAGCAAGATGCCTTCCCTGCAGCCTACCAAGTAATGGACGATTCTGTCATCCTTTTAGTCTTATTTCTCACTCCTCCAACATTATGTTTACTCATGTTTCTCCATACTGTACCTATATTTTCTTCTTCAAATGTGGGTATGGTTTGCCCCCTGCACATTTCTATTTCCACAGAGCATGCTCATTACATTCTTTTTGGGTTTAACATTCAAATCTTAATATTGTTGTTGGGTTTTTTTTCACAAATACATTGAGAGCATCTAAACATTAATCTCCTTTGCAATAAATGAGAGCATTGGACAGTTCTCCTCTTTTCTTTTTTAATCACAACTCTGTGAACATAGTTCATGCTCTCCAAGTTTTTCACTTGAATGCTACAACAAGACAAACCAGACACAAAGCAATGTCTATGAGGAAACAGGAGGACCTCCCCAAAAATAATAGGATTACCTCGCCCCTCATGTTTTCAATCTACATCGCCGGATGGTGAGTCTATGCCCAGCTAATGGTCCCTAGCATTATGTGTGTGTCCCACTCTAATCCATCCCTCTTGCATGGAAAGCAGAGGGACGACATGCATCTGTCCAGAACTTGTTTTTCTAATATTCGTTGACACAATCAACACCCCCAACGAGGCGTACCAGACCTGAGTCTGTCTTGCCCTCACAAGGTTTCCGGCAAAGGGTGGTTTAAATTACTAACCACTTCAGTTCATGTTTGCCATAAACACCTTAGTGCAGTAAGTCCTATACAACACAGCAGACAATCCCAGTGCAACGTTGTTTTGATATAAAACAATTCATATGATCTTCTTTTACAGCCTGATCATGGTTTGGGGAAATAACCATTGAATATATCTGAAAGCAGTGGTTGTTTGGGACAAGATATTTCATAAGATATGTGTGACTAATGCCCTAAAAAGAAATATACTGTCATGCTAGAATTTTGGTTTCTACCTTTTGACCAATTTCTCTTCAAAAAGACGATCATTGTATATATATGGTCTAATTAACTTACCTCAATGTTGCCACTTTAAAAAGTTTGATTCATTAACATTTTCCCTTTTCATTCAATTGTTCAGCCCATATGAAATCAATATCACGAAACTCAAGAAGTAAAGCTCCAGATTAAGTATCGAAACCATCCTTAGTTTTCACACTTATGCTATCGTGTAGAACATAAAGATATTTTTCAATAAGGTGGGAATTCTCCCCTTTTAAACCCTCTTAACCAAATCTGACACTCTTTGCATAATTCAGCTAATGAAAATGGCTTCCATTACTGCAAAGAAGCACATTCCTGGTTTAGTCTCATCCAAGCACTAATCAACAGAGTGGTATTATTGCTTATTTCCTCATGGTTCATAGTTGGCAATAAAAGGGTCAATCACTTACTCCACAGCTCAATAATTCCATCCAAAAGTTGTGATGATGAAGAAGACATGGCTGTGTGTTGTGACACTTTAAAAAAGAAAGAAATTGCAAGAGCCATGGGAACAACAGTTTTCTTTAGTTGCTCTGGGAAAAAGTGTTTAGAGGATATAACCCTGTTGTTTGCATGGCTGAGGGGTGCTATCAAGAAACCTACCACCATCACTACTGTAGGGTTCTTACCAGCATGGTTTTGCCATTGCCTGGTGGCCCAAAAAGCAGCAGGCCCCTGGCCGGCTCGCGGAGTCCAGTGAAGAGGTCTGGCCTGAGACTGGGGAAGATGACGATCTCATTCAGGGCCTGTTTGGCTGCCTGCTGACCAGCTGGGAGTTAGATACAAATGCAGAATGATTTCTCAATCTTTCTTTATATGTTGCTATATGTGAACATATGCCAACAACACTTGAGTATTCAGATGGGATTTCCAAGATAGATGTGATTATCAAATTTATTCATTTTCATGCAGAAAGATAACATACACGATTGTTTTTGAGTGAACACATTTTGATACATTTTTGCAAAGGATAAATCCACACAGGATTGGACATGCTGGCTAGTTTGCATTAATATGCTGAATAATAACTTTATGTGCAAAATACAAGGGAAACAATCTTGGCATAAGCACCTCTATTTTCTCTATCACAGTATGAAATAGACTGCCCAATGGGTAAATTTGTTACATATGATCTAATTTATAAACAACTATCACCTTGAAAAAAAAAATTGGCGTAAAAGCCTTCTGATGATGTCTGGAGAGTTTATTAGAAGAAAAAGAAAAAACTTCAGTCACGATTAATCTCCTCATTGGCAACCTGCAGTGCTGTGATTTAACATTTGATTCATTGCTCCCTAAATCACTAACATTATAAAATCATGAATGTTTGTGTTGGTCAGGCTCATTGTAATGCTTGGCAATGAACCCAAAATTGAGGGTCATTTATCATCGAAAATTACTGGAAACAGTTCACAGCAGTTTTTATAACATGTTTTATTGAATATTGCTAACAAGTACAATGGAGTTGCAAAGAACCTCTCCAAATGTTACAAGAACACAATAAGAGCATGAACAACAAGAAGCGGAAAAGGATGAATGGATGATGATCATGATCATGATCATGACGATGATGATGATGATGATGATGATGGTGATGATGGTGATGATGGTGATGATGGTGATGATGGTGATGATGGTGATGATGGTGATGATGATGGTGATGATGATGATGGTGATGATGGTGATGATGGTGTATGATGATGGTGATGATGGTGATGATGGTAATGATGGTAATGATGGTGATAATGATGATGATGATGATGATGATGATGATGATGAGAAGGAGGAGGAGAAGGAGGAGGAGGAGGAGGAGGGGATGAAATATCATCAAAAGATGTATTCCTTACCAACATCAGTAAACTTGACTTTGGGGCCGCTGTCCATGATCTCATCTAGAATGCGATTGGCCAGCTTGGAGTCCACATTCTTGAGGCGTGAGACAGCCTGCTTCACATCCTTGGCAGGGGGAGGGTGGCTGCTGGTCGGAGACTTGGGGTCCTTCTTGCCGGAAGACTGACCACGGGTCTGGACGAAGCAACATAGTCATAGAGAAAAGTGAGAAACACTTCACAAAGTGAGAGAAAGGTAGAGGGGGGGGGGGGTCAAATAGAATAGAGGGATAAACAGTAACAGATGTTTGGATGAGATACACACAGAAATACATAAAATAAGCAATGATACAGACAAACACAAACAGACAGACACACAGACATATTATGCAGATACAAATCACCACTCAAACACAACAAAATTTGACTGGGGAAGACAAATTGTACAAGTATAGGAAGATATAGGGTGAAGAAATTAAATTGATGATAGAGAAAATGCTTTAACTCTAATTCAATTGTATCATTCTCCTTATTGTAAGCTTCGATCAGCATAGAGACTCCTTCAATTCTGAAGGAGATTCACATCATTCTAGTCTTGTCACCTCACACATCACACAGCCGATAACACACACACGATTTCGGCCGGAGGTGATGCATGAACTGCCATGATGTCACTTTGTGTTTGTGATGAGTAGTATCTACTGATGATTACTGATGGAATGATTACCCAAGAGTGCAATCACTCTCCTTCCCTTTCTCTTTCTCACTCATTCTCTCTCCCTATCTCTACATCCTTTTCCCCATCTCTGTCTCTCTGTGTCTGTTTTTTGTTTGTTTGTCTGTCTGTGTGTCTGTCTGTGTCAATGTCAACCCTGACACATCTTCTCTCCAACATTATTCCAGCTCGGGCTACAAATGCGTGCTCACACTGCAAGTGCAACATTAGCGCAGTGTTTACGAGGAGTCATTACGGGTCGTCTGCTTCACTCTCCCATTTTGTTTTGTTTTTGCTTTGTTTTGTTTTGTTTTTTTCTATTAGCCTTGAACACTTCCACTGATGTGTCTCTGGGACTGGAAAAATAGAATCATTCGGTTCGGCCTGATGTGGTGTGAAAGATTGAACTTGTCATGCGTGGAAGGTGAGGAATGTTTGCAGGTGATACATGAATCATCCTGTGAGGCAGTGAGTGGACAGTAAAAAAAAAAAACATTCGAGGTCTAAAAGAGACAGTCCTCAGCCACAGAAGCTTGGACCATTAGAAGGGAGAACATACATGTTTTGGGGGGTTTTTTAATGCAGATTTGAAGGTAAATGAATATTACATCTACAGAAAAATAAAAATATATTAACATAATATGGACTGGCCTTGAGTGGTATACAACGTTTATTGTCTGAACTGGTTGCCCGAGTCGAAGATGAGGGCAATAAAATTCTAGTGAGGGCAATTAATGTCGTCTCCCCCGAAAGTAGACAGTCCATATCATCATTATTACCCATTTCAGGCATCTTGAGCAGTAAAATAAATCATTACAATGTAAATTTTTTACAACTTCCCAATTTAAGGTAACAAAATTCCACTCGGTGCCAGCTCGAGCTCTACACCGCATTGTGCGCTACATCCCTAAACACAGCTCAGGTACGCGGCACGCGTATAACAGCCAACTCATATATGTGCAGGGATCGTCCCCTATTTTACGTGTTAATCTGTGGGAATTTGCCCTCTGTCACGAAACTTGGGTATGTGGTGCGCGTAGAAAAAGCCAGCTCACACAGTAACAGCGATTGTCCTTTAGTTTTACGTGTTAACCTATGGGAATTTGCCCTTTGTCGCGAAACAATTCCGCGAGAAACTGTCATCAACAGCAAATTTTCCTCACTGGGAGCTCAAGTGCCCAGATGCTATATTCCCCTTGTTTTTAACATGCAAATCCCATAGGCGTTTGTCAAAGAGGGGAATATGAGAAATTCACACCTCTTCTCCCTGCTGGTGCGTTATCCCGCGCGTAATACGAGGGGAATACAATTTTGTAGAACCACAGCTCAGATGTCTGATACGGGTAATGATTATATAACTACAGAGAGCCTAACACAACAAGATTATACATATATATCTACATCACTTCAATCTTTCCAGAGAAAGATACTAGTAACTGATAAAACGGCATGCGGATACCTTTAACAGTGCAGAAACTCAAATCATTCCCCGATACATTCACTTGCTATCCCATTCATTGATCAGGATCATAGGCTGAGCTATGTAAGTACAGACACTGAACATGAAATAATTTTGCAATGTATGTGCAAAGCAAAATATAATCTGTCACTATCAAATCTTGAGGGTAAAACTGAATCTAAATGAAAATTTTGCTTATCCTGTTATCATTTATAATTTCATATTACCACATTATTCACTTGAGTTCAAAAAGGGCAATAACTGCATTGATATTATATTTATTTTTTATGCAACCTCCTAGTGTTAGTGTTTTCTATCACAATATTTTAGAGTTCTGGGTTCATGCTCGCTTCTCCATTAGAAGATTCAGATTCAGACTCTATTTTGGTCTATTCCTAGACATTCAGTTTTCATTGGCTTTGCATGGTACTATATGATGCAATATAATGCAGCATATTGATTACACCATATATTTACAAAGTTAATACAAGAAAAGACAAGAAAAACAAAACAAACAAACCCTGAGCACTTTCACACTATACAAAGGACACTAGGGCACTAAATATAAGGACTTTGGAGTGAGAAGAGGTATTGTACCTCAAAGAAAACATTTTATAACTCTTATATCATTATGATAATACTGCAATATTTTGCAAGAGTTTGTTTCTTTTCTAAAAGCCTTCGCACTGGCAACTAGAGATCTTGAACATCTATCTACACATATCTTAGCGAAAGTAGACTTACTTCATGGTACGTGTGACACCATATTGAATAAGGCAACTGCATTCTACTGCAGACAGCCTAAAGTGAATCTATGCCTGAGATCTTGAAAGAAAAAAAGAGAAATACACTACTCCTTTCTTTCTCTTGATCTACGTTAACTGACTCATCCCTGGTGCTTGATCCTTTCCAAATCTTGGGAGATTGAGCGATAAAGTCAATCCGTCTGCGCGGGTCAGGGCTGGGAGCCTTGAACCTGTGTTAAGGGAGCCCTCGCTTGGCAACGGCACATGAAGTGCCAACGAGTGGAGAGAGGGGAAAACGAAGGAGGACTTTTGGACTTGAGGAAATTGTCCGGTAACGGAATGTCAGCTTGTTCATGATTCAATTTCCCCCCTTCAACAAGTGCCAAAACAGAGCCATGGTGCAAATTTGGATAATATGTGATAGAGCAGTATAATTGATGTGGTTGGATAGTGTAAAAAAAAAATGGTGTGTCAAAATTGGATGCAGAGCTTCATGGGTTTGTCTTTTAGCAGGAGATACAGTTATGTCCAGATGAGTAACAGAGAAAAACATCCCATATACACTTCAGAATAGTGCGAGTGAAGCGTTATGTGCAGTCAAATCAGGTACCAAAGACAGTGTGCTACATTCTAACATGGTGATGTTTTGTATGCCCTGAACAAAATAACTGGCGGACCTATTGATCATAATTAGCAGGCTACACAGCTAATGATATGCCTGAGAGGCTCACTATACCCGAGAGGTGATATTGTGCTGCCTGAAGGACAGTGAGGCCTATACTACAGTTTTAATGCTCATGATGCAACATGCTAATTCAGAGCCTTATGAGTCAGCCGAATGACCTCTAAGTAAATGAGTTAACTCATCACTTCTGATCTCACACCACATTTAATAGCTTTTTCTTTTTTCTCTCAAAGGCCAGTATTAGACACAGAGTGGCAGACAATGCTTAGAATGTGTGTCTGCAAGTATGAAGATTTCCAATGAGAATAGAAAATATGGCACTATCAAAATAGACCAGTTTTCTAATATATTCAAATTTATGAATGTTTTCTCCTGTCTCAATGTAGGAATGAACTATTCTATTAACCTGTACCTCAAAAAACACTTTTCAATACTTGGAAACCAGTTCGCATAAATAAGTTGTTGCTATGGCAGGCAACCCTCACGCAAACTTTCACGTTGGACAAAAAAAAGGGTACGAACCATTGTCAGAAAGGCATGTATAATATTGTAGTAAACCAGTCTTAGCATGTGATCAACCAATGGAGTTCGGGAACATTTTCTGTGTGCAACTAATGGATTACAAACACAAAAAGCTGACATTAGTCAAAAATCCGTCACTCCACTCCCTCATCCAACCACCTTCATCTGCATCCCCATTCCTACTTAAATATTTCCACCTGAAATGGCATTGCTGATATGCTGTAGTACTTTTACCTACCTAGAGTTGAGACCTCTGATTCTGCTCAATCTGAGAGGTATGACAGAGTGCATGGTTACACTTTGCAAGCACATTTCAGAGGACTTAAGTCTTGATGCATCTAGGTAAAGCTAACCAAACATTTCAGTGTATGAATCACTCTTGGTGGATAACTAGCGATGAGAAAGCAAAGGCTCTCAAACACAAATCCAGCCGTTTCTTTCTCTCTATATCTCTCAGGTCAATTTTTTTCTTCTTTTTTTTTCTCTCTCAGAAATACATACACACACACACACACACATACTCTCTTGCTTATCAATCTACGATGATCTGAGGAGAAACATGAGAACTGAGTGCAATAGATTTCATACCTCCCCCCCCCCCCCCCCCTCCTCCCCTCGCTGTGAAAGCAGCAAAAGTATGAATGATACTTTTGCTAGAGGCGTGGCAGGTTGCTACTCGGGTCTTGGGCACAATGTGTGATGGAATACCTGTCCGAGGCATCTCATTTCATCCCTGGTTATATTAGGCTGCCGAGATGAGAGGCCACTCGCAGTGAAAAGAAAAAGGAAAGAAGAAGTATCGTATCCAGCCAAAATGGTAAGGGATCCATTACCTGGGACACGGCCAGTTGCCCAGCAACCTCATTCTGTCGGAATTCTTTTGAGATGTCGCAGGGGTCTTGTCAACGCACACTTGGCAGTTGCACGGAAATATTTGCTAATATTCTGGCATTCTAAGTGAAGCTGACGTAGACTTGTTTGGAATGCTAAATGTAAATGAATATTCAATGTATTCTGACTTGTGAGCAGGGGCAAAAATTGTAATATGCTATGCAGGGCACAATGTGGTTTATAAAAAAGAAAAAAAAATTGCACCACAAATACAGTAGCATGACATCAGACTTTCCAATATATATTTTGATTTTGAAAAATGAAAAGAAGAATTAGTTATATGTATACAAAACCTCTTTTTTTGTCATCTGAATCTGTATCACACAAATGTCCTTTGATGTTTTTTACAATAACAAACAATTTGGAATCTTAAAGTATTGCAACACATTTTTTGTCTCTTTCTGTCTGTATTGTGTAGCCATCTAAACAGGTTGTGGTATCATGAAACCAGTTACATAGTGCCCCCCCCCCCCTCCCATCAGTTACTGTCATTACACCAGAGGTGCTGAAGGAAAGAATAGGTAAAATGTAAAATGGGTTTGGGACCAAAACTTTACCTTGGGCTGGGAAGGGATGGTTGTCTCTGGAAGAGAGGTAGGGTCCGGCCGGGGGACATGAGGTAGATTCCGGGCGGGGCTTCGGGTCCTCCCATTGCTGGACGACACGCCCGTTGTGGCCTTGTGGACCAGTCGGGGTGAGGCTCTGTGCGATGATTCTGCATCAGATGAATGAAAACCATAATGATTGCTATGAATTATACCAAATGTGAGTACACAACGCTTTCTACATGTATGTTTATAGAGTTCACAATTTGTATATAAGATATAGGTACATAGTTTCCTTGCCACGTAACACATTATACACTGCCCTTAAAGGGGATGGTTAGTAACTGATCAGTGGGAATAAGTGGGAATTCTGGAGGATGATTGTTCCATTCCTTGTGGGATTAATTAAAGAGTACATTATATATCTATTGTTGTGTGAAAATTATTTGCTTCAGAATGGTCTCATATTCAAGTAATGTGCAGTTTAATGTTTCCGGGTTAGCGTGCCTGGTCAGTGAGGGGGCATTAATCTGCACATTACATGAATATGAGACCGTTCTGAAGCAAATAATTTTTACACTACAGTAGATATATAACGTACTCTTAAATGAATCTCACAAGGATTGGAACAATCATCCCTCAACATTCCCACTGATTCCCACTGATCGGTTACTAGCCATCCCCTTTAATACCAATAACTATTATTTCATAGTGTAATCTAAGTATTAGATATGCAGCAGCACTGCACAAGCCCTCACTCATGCTGGCTCTTGACCTTCACTAAAAACATTCTCCTTTTTGCAGATGATTAGCAGAATACCTGACATAGACATCAATACTTCTTACCACCTGCATATGAGGTGAATGCATAACTGCCACTGGGCAATAAAGTGACTAAAGGAATTTTATTTCTGTTTTTCCAATCGTAGTGTCTGGGCACAGTTAACAGGCATGGGGCAAAGGAGAAAGAATGATATACATAGGGTATGAAATATGACACATTATGACACCTAATCCAATCACCTAGTATGCACAGTGTGCAAGACATGTCTGCAAATGGTATGACAACAAGGATTATCATATATCCAATAATGCTCTGTTTTTGTGGAGTAAGATTGCTACCAGTGAATCATGAAAATTAATAAATATTCTTAAACCTCTCACAACCATACATCTCTAAATAAAATTTCTACAGCACAGCAACAAGTTGCAAATGGTGCTGGGAGACTTTAAGAACCCATTTTGGTGATTGATCCTAAAGTCCTGGCAGGCAAATGAGACTAAAGAACCAAACTATGGATCAAAGCAAGCTGCACAGGGGGGTGGGGGGATACTTTTAGTCCTGGCATCTCACTCTGGTTACCATAGCAACTAGGGGGAATGATGCCAATGCACCACATCACCTGCTCAATATTTGCTGCCATCGATCATCATTAAGCCATCATTCAATTTTCACAAAACAGCACCGAATTGAGGGGCTGCGTTTCAGGGGGGACAGCGTCTTGAAATGGGCGTGGGGTGGGGGGGGGGGGGATTCCTCCCCTCATTTTTCTCTCCCCTACTCCTTATCAATATTCAATGCAGCATAACCTGGAGCTCGATTTTCTTGAAGAGTTACATCAGTCTGATGCCACCTGGACATAAGCTGTCTTAAGTGTGCAGAGCAAGAATCCTTGTTTGAATCACTCAAAAGAAAGTTTTTGAGAAATACTGAGCAGTCATACTGAAATGAAAAAAGTGTTGTTCATTGTTGTCTAAATCAGCTGGACTCTTAGGGTCTTCTCCAGGTTGCCCATACAGCAGCAATCAAGGCACACAGTTTCCTATCATATTCCCTGGTTGATGTACGTGCAATACTTGCAAATATACCATACAATCAGTATTCTGCTCTAGTAAGACTAGAATATTGCATCTGTTAAAAAAAATAACTCGCTGTACTGGTGACCTGTTGGACTCGGTACATTACCTGATGTCAATTTCAATGCATGAAAGTGTTGCTGGAGGGTGAATATTGAATACTTTGGTGAATGGAAGTGGGTATCTATCAACACAAGGCAACATAGGAGATAAGAAGAGCAGGACAGAAACAAAAGGACAAAAGTAAGAGAGAAAGAGAGGGGAAGAGAGAGAGCGGAATGGCGTATTAACCTCTGTCTCTACCCGAATGATATCAATTCAGACACATAACAAGTCATCCCGAATGAATATATTAAATTTGTCACTAACAGCAAGGTGACGTGCTGCGTGTACCTGATCTTAGCAAAAGAACACCATTACCTGACATTCCACCATCCAATGTCCTCCCCCCCCCCCCAAAAAAAAAGAGAAAAAAGAAGAAGATGAGAGAAAGAAGAGGAAATAGGAAAGATACAGGAGAGAAAGATACTGTAATGCAAAGTTACTTGTGTAATGCACCAGCAGGTGCATTCACACTGATGGTGAAATTTCAAACACCATGGTATTTTGCATGGTACAGTAATTTGTTGTAATGTGAATGCAAATGCATCACGAAATACACCATTAAATACATCGTGAAATACTGTGGTACTTAGAAGGTAGTAATTCAATCTTAGCACGGAATACACGTGTACGCGAGATTTGAGTGAGAATCTTGTCACAAAATACCATCAATCGTTCAGCGGTGTATTTCTATGTGATCTGATGAAGATCTGGGGGGCATTTCATGAAGCATTTCATCTGACAAAGTTGTCGGACAAACTTGCTCTCAGCCAATCAGTTGTAAGGATTTCAGCAGCTTGTAACAGTTTGTCAGAAAAATATCCGACCAAACTGCTTCTTGAAATGCCCCCCAGACGGGCATTTCATGAAGCATTTTGTCTGACAAATTTGTCAGACAAATTTGCTCTAAGCCAATCAGGTGCAAGGATTTCAGTAGCTTATAACAGTTTGTCAGACAAAATACCTGACAAAATGCTTCGTGAAATGCCCCCCTGATTCACTTCCCTATCTATTCCCCATAGGAGATATGCACATGTGCAATTGCTTACCAGGAATGTCATGCTGGTATTTCCTGAATGAGGGTGGTACCAAGTGAAATACCACAGTATCTGTAACCATGGTATTTTGCCAATCAGAATGGTGCCAACAAATTACCATGGTGAAAGAAAGACATTCTCTCCATTTGTAGATGGAGACAAATTGAAGAAACTCACACCAAATGACCATGGTGTTTAATAACACAGTAAAATCGAATGTGAATGCACCTTTAGTAGACAGATCATATCTTACAGTATCTCTCTCCTCTCCTTGCCATTTGCATCTCTTTCTCCCTCTCTTATCATTATGTCTTCATTCCTCTTCTTTCCAATAATTCATCTCTCCTCAGCAGTAATCCAATAGTAGATACTTAGTCACAGCGTGGCATCCAATAACAACGTACAGAGGCTTCCATGGGGCAGCTACAATCACATAGCCCAAGGGGTTACATTTTAATTCCTCACACCTCTCTCGAACACCAAACCCAACCCAATTTTCTCTCTGACCAGCCCTGAATTCACTCCCCTTCCTCACTCCTGCCCCTACTCCCTCTTCCTGCTATCATCTGATGCATACCTTATTTCTAATCCAACAAAAGTAGCACAGATCTTCACCTGTCCCAGGATATGATTCCTCGGATCTCCTTATTATCCCCCCCCCCCCCCCCCCCCCCCGCCCACTGCTTGGGATACACTTGCCCCTATGATTACCCGCAGGAATTCAAACATTGAAGACACTTCCAACTTTATCCCATCCTGTTTCAATCTGCTCATACAACTTTAAGTGTGAGCATCAAAATATCTGAATTGCCATAGCCATTAGAAGACATTATGTCATAATGAATTTGCAAAACACAGACTGATATCAGGAAATGGTAACATCAAACTAGAAAATATACACAAAACTTTTGAACATAACATGATATACAAACAGATCCGTGGCACATGTGTGCATATGCAGTTGTATATATACACACATGCATGATATTTTTGTTCTTTTTCTAAGGTGTTTCATTTTGCCACAGCTCAACTTTTCTTCCGTAGAAAACCATAGTGAAATATTCCTCACAAAGCAGAGTGAAATATTCCTCACAAAGCAGAGTGAAATATTCCTCACAAAGCAGAGTAAAATATCGATGTAAACAGAGTCATTCACACAGACAAAATAGCGTTATCTGCACACCAAAATTTTTTGCACCGTTTAGACAGACAGAAATATCGCGCTAATTGCTGATCACGATATTTTGATGACCAAACTTTGCATGCCCGACATCTACCAAAATGTTAACACTTGCCCCTGTGTTCATGCGCTGGTGTAATGTGTCTTTTGAAGGACGGATAAAAAATCTTGCGATTTCAGGATCCATACACTCACTAGGTGCAAATTATTGATCATGCTATTTCTCAAATTATTGTGATGATTTTGAAATAAGCAGAAGATTTCTTGGGCTTTTGATCGCAATGCTGATCACGTTATCTAGTGAGATTATGTCCACACAGGCAAAAAATCTCAAGATTGTATCCCCTTAATTCGCATCAGTGTGAATCCCACTAATGGTATGAGGAGATAAGCTTTCTGAAAGTCCCCCCCCCCCCTCCAATGATATGATCTCGTCGAAATCTTCTTAATGCCAGGCAAACAGGTGCCTATATAGTTCAATGTTCTCACAGGGGCCTCAGATACCCAGGAATTGATTGCAGCAGGAGTAGGTCAATGATTGGGACTGCCTAATCCATCCTGACCCCAGTATACCTTCACACAGGTGGTATCCTTGTGTGAGGATGAACACAAGTTCATTTTCAACCAGCATGATGTTCACCTGCTCTTGTCTAGCCAATTAACAGGTCATATTTTAAGTCTCTCTTTTCTTTCTTTTTTAAAGAGTAATTTATCACTATTTCCACATTACACAAATACGCACTTAAAGTGTGAGACAATAAGATTCCTCATGAACGCTGCTCGATATTGGCAATTCCCCTTTTGGATGGATTCTAGGAAAAATTGAATGCTATTTGTTCAGAAATGCAGGGATATTTCTTTATGAATGATGTTCATCTTATACTACCTTGGATTCTTGATTTAATCTTGGGAGAATGAAAAATCTGTTTCTGTTTTGCTTCCTGATTTAAATCCATCAAACTAAACCACACAGGCTGAATACAGAATTCTTCTCACTCACAAAGTACACATGAATTTCATGAACAGTGGTTTATGCATGAAGATCGGCTCATTACACATGTCTCTATGAGACAGACAGGTAGTGGAGAGAGGTTATGGTAGGAAGGTAGATAGATAGATAGACAGATAGATAGATAGAAAGAGAGATAAAGAGAAGGGGGGTGGGGAGGAGGAAGGCATGTTGCTTGATCACAGAGCCACACCATACAGAACAGCAGTGGAATTCCAATGCTAACTGAGCTGATATTGAAAATCAACTCTAAAAAATGCAGCATAAATCCATAATCCACAAATCTCATGAAATTCAAAGTACAGGAGATGAGGGGGACTTATGGAATTAGAATCAGAATTTTTGAAAGTCAGGTGTATATTAATCAAGGGCACATAATCAGCCAGAGAGGGCAAAGA
Organism: Diadema antillarum; assembly: GCF_040938485.1. Taxonomy (NCBI): domain Eukaryota; kingdom Metazoa; phylum Echinodermata; class Echinoidea; order Diadematoida; family Diadematidae; genus Diadema; species Diadema antillarum. The sequence goes on from NW_027271632.1 coordinate 832,300, forward strand.
CCCGTACCAAGATCGACAGAACGTGATAAACCAAGCCTAATATTACACTGTCTGCATTCAATGGTGTCACATTCTGTGGGTCATGACAAAGCATGCAGTCATTCCATCATTAACCCGTTGAGGACGAGTCCCGAGTATACTCGGGCAGGGGTCTATGGAAAATATGCGTTGTAGCAAAATCAGTCCGTCCTCAACGGGTTAAATGGTATTCTGAATTGGGTGTAAAGGGGCAAACAACTTGTATTAGAAATACTAACTTTCCCTGGGAGGTGGGAGACTCCTCCCATCTCCTCCATGTTTTAAGAAGAACTTTGTAAGATTTTACAGCTATATGGAGCATTCTCAGGCTCTATGCAATATAGTTCATTCAAGCATTCTTGCTTTTATATGCATACAAAATTTCATGAGATCTTTTAAATTCATTCTTCCAGATGAAAAATATACAATCCCTATGAACATTCATGAATTAGGAACAGAATACAGAGTAATAAAATATGATTCAGGGCAGGTCAGACTAGAAATGTCGCTATGGCGACTGATGCCTCCGCCATAATGCATGATTCTCCCAATAGGCGTATAGTACAACGTCTTCACAATGTGTGATCCATGACAGTTTCACATAACTGGCAAAATATTGAAATGGTTGTGAACTGGGTTTGCTACAATTTTCTAAGAGTGCAGGAACACATATTTGGGGAATTTTGGGGAAGTTCATGCATTGAGTAATTTCCAAGGTATGAAGAAAGAGTGTGATGACGGGACAAAATAGATTTTTTTTTTTTTTTGGGGGGGGGGAGAAAGCCATTGAAACCTGGCCTTTGACCCTTAACCTTTGACCTTTGACCTTCTGGTTGGAAATTTCCCAGAGAATCTCCATTAGGTAATGCATGTATTAAGTTTTGAAACTAATAATGCAAGCATTGCATCGTATGGGGGAAATAGTAAAATTTTGAGGAGTTGACCTTGACCTTTGACCCCCTGACTATTGACCCATGACCCCTAAGTTCCCTATATAATCCCTGCCAGTCAGTACATGCGTATGTACCAAGTTCCATGAAAATACATTGAACCATTTGCGAGAAAAGTGATATTGCAACATTTTCACCTTACCTTTGACCTTTTGACCTTTGACCTTATGACATGAAACTCTCTCTGGAGAATCTTTACGCAGTAGTACATGTCCACACCAAGTTTCAAGAAAATACCTTCGGGCATTGCATAGATATGGGGGAAATTGCAACATTTGTAGCACTTGACCTTGACCTTTTGACCTTTGACCTCTTGCCAATGTCACTAAAATCTACTCAACTAATTGTCCCATCATACATCATCCTTGGACTAAGTTTGGTGAAAGCTGCTTCATCCAGTTTTGAGTTATCACGTAAAAAGATAAATTTTAGGATTTGACCTTGATCTTTGACCTTTGACCTCTGTCCGATTTCACAAAAAAACTAATCAAGTAATTGTCCCATCATACATCATCCTCCAACAAAGTTTGGTGAAATTTGCTCCATCCATTCTTGAGTTATCGCGTAAACGGATACAATTTCATGAGTTGACCTTGACCATTGACCTTTATCTGATTTCACCCAAAATCTAATCAAATAATTGCCCCATCATACTTCATACTTGGACCAAGTTTGGTAAAATTCCAGTAAATAATACTCAAGTTATCGCGTAAACGAAAGCGGACGGACGTACGTACAGACGTACGGATGGACGAACGGACGGACAACCCGAAAACATAATGCCTCCGGCACCACTTCGTGGCGGAGGCATAAAAAAGCCAAGCTTTGATGCCAAAAACATTGATAAACTGTTACAATTTAGGGACTCAACTTTGTTCCCGTGCATGCACTGCAAAAATGATTATGTTTGAAATCCGCATAACACTGAGACAGGAAATGAAGGGAATGAGCAACCTGAGAGAGAAGCAAGTTAATTTTAGTCCTTTAATCTGTTAGCATGTGTTGAAAATGTAAGCATTAATTCTAAAGAGGCTTGTGAAAATTCTACAACTAAAACGACTGTATAAAAATCAAGAGTTAAAATAAAAAAGGATTTTTTTTTTTTAATGCACCTTATGAATTATTTAATGATGACTACTATATATCATGATAAAAAGACACAACACTGCACCAAAAAAGTTTTGTTTCAGGGAATTTATAGGTCAATATTATTCACTACGATGGAGGAAAAACCACACAAACACTAGTCTTGTTTCAAAAGCTGATTACTAGTTACCCTCATTTGAACTGTATGTGCATGGTGAGATATTGTGAAAAAAAATATTTCAAATACTTTGTATATGAATGATCGAATAAGTTGTCTTATCTTAAAAGTTCTTCCACTCCATCCCTGAAGAACCTAAAGATGATCCTGCCCTACTTGTTAAACATACATCAATACACCTTGACTCCTTATATTTCTCAAATAAAATCACCAATTCTGGATTTCTTTTACAGGATACATCTCCCTCCCCACCCTCCCCTGCCCCCCCCCCCCACACACACACACACTGATATTGCCTTTTTCATAACTGATACTGCTATAAGCGATGACTAAAGCTGATATACCGTCACTTTAATTGATACTTACTCGAACACTTTTGACAGATAGGCACTTAAATATACACAAAAGGTCACGTTCCTGTTTGCTGTATTCGTGATCAACGTTTTCTGAGACTAGAGCCAAACCTTCAGATGGAAGAACACATCCCATGCAATGAAAAGAGCTTTATATCCCAGGGAGAGTGGACCTCGATACTAGCTAAAGCAAGTGCTACAATTCTCCTGAGCGCAATTCCTTTTAGAGTCATCAATATTTGATGAAAATGCAATAATTCATGGATGAGTATCGCTGCTGATGAAAAGACTGTCCATCCCTATGAAAAAACAAATACTTTTTCTTCTTTAAATGAGTGTTGTCAGTTTGATGTAGAAATTACCAGAAAAAAATCTATGACTAACCCATGAAATGACTGGTTTGGACATGTTTGTCTGATTCACATAGCTTCCAAACTTTGATTTTGGGATGTCATCCTTCATGACATCAAACAAAGAGTTCAAACAAAACATAATCTACCCGCTATTTTCCATTTTGCTGCTATTTGGAACTATCCTGACTCTTAGCAAGCAATTACAGTTGAGACATCACAGATTGTATCCAAGATAACTAAAGACTCAAGGTAAAACTTAAAAAGCAGAAAACCTATTGATGATATAGTTGAGTTTCACAAATCTCTTGAAATGACACAGTGACAGTACATTTACAAGAAGAAATGCACTCTGGTAGCAAGTTTAAGGATGTAAATACAGGGGAATAAATGTCATTGTGATTCTCCATATTGAAAGAGCAAACTCTGTAATACTTGTAAGGGATGACTGTATGAACACTGCTTCCAGCGGATGATTTTAAAGGTCAGAGTTTGGATTCATCAATCTCGATGACTGCAACGCTCGCATGCTGTGAATTTATCAATGCATGACAACTGCACCCGCCCCATCCCAAATCAGCAAAATATGGGAGGGACACTTTTTGAGCGCAAAAAAAAAATCTTTCCCAACAAGAAAAATGAAAAGAACGGCTTATAATTCATGTGCAGACACGAGGATAATATTGCATCTGGTTCGGTTTGGATTGCCCAAACGGAGCACAATATAGGATTTCATGTGCGCCCGGGGAGCGGAGCACGCACTCGTTGGGCAAGCAGAAAATTAAAGCCATTAGAATTAGTCACGGCTTGCCACGTCGAGAGCACCCTGGGAAAGCAAGAAATCTGGAACACTCGAGATGATTTGTGGATGAAGATTTCATCTCTTATGGGTGTGCTCTAACAGATTCCAGTTCACTTAGTTGTTTGGTCAATGCCACAGTTTGTGCTTTGCTGTATCTTTCCTTCTACCCACAGCGTATGGAAAGCCAACAGATCACTGTTGTGAACACTGTGATCCAGTGGAAAAGGCTTCAACCTCCTACACAAAACATCCTGGATTCAAATCCTGCCTAGTAAATGTGTCATTGGACGTGGCTATTATCCACAGACTTTTTGTCCTCAACGTCTTCTTGACCCAGGAGTGTAAATGGGTATCTAGGCATTGCTAGGGTAATCCCATAGGATGGACTCTTTGGAAGACCGGTGCTAACACTGAAGAGGCTACCCTGGGTAACTGAGGCTATTATCATCATTATGAGAAAAAGTTTCAGGTTGCTAAAATCACTACATAGCATGAGTATCCAATATCACATTTGATACGCTCATACCACAAATAAACAAGGGACAGTGATACATGGATAGGAATTTAAGACATAACCAACACAATGAAGAATGAGTGAGTTGGCAATTCCTCTTCCTGTCCAAAAGTTTGGGAGACAAACACTTCGCCTTACGCAAGTCACATTCACATGGGTGGTTTATCATCGATGACAGGGTACTAACTATTCCTGTAACCATGAGCTTTAATATCATTGTTGTTATCAATGATGGCAAGATTGTGGTTTTTTTTTATCAATGAGCACTATACTTGATATAGTGAAAGTCAGAAGCATAGTGCATAGCACTTGATGAATAGGCCTACACAGTTTAATGCACAAGGTGAGTTCATACGGACTTTCAAAACCTTGTGAAGTGGACACCGCAGAAAACTACCATGACCATGACTAAAGATAGGAGATAGCATACAACTTACTTCCATGAACAAACCTGTGAATATACTTTACCCTCACATACATTGTATATAAGGCCGGAGGGATTGTGGTGCTCACAAGAGTGAAACTTCGAGGAGGGAGCTCATGTTCAAATAAACAATAAAACAACACTCGGTGAACAAAAGTTTTGACAATAATTCTAAAACAATCAAGAAAACTTCAAATGAATATTACAACTCAGAAACCATTTAATGAATGGATACTTTATTCTAACACTGATGTCTCAGTGAAAAATGGAGTACATGGTCAACTGAAACACAAAGATTTTTACTTCTTTGAAGCATGTAAGCCTATTTTCATTCACAAGATTTTTCATAGCTTTGTATTCATGCAATATCAGATTCTGGTTGTAAGAAGGACCATGCAGCTCATATCTTTTCACCTAGAAATGTTATTAAACAGCTACTTGTAACCACTTCACAATGATCACTGAATCCACATACCATCTTGCCATTCACAATTCTACCACAATATTTCATGTGGTTGAGAGCCTCAAGTCAACTTGTAGATAAATCAAAGTTGTGTAGTACAAGGGCATAAACAAAGATATAAAGAACTTCACTCCGTTTGGATTTCTATATCACTAACCTTTGCTAACTTTGAGAGTTAGGTTAAGAAACTGGGTCAATGTGTACCCTGCTATTGATTTGGGTAGATTGTGATGCTAATGTACCTTAAAAGCATTTACCAGGGTACTACAGCTTCAGAACTTCGTCTTTGAGCGAAGATAATGTTTAGATGACAACCAATAACCAATTATGGACTGAAGCAATCCATTCTCCCCAACAAAATGGGGGGGGGGGGGAATCCTACTTGGGATATTGTTTGTTATACTCATCTATTCAATATCTATTCTGAGTGGGTAGTTTTAAGTCAGTTCCAGGATATTATAAATTTCTGGTTGGTAAACACAATTACAGAATAAAAGGAATTGTATTTCCTGTATAGCATACTATGCAAAACCTAAATTTCTCAGTAATTTCCCTCACAGTACTTTTCCCTGTGACTTCGGAGTTCAGTGGGACTTTAAATTTTCTTGCATTGTTCAAAATTTGCTGGGGAGAAACTCATCCTCTTCATTCTGCTGAGGAAAAACGAGGAAGAACGGGGAAGGGGAGGGGAGGTAAAATGTCTGGTTTATTTTGCACCGGAGATAAAATTTCCTTCGGGGGATTTAATTCCAGCTCCTTGACAAGACTCCTGAGACCGAGATGAGAGGCTGTAGAATGTTGGCAGGAAACCAGAGGATGGTAGAACTGTCCTCAACATCCAACATCTCCTCCTCTCTTCCATCCCCTAAACCATCCCCCTCCCCCTCCCCCAACTGCCATAAAAGCCAAAAGATAACATTTATGCAATATAAAATGTGACACATATGGCATGCAAAGACAGCACCCTAAATTTCCTTTATGGCTGTATGCTGTGATTCAATCTATTTCCAATTTTGGTACTGCAGAGCTCTGTTATCATCCAATCCTCACTCTCGACTTTCTCCCGTTCCACCGCGCCTCTTCACATACCCCATTCCAACATAATGATAAACCTCGATGATTGATTTGTCGATGAAAATCGACCAAAATGTATCCTACTTTCAAAGATGGGAAATTCATTAGATAAATTGATGAATTCAATCTTGTTAAAAACGATGGTTCTGCACTCGTCCTCTGCTCCGCTCCACCCTTGAACAAATCAAGTTCTACTTGCTGTCTGCCTGCTTTGCCTGGAGTGTGGAGTGGGAAGGCCCAAAACTCACTTCACTGGAGGGAGCGAAGCCTATCAGGTTTACCTCCAGAGTGACACTCGCGACTGGGCAAAAAATTTCCTGGGCAAGCAATGGCCTAAATCTTTCCGGAGGGGCAACTCTGTTGGTGAGTATTCTGTTCCAGTTTTAATACTTCAGTTCTCAGACGCGAACATGAATTTGAGAGGAAGCCCGGGGTCGGAGGAAGTCTGATACAGGTCGGGTTGAGTTTGCATCATGTTTCACAGCGATGGGCAACTATTGAGATCTGATATGTGAAAAGAATGTTGTCTGATCACATCTTTCTCACATGCCATCAGTGAAGTCCATCTCTTATCAGTAAAGATCAAATAATACACAAATATTTAGATGTTGCCAATGGACTGGATAACTCCCGGCAGGTCTCAAACAAACTTGTAGTAGTTTACTGGAATGGCTATGGAATATAATTTGTCAAGAGAACAACTGAACAAGATGGCAATACTGTGAAAGTGGAAATTTTCCACATTTGTGCATCATGAAACTAGCAGAAAAATATAATCAAGTATATTTTTTGCTTGCAATACGTAGCAGTATTTCATCTCTGATTTCACAGAACTAAAAACATGCAAAATTCACTTTACTCAACTGAGCCTGAGAAATTATCCACACAAAAATTTTCATTTTTACAATAGATGCTTTAGAGCGTGTTGCAAGGAATACAAAGAAAATATGCTGTTTCACTTCACTATCAGTATAACACTCAAATGAAAAAACAGGAGCATGAAATATGCTGTTGCAAAGACAAATACATATACATTACATGATTGAGTGTTGAGAACGAATCTAGCCAAATTTTGAAGAACTAAAGTTCTACTTCCCAAGTACACAAAGTTAAATCTGACTGTATCCTTCACATTTTTCCCAAACACTCTCTCCCTTAGAAGGTATCCGCTTTATGATTGCAAGACCCAAATCTTCATACACACAGTCCCCCTTCAAAGAATATTTGATCTTAATGTGGTTGCTAGGAAGTACAGAGAAAAAAATGTATTATGAATTCTTCATTCTTACAACTGTATCCCGTATAGCATGATCATATGAGTGTAAGCTCTGTCATAATCTGAAATAATGATAAGCACTCGGCTCTAACTCATCCACAACTGGCCCGCAATTGAGCATTATCACTTGGTTACAAATGGTAAATAACAACCTATGCCTCCTACAAAGAAAAAAAATGCATTTATATAAAAGTTTTATCATTAAAGTTCAGGCTTATCCAGGTACAGTAGGAGCATGATGATTGAAGCAGATGAGCTCTTTTTTTTTTCCTTTTTTTTTTTGCCTTGGCGTATCTGTGACGTCAATATGCTTATCTTGTAATTTGTGCACAGTTTGACTCTAAATTGTCAGCAACAGGAAAGGAAAAAATGGCAACGACAAAGCTTGATGCTTGGTATTGCCTGGTATTGATTTCTTGCTTAGATGAACCCTCACAAATGCACACAAATATGGAAATGAGAAATCAAATACACATATAAATTAATCACGATGAGAGTGGATAAAAAAAATCACACAAACAAAAAACATGAAGAGCGCTTGAGCTCTTTCCCCCATTTTGATACCCGATGCCTCGGGATTACACGAAAAATATCCACACGACCCTGCGACTCCAAGCCATTATTTCACATCACTGCCTTGTACAATTTTTTAGTATCTGCGAAAGGATTATTTCACACCCTGTTCCTATTTCCTGCTGCTTTTCACCAGTTGACTCATCTTGATGGATGAGAATGCCCCATCTCCCACTGGACACTGTGTATGAACTCCAGCTGGCTGACACAGATAGCTTCAACCTGGGGTAGGAACTGAAACTCTACAGTTCCCGGGAATCTTAGAAATTGGAATGCTTTTCTCAAAGAGCGTGGCCCATAGGCAGAGTCCATGTCCAATACTGTGTGTGTGTTTGGCACTCACTAAAACGTTCAGACACGTTTGATCTTACAATTGCACCACATCTGCACTTCATATTCCTCATAATACCTGCTTCCATTTCATTTCATATGGCTATATAAATGGGTTATATTTTCATGCTAAAACAAACTACACTATACACTGAAAAAGAAATGAATCTTGAATTTCTCTATCTTAAATTAAAAGTCAGTATCTCACTACAACTTCTGTATCCATACATCTTTTATGTCATTATTTCTTATAGAAGTAGGCCACTTATTTGTGTATCAATATCTTCCTTTTGTGACTCTTACATTTCAGTTCAGTTCAGTTCAGTTCATATCTTTATTGTATGTGAATCTACATTTCTTGGTGATCTTTGCAATTTTAACTTCTGGATCTTTACTTCAAGCTTTACTTCAAACAATGTCCTTCTCATGTCTTTATCTACATGTCTAGATAAATCCAGTATCTACCTCTCTGTCACATCTCTCTGTTTTTATTTCGACATTCATTCCGTGTCTTCCTTAAAGGACAAGTTCACCTTCATATACATGTGGATTGAGTGAAGGCTACAATATTAGTAGGACACATCAGTGAAAGTTTGGGGAAAATCCGACAATCCGTTCAAAAGTTATGAATCTTTAAAATATCTGTGCAATTACTGCTGGAGGAGAAGACTACTACAGTGTATGATGTCACATGCGTACAATGATATAAGGAAAATAAAAAGAGAATTTCACAAAACTTGACTTTTTGAATAAAGTGCATATTTCTTTGACTTGTTACTGACTTATGTTAGGGGTAATATCATTCCCCCTGACTTCTGAAAGAGAGAAGTCGAGTGTTCTTTTAATATGTGAGAAAAGTGAGAATATCTTGAATTTTCTTTATACTTTCTTTATATAGCTGTACTCATTATGACATCACAAGCTATAGTAGTCTTCTAATCTAGCCGTGACTAGGCAGAAACTTCAAAAATTCATAACTTCTGAACGGATTGTCCGATTTTCCTCAAACTCTCATTGACGTGCTCTACTAATATTGCTGCATTCACTCAACCCACATGTCTATGAAGGTGAACTTGTCCTTTAAATCTGTACTTATATCCACCCTGACTATATGTCTCTCATCTCTGTATCCCTATCTCTCTAGCTACACAATAAACCCTTATTTCTTCAATCTAGGTGTGTCTAGGCTGTTTTCACACATACTGAGAGTGTATGATTAAATCACGATTCTAATGATGCATCACTAGACTCATGATTCAAATGATGCATTTTGGCTGTGTCTATGCAAACTGGAATCACGGAGGGTGAGTCGAATCATAATTCCAACTGTGATTCAAATGACGGTCCGGAGGTGTTTTCCAATTGTGATTCTCCAGAATTACACAATGAAACAGACATGTGCATGGATTGACCTCCAAATTGTGTTTTCTGGGGCGGAGCTTACGGTGATCTTTCAATCACTTCCACAGAAAAATCACGCTTCTAAAATGCGCGCACTGCAGTCACAGAGCGCGCTGCATACAGCTCAAGAGCGATTGATGGGAACTCAGAAAGAAGCCACGCCTCCTCTCCTCGCTCTGAGATTCAAAACCATGGAATCCTCAAAAGCCTTCCTTGGTCTTGTGTATGGACGATAATTGTAATCGCAATTGTAATCGTAATTGTTATTCAGGACTGCAATTACGTTTTTTCACCTGGTGTGAAAACAGCCCATTCTCTCCATCTGCCTCTTCCAATGTTCTCCCTCCAATCTGTAGGACCTCCTCCTGTTTGGTCATATCTCATGGGGGATGACACAAGGGGGTGGGGGATGCAACTCTCTCTCTTTAAAAAAAATGAGTTATAACCCACTCTGGCCAAGAGTGTCAATCTCTCAAATAAATCTCCCTGACACCTGAAAGAGTGAAACAATCCATCACTGAGTTGTGAGATGTCAACAAAGTGCAATATCGTTTCTTGTTCTCGATGACCATTCCTCCTCCTCCCTATCATTTCTTCTGCTGAAGTTCGGTTGCACTCATTGATGTGCAAGCATTCCCTTCTATGTAACTTCTCACCACGTTGTGGTGTTGACACTCTACTGGGGATCAGATACAATCTAAAAAAAAAAAAACTTGTGAAATATCTAAAAATCATACAATTATGAGATATTTCCTTTTTTAAATATACTTTTATTGGCATTGGAATAATATAATCTTTCTCCCATATTATGTATGCATAGAAATAAAATCTTGAATATCCTACACAATCTGGGCAAAACTAGGGCATCAGTATGAAAGGAAAATATTCTCCCTGACCAAATTTTACACGTAGTTATACGTGAGATGTCTGATTTCGAAACTAGGTGGCATTCATCTTCCCCCTCCCATCAATCCTCCCATCCCCACTAACAAAAGATGACTTGCCAGCCATAAGGCAAGCCTGATCAAAGTGAGCAAGCATCTGGTTCTATGTAGAATAGGTGACAGCTTGCATTCAAATGTTTCAATGGTTGATGTGTATAGGCCTCAGGGCTGCCCCCAGGGTGTCTCAATAGATCAATGTAAGATCAATGTCATTAGCAATGTCACCGTGATTGCTTCTGGCTCAACGCAGTCGTAGATTCCAGTGTGGAGTGAGAGATGGTGATTTTCTAGCTGAGAGCATCGGGCCACAGGTGTGTAGAGCTTATTCTTACTCTCTCCCTTCCTCCTATCTTTTTCTCTGTTCCTCTTTTTCTCTTATCTGCACACACTTGCACCTTTTCTGCCATCTTCCTTTTGAATAGCATTGTTACCATGATGGAGAGGGGTGGGGTGGGTGAGCAGAGGGATTGCAAAGATGCTACGCATAGTAATTTGGAGCAAATTTTACATTAAACGGTGAGACACAAAACAAAGATGAACTGTAACAATGCATTACTGCATCCTTCTTGTAACATATTCTATCTGCACTGTCCTATCATAAGTTTATGATCTAAGTGATCTAGCCATCTGTACATCTATCTATCCTATCTATTCATCTATCTATCTATCTATCTATCTATCTATCAATCTATCTATCTATCTATCCATCTGTCTATCTGTCTATCTATCTATCTATCTATCTATCTATCTATCTATCTATCTATCTATCTATCTATCTATCTATTTTAATATCTGTCTATCAATCTTACAAAGGCCGGCTATTTTTTCAAGCTATGCTTAATATGGCTGCAATTTGCACTTTTCTACAATTGTTTCTATACAATGCAAGATCAACTTAAGTCTCTTCATATATTTTCATTTTGAGTTACAGTTTATAATTTCTACCTTATTAAAGTTATATTTCTTTCTGAAGTTGATACACTTTATGTTGTATAATGATGTAATTATCAATTACTGTATTTATACTGAAAGTGCAGGAATAAAGTCCTTCCTAAAATATTGTAGAATTAGGAAGTTCTATGTGCAAATAAATCTCAGCAAATTTTGCGAGAGCCAAGATTCATGAGATCCAAATGGATGTGAAATTAAAATGCATGTGAAAATTCTTGTCTACACTGTGCAATGAATGCAAGTGGCAATTTGTGAAAATTTCATGCCATGAATACATCTTGCTTTACAGTACAAAAATACCTATCTCTCTTTCTATCTTTCTATTTATCTACGAATCCACCAATCTGTATTTTTCTCTCTACCTTGATCCATCTTGTTGACTTGTTGTACCAGTAATACCTCCAACCCAGGGGAATACAGTTACTTGTGCTTGCATGTTTGCTCTCCCAAAAGCATACAAGGAAAACAACCCACACAACCTGCATGAATAAGTTAAGGGCCATCCAGGGGCCGTGGGTATTCGGTTCCTCTCCTGCAGTCATCAGGCCTTCCTACAGCCACTGCACACCTAGGGAAGGGCCCCCTTCTATACCTGCAAACATGCTCATCCTTTCTCAATGGGACAGAAGCTGTGCAAAGCACCTCATTTGGACATAAATTGCACAAAAACAACAACAAAGCAACCCTATACAATCAGCTTTCATTGTCCATTTTTTCCCTCACAAATGTTTAGTTAATGAAGCCAATACAATAAATCCAATACATAGATGCAATGACCAGCAAAAAAATAAATAAAAAATAAAATGACCATTTGATGTCATCAAGTATTTAAAAGGTCTCAAGAATTATATGTCAATGCACTTTTTAAAACCTATTTGTTTTACTTTACTATTTGAATTTGAACACATTTCTCATGGATAATATTTATATCTTTCTATCCAGATATCCAATCCTTCCACTGTAGAATGTTGGCACGGTTTTGGCAGATCTTTGACAAATTCTGTTCCACTCTTGTTCTCTTTCTATTTCTCCCATCTGTCTGTACATTCAGAAAAATCACTCCTCTCTGTTCTTTGAAGTTGAATGAATAATTGTGTTTTCTACTCTCTAAACACTAGGGTATTATCTTAAAGGGTAACCTTTCCTCCCTTAATAGTCTTTCTCACTGAGGCTGCGTTTATCATCTTTCCCCAGTTCGAAACGGCTTTCTATACACACTATCAAAAGTTGTTTCCACAGCCCTTTGCAAACGCCCTTCCAAAATAAGTTGTGTTTATCAACTCATTGCCAACACGAAAACTGGCCTTGTCACTGAATTGCGTCATTTGACCCGAAGCGAAGGGGTCTTATACAACGTGCGCAGTACAGAGCTGTTTCCAGAGCTGTTTCAAAACAGCTTTGCGTTTACCTCGTTTCGAGAAACATGTTTCTAGAAACATTTTCTCACTGAAACCTGTTTCGGAAGGCACAAATTTGTGGTTTTCAAAAAGGCTTTCTGAACCCCATAATCAAAACAGCTTTGCGTTTATCATCTCTAGTAAAAAATCCCTGAAAGCCATTTTAAAAACCTGTTTCTGCCCCCCTCCCCCCCCCCCCCCAAAAAAAGAGTTGATAAACGCACCCTACGAAACCCTTCTTATCTATCCTGTTACATGTCTTGTATCAGGATTAACATAACCAGAATAAGTTAGGTTCACATGATTAGTTTTATTAATACTAGCTTGAAGCTTTTAACTCATGATTCTATATAGCTTACCATTTTAAACTATGACATGCATCCACAAGACACCCAATCTTTATGAATAAACTTTTGAGTGAGAGTCCCACTCGATGATTAAACCACTGAATCGGAGGAAATGCATACATGCAGCACTATAGTGACAAACCTGATATTATGCAGCGATACAGTAGTGTACAACACACAGTGGAGGTTGACACTAAAGGAGAAAGCTAAGAGGTCACACTAACTTTCAAGTTCATTGATTATCATGTCCAACCAACACTTATCTAGGAATGGGGACCCCCTCCCACCTCAGGGCTTGTGGATAGAGTGTGAATCCTTAGATGTCTGGTTCTAATTATTAACTAATCTTTAAGATTGCTAGCCTTCGAATTGGTTCACAAGGTGCTAATCTACAAGCTTATCATCAAAGTTTTAACTTTAAATTAATCTTCAAGATTAAAAACCAGAACACACACACAGAGCCACACATATGCACAGATATACGCATATGTATGTACACAAACACATGAATACATTAACATGAACACATACACACACAACACACACTCAAACAAGCACTAACAACGAATGCTGAGTGAAAGGTTAACAAGAAGCAAAACCCTAAAATTGGAGATTGGCACAAAGATATGTCTTTTCATGCTATTTTCATCACACAGCTGGACTGTTAACACCTTCAACTTCAGAGCAATATGACACAATCTGGCTTAAAGTTTGCATGTTGTCACATGATGGTTTGCAGGATCACAGGATTAAAGCAATTATCACTTCTTACTCATTCTGAAGTTCAGAGCAATCTTTGCAAAACAGATACAGCATGCACAGTACATCATCTTCAGAACAGAAGGTAACATTCCAAGAAAACCTATATATAAATCTTTGTGTGCCCAACTATAAAATCATCTGTTCCTTGCTACAAATAGTGAAAATATTCAGGAATTAGGCAAAGTGTAAATGATCAAGGAAACTGAGCCTTATATAGCTTTTACTACAGGTAGAAGATTACACAGGTCACGCTACAACTTCAGTGAAACAACACTGTAGCTTTAATCACATCCTGAGCGTGCCCTTATCAAACTTTCATGACATTGTATAACCTTGGAAAAGGCCCCTTGCCATCCTACGGCTCCAGTCTCATCCAATGCAGATTACTATAGTGCAAGGTTGCCACACTAATTAACCCCTTACCCCCTAAATGGACATCACTTATGTGATGTACATCAAACTTTAATCTACAGGTGTCAAGTCTTGTCATTTCAGAAGTAGAAAAGTCTAAATTTCTTGGCCCTTTTACAGTACATATACCGTCTTGGTCTTCAGCTGTCCAGGTTTTATTGATGCTCCTGAGAATAAACATTTCTCTTTGCTGCATAACACAAATAGTGATACAGACAGATAGAGATATATGATCTGTTTGATTGTTTTTATTGGCATGTATGTAAATCTCTGCTCCTACACCATTCTCTCTGTCTCTTATCTCTTTGTGAATGAGTAATGAACATTTTCTCTATTTCCCCTTTTCTTAACCTATTGTACACTTTCCAAATGAGTTAGACATAAAATCTTATAAATGCATACATAAAAGTATTATAAAAGCTCTAATTTTTGCCTTCAGATATTTTTGCGAATGAGGAGATCACAGACATTCTTGCAAGATGTTGTTTTCACGAATTAAAACCTTAGATGCTATCTCAAGCGCACTATAGTGCATGGTGACATTTTGTTTGTTTTCAAATTCCCGGTCCAACAGTGATTAGCAAAATTCTAAAAATTAAAGCCTCATGAAAATAACAGCTTACACAGTACACACACACACCACTAAAGTTCACCAGCAGCTATCCACATAGCAACATTCTTAACACAGAGCTCTCTTCCCCCACAGTACCCCACCCCATAAAAACATCTAAGTAATCATGCACTTGCTTTGATTACAGGCTGCTGTTGCCTTTCATTGGATTTGGCAACAGGTTAAACACTCATATTCCTGCCCAAAAAAGAAAAAAAAATCCCCCATCTTTACGGCAAAGGTGACTACCAGGCCCCTCCATTCATCCATCCAGAATTCTCTCAGGTGCTCATCCTCCCACGAGGTGGCCCCTTTCTCCCATTGACCACCTCAATTTAGGTGATCAAAGTCAATCTTGGTGTCACCCCGAGAAATTCTCACATTTACCCAACTCCCCAGGCAAGTCTACATCAAAGTGCTCTCAAAGGAATGGATTTAGAATTGACACTCCTATTATGGGGGTAAGAAGTGCGCCCCTCTTCACAGACGGTCCTCAAAATCAATGGTGAAGGCGGTGGAGTAGGTTCCCACTTTAAAGGGGGTCCCAGATAGGGGTCTACATGAGAAGGAGACTCATCTGGAGACCACAAGCACAATTCTGTTCAGGTTCTCTTAAGGCAGGTAAATGTGAACAGTATATAACAAAGAAAAACATTCTGACCTGAAATAGGACCACAAATAACAAATAGAAGTCAAATAATGTTTTAAAGTAATCAATCATTCTTTGAAGTTATGATCATTATAATATTGTATTCATGTTTTGTTGAAACTTACATGATTCAAAGTTCCTTAATATATTATGTGCTCATGTAAGCGTTATGTTTTTTACTTTGTTTTACTCTATATGGAAAAAGAATCATTTTGAATTTGAATTTTTGAATTTGAATTTCTTGTAGTACCCCACAATGTTTTCAAGCTTCCTTCAGAGGAAGAAAGCAATGTAGAGCAAAATTTGCTACCAAAAGATAGATTATGAGAACGACGGAAAGGGGGAGGGGGAAGATGAGGAGAGGGAGAGGGAGAGGGAGATAAGACAAATCACCTGTAGCCTGCAGTGAGTTTAAGTCCATGGGAGATAAAACACTCTTCAACTCCCACCCCTCGTAGATTGAAACAAAGCAAACAAAACAAGCAAAACATGAGTTGGAACTAATACACAAGGGTCATTCTTCAACCCGGCTATGACCAGTCTCCACCCCTCCCCCAATATGATGGTAGTAGCCAGTGTATTCAACCACAAACAAGGCAAACACTGAGCCAAAAGGGACAACCTACAGCAATATAACTTCATATCTACCTTTGACAGCATATATGCTGACATGGCCACGCAGTCACACCGGTAAAGTGGATTCAGCATTTGATGGCATTAGTGGTCGACAAAAATGCAAATTTTCTGGAGATTTATATAAACACTATGCTCATAACCCCCCCCCCCCCCCAAAAAAAAAAAAAGAAAAAAAAAAGAAAAAAGAATTGTCTACTTTTACATTACTCGTCATCTTCTTGCATTGCTGCCATAACATAACAATTATACAAAAAGCAACACAAGAAAAATGTTTTCCTGAGTGAGATTCTTTTCTGTAGTAAACGGATTTCAGTCATCTGCATAATCATGCAGATTGCTTTTTATGTCACACATAAGTGACATCTTTAGAAACTCTGCATTGAACACCAAATTGTCAGTGAGATGGTTTGACCTCGACAAAATGTGAGGACATTCTTGTTGGCTTTCCACATTCCCATGATGCTTTGCGAATGAGGCATTAAAACCTTTAAACATGGCGGCATAGAGACAACAGTGACTGATCTCTTTCCCATTAGGTCAGGATGTGGGAGCAGTTTGGGAAAGCGTTTGCGCCTCATGGGAGGAAAAATATGGAATGGCCTCACTGTGGATGCTATTGCAAGATAGCATCATCAACCTACCCTTCCCCCCCCCCCCCAGACACATTAAGTCATTAGTATTTCTCGACACTTGTAACGCAAAACGGTGAAACGGTGACTAATAGCACGTTCTGCTCGGCAGCCCGCATGACCTGCTCCAATGGGTCATTAGTAGTAACTAAGACTCTCCTGCCACTTGGCGTGACGTCAAACACCAGCTGTCCCAACTGAGATAAATCAATTACAGAACTATAATTCGGTCAGAGACCACCTTGGCCATCATGAATTGCCAAGTGCACCTGAACAACAACAACAACAAGAAAGAAGAAAATAATAAAACAATTCATTCACATGTGTCCTGTAGCAGCAATGTATGTAATTCAATGCAGTTAGCTATTATGATTGAAAAAAAAAAAAACTTTAACAAAATTGTTTCAACTAATGTGCACATATTGCACTCATGCATAATTTGCACACTAAACAAAAAAACAAACAAACAATGAATTTAAAAGCACAAACTAATTACAAAGAAAAAGGGAGATAATTCTTTCTTAAACTGATATGGAGAAACTGACAGAAAGAAGTTTGCAATGTTAGATTCTAACTGACTGAAACGTACTCTGTTAAATGAGACTGACTATTCCACCTGGGGTTGCTGAATGAGTCATGGACTAAGATTTCCAATCAAACCACTACCTGGATGGGGCATTCGCTTTGTGCCAAACTTTTGCATGCTGAATCAATCATAAATGAAACTAACACGAACATTTCAAAAGGCCAAAAGGCATTGATTCTGCTTCTTCTGTACCTTTCTTGAATGGTGGGCTAGAATGATTTTGCAGGTGTTCTTTAAAATCTATTGTATTCATTCTTTCTATAAAAACTGACAAGCATGTGGTATGTATGCTGATAAGCAGTAATGGCTCTTACTCTTCATGGTTAATTTGACTCATACTCTTTTACTTCTTTTTTTAGTCAATTTTCAACAAAAATATTTCTATTACCTCACTGATAATTGTGATTTAAAACAGAATCAAAGAGATTAAACATAAAAGACTAGAACTCACACAGCTGTCAATTACTGAAGTGCATTCTATAATTAGCGTAGCCCATTGAAATGACATACACACTTTTGGTACATATCACGTTAACCAATACTATGAAGCATTCTGACAAAGAGGACAAATAAAAAAGAACCAAAACTAAGAAGTCTACTATGGCTGACAGGTACTTTATGATAGCTTGAGTGTGAACAATCCCCAGAAAACTCGTTCATTTCGGGAGTGTATCATTTCACCTACCACCTCCTTCGCAGTAATATTGGCAAGGCACACTCCCTTCTCGCCTTGCAGAGTTCCTGAGCTGCATGATAATCATTTGACCGCTCATTAGCAACAGATGGACCAACGAAACCCTCAATCAATGACTGCCGACGGTCATGGTAAAGAAATCCGGGCAGCGCGGTCACAAATTTGACCGTAGTGTCCAAAAGGGTGGTAGTCTTGATAATGGATATTTGGGGTACGTGCCACCAGCGCCAAATCTCACCCAAACTCAGGGAATGCATACAAAATTGCGCACAGCCAGCACTACCTTGGCTCTTCTGTCCAACCCATGCTTCCAATTTCCGGTTGGAGTGTCCGAAGCAGGCAAGATAATGCCGAGAACAAATCAAGCGGCCGTGCAAAGACATCGGAGCTGGAAAATGGCAAAGGTTAGGTGGAGTATCACCGGCTTGAAAGGAATAATACCAAAACAGGTAGTGAGCCACATTTCATGTGTGTTTGTGTGCTATACATCACATCACCAATTTCACCCAAAGGGCATGAACACAAATGATGTGGGTTGACGTCCAGAATTTTGACAAAAAAAAAACAAACAAACAAACAAACAAATAAACGTTGGGAAATTCTGAACTTCGTATTTCTTCTCTACACTGCCTTATTTTCATGGGAAATGTAGGCCTAAAGATCAAGTTTGCATTATCTAAAAGAATCAACAAGTGTTGTGAATTTAAAGTAACATCAATACACTGACTACTGGCAGGATTAAATGAAGTTTGCTAAACAAACTTGTTCATTCCAGTGAAAACCTGTATATTGAATATGTACATCAAAACCGAACTGTACATAAGAGCTAGTTACAATACGTAAGATGTATACGTTGTAGATAATGTACATTTCATGATCTATAGCTAAATTCTAATCAATTGAGAACAAAACCTTTTTTGATACCTAATGTTTAATTTTATTTGAACAAGGTTCAAAGACAATGAAATATGATACATGTCAGATATTCATAATGAAAAACATGATAATGGCTTGATGATGTATCCTGAGAAAAACCCTAAATGGTGCTAAGGTGGTATTGTTAATGAACCTTTTTGTACATTACAAATTTCTTCCTGCTATTTGTCCCCTTCAAAAAAAAAGAAAGCTGACTTATAATTTGGTTTTATAAAATTTATTCATTGCTGGTGGGGAGTTACAAGTATAATCAGCATGGGGAAAGGGTGGGGAGTTAACTATGGCAACTTTGGTCCAAATTGGACATCAGATTTAATTTTTCATTGCCATTAGGGCAGAAAATTTGTCAATGGTTAGAAGATGAGAACTGATAATTTGACCCAAAGCACCAGAGACAATATGTGATGATGTGTAATGAGCAATTCATTGACTCGACTTCCGTATCAATCCTTCTAAATGCATGAGAAAAAACTGCAGTTCAATACAAGTACAAAATGTACACTTTGGATTCTATTTTCTTCTTTTCTTGTGTGTGTGTGTGTGTGGGGGGGGGGGGAGATTTTTTGAAATGTATGTAGGGAATGAAATCTCTGTTTAGCGCCTTTGATCATAGCCTTGAGTTTGGAAGTGCATGGTTGCTGATGTTTTTATCACATACGACTTTTTTGGTTTTCCCCAGGGGAAGGAACTTCCTATTAGAACAGAGCACTAGTGATTGGAGAGGGGAATAACAGTAATGACATTATATCATCGGCTGAGAACTAGAAGGGCTTTATTTTTTTTTTTTTTTTTGAGGGGGGGATATTGAGTTATTGGTGTCATGTTGTACAGCTTGATCTCCTCTACACTCTTATTTCTGCGGCATCAAAAATAACTCGGAAAGTGTGAAATATGACTCGGAAATGGCGCCAGCTGGGAGTCAACTCCTTCCGAGTGAAAGCTACTCGGACTTCCGAGTCAAATAATTTCACTCGGATTCCGAGTCACTTTCGGAGTCATTTCTGTGGCGTCAAATTAACTCGGAAAGTGTCAAATTTGACTCAGAAATGGGGTCAGTTAGGTGCAAAATGACACAGATTTCCGAATCAAAAGATCACAATTTCACTCTGATACGGTGTTGTTACCTGTATTGTAAGTAACCCATTTTGGTGTAGTAATAATTCGAATTTGGTGTGCACTTTTCTAGAGAAATGCGGAATGGAGGAATACACAGGAGTTTTCATCGGTGAGTACCCACCTCATTTACAACACTCATAACACTCATAACACTCATATAAATAATTACCTGACAGTCAGTTTTATTTGGGGCAAAATGAACTTTTGACACAGACACATTGACTGGCGTAGCCATAGGCGGCTGTACGGCAACTCGTACCTTTTGTACATAGCCCTGGGCTATATGCTATATGTTAGAACCAATCTGCAATAGATGGGAACCTACCTAGCTACACCTCCACTGTACATGCATGGAACCTACCCGTATGGTATGATGAAACTACGCGAAGGGGGTGGATTGAAACTTATTTATTACATGTTATTAGAATAGGTAGGTTCACAATTGGTTCTAAGGTATAGCATATAGCCCAGGCTACGTACAAAAGGTACGAGCTACCGTACGGCCGCCTACGGCTATGCCATTATCAGTCAATGTGTCCGTGTCGAAAGTTCATTTTGCCCTAAATAAAACTGACTGTTTAGACCATGTTTCAGGCAATTATTTATATGAGTGTTGTGAATGAGGTGGGTACTCACCGATGAAAACTCCTATGTATTCCTCCATTCCGCATTCCTCTAGAAAAGTGCACACAAAATTGTCCATCTTGAAGACAAAAAGTTGCAAGACATCCTGCGGCTGCGGCGGATCGTCGAGAAATGACGCTTCTTTTTTCGCGGGGGTACTACGTCACATAGGACACATGACATGTTTTGTCCAATTGTAGCGAGCGTATGTCATGTACACCGCGCTGGGTATTTCTGATGTGACTCTGCGCAGGTGTAAAAAGTCCGATAACCAAAATGACAACTCAGATTTGAGTCAGAAGTACACGGTTGGTATCAAATTTACACAGATCGGAGTGAAAATTTTTTGACTCGGATTCAGAGTTGAAATTTTGACTCGGCAGAAATAAGAGTGTACATTATGGTGTCAATTTTAAATCCTTTTCATTTTCAGTAAGATGTTCAAAAATTTAAACCATGAGGGCACTTTTCTATTCTACATTTGGAACACTGTATATAAATCTACCCACTTTTGATTAATTATACTTTTTATTTCTTGAAAATTGATTGTTTCTTTTTATTTTGCCCTCAAATCTTAGAATGCGATAAGCACCCTTCTGGTTCTAAGCTGACAATATACCAAAAATGGGAGTAAGAAATGTGATCATAATGGGACAAGTTGGAAGAAAAAGGATGAAAAGGAGGCAGAAGCCACCTCAGTGGTGGCGAGCTGGACCTCACGGAAGAATTCTATTTTTTCCCCCTGATATGACCAATCAATTTCTTGTTTAGGGAGGAAGGCAAGAACATGCCAGCTGATGAATCACAAATCAGATTGTGGCTGACTTGCAGTGCTTTTAAATCTTGTGTCCTAGCAACTAATGGCCCGGCAATAAATGTAACAGTATCGTCATCTTCACGACAGCAATATCATATCAAGACGAAGTAAGGAATATCGCAGGTCATTTGGTGTGTCATAGCATCTACACAAAATCAATGCCCACAAAAAGCATCTACAAACAACAGGCATATGTGGGATGAGGATATCCTCCAGTATGGTGATACTTAGAGCAACTATTATTTTTTTTCTTTATCCAAAATGAGATCACAGCAAGAAAATATATCTTGAGTCCACTCAAGTGGGTGATTACAGCTACAGTACAGAAAAAATAGGAGAACAGATCTAAACAACTCTAAATGCTACTCCAGCATGCAACAATATGAAGAGTCCCGAGTTTTTGATACTTCTCAAGATCGTTCTCTAAAATAAGCAACCTGCAATATGGCATCTGTTGTGATACATCTTCAAAAATGACTAATTCTGAATCTCTCAATAGCTGTCCTGTCCGCCCACAAGATTCCTACGAAGAATTCATGTGTTTTGGCACAATTTTCAAACCGAATATCACAATATGCTTGTGTATATGCATGTCTTGCACTTTCTGGCCACAAGCACCTGCCCTGCCACGATCCTGGCAGTCCAATTTCATGAGTTCTTTTTTTCTTTTTTTCTTTTTTTTTTCAAGCTATGTAGTTCTACAGAGTGGACAGCAGTGTCAGAGGCTGACCTACTTATGGACAAAATCTCATATTCTGCTTCTCCAGTCCTCTATCAGTCACTCCCTCTCTCTCCTTCCATCTCTCTCATAAGTGGTGTAGGCTGAGTGTATCGCTGTTCTTTGGTGATGGTCGCATCCAAGTGAAGTACAACCTGCCTTCTCCAGCAGAATTCTATTTACCTGCCCGTACGTTCGAGGGCTCGGCTTGAGACAATCTTACGAGGTATTGCCGCTGGCGATGGTAAACATCCCCCTCCCCAATTCATTCATACTCTCAGTGGTACTGTTTAAAATGCATCCTACAACTCTGAATCCCAGAATTATGAATGCGAAATAAGGATACTCCCTTCAGTTGGACAACGCTCTACTGATCAGAATTTTTCAGCTTAATGATTGTTATTTTAATGCATATTACTTAAACAGGTCTAGGATTCAGTATATTTCACTTCCCTTTCTTGATCGAATAACCATTTTTGGCTCCCCAAGATATGCATTATGCCAATTCTACTTTTATATGTTTTCCTTAAATATCATAAAATATCTGAAAAGAAGGTAGACAAATCCCAGCAATTAGCAACATAACATGAAGATATTCTAATGTAGGTAGAAACCTTTCAGCATGACTGCATCGCCAGGAGTGGTAATATCAAATACATGTACTTCTATCCCTAAACTTCCTTCATATGTCCACTGAATGCAGAGACCAAATACAGACACAATGGTACCACTCAGCCTCTGCCTATATCTCACAATGTAACACTTCAAAAATTGGGCTACTTGTTCAACTGGAAGCTTGAACACTAATGTGCATCATCACTATGCTCTTCGGATTGTTCCAGGACAGCTCACAATGTACTGTATACGCCATTATTATATTTAGCGAGTCTAATTTTTCGCGAATCGGGACTTCTCAACGATTTTGCAAGTGGTTAAATTCGCGATCATGGAGTACTGAACTGAATGGATATGTGTGTCACATTCATATCGGGGATCAGAGTCAATATTTTCGTGTGTCTTTAATTTCGTGAATAGCACCTGACTCACGAAATTTGCGAAAATAAAAACCTCGCAAAATATTCTGCGTATACAGTAGTCAGATAAAGGTTATCAAATGTTAACATATAAATTCCTTCACACACCTAAGTTGTATGCCTGAACACTGACCAGTGGAAGGTGCCTTCTAATACCTAATCACATGTGGAACGCATACATCTGATAGATATCCATGACTTTACCTTTCACTACCAAACTAGCAAATGGGAGAAGACATAAAATATCTTAGCATAAATCTCGCAGAGCAATTAATTGACGACACCTCCTAACAAAATATTGGAGCATTCCCTGGAAATACACTAATATTACTTTAGACTACGGCTAACAAATTACCTAAGAGTGCAATAATCCGGTTAAGTAAACACGTCAGTCATGGGGATCGCAGTTATTCATGCAGACAAAAATATGCAATTCTCCATGAATAAACACAAACTGGCACAATCTAATATAGGCATGCTCCATTACTCTTTAGTCTAGGCAAATGCAGACTCTGATCAATTCCATATTTTATCATGCTTATTTGTGCTTTGCAAAGGATAACTCTGACATTCAAAAAAGACAACCTGTGTTGATGTTTGTAGATCAGTAGGCCCTACTCATGAATGGAAGCTGTTGCTGATAATTTTAAGTTATTCAGGAGTCAAAATCCCATAGTGACAAGGATTTAAACAATTTCATGCCTAGTCCACTAGACTACCATGCTAATGCTCTCTTAGAAATGACAAGCCCTGTCATCCTTCATGGCTCTACCAGTTTGCTCCTCTCATACCTCATCCAGCATCCATCCCCATGGCAATAATTGACCCATGATATAGTTGTCTCTATGCTAATTGACACCGGTGACTGACCTGATTAAATAATTCATATGCTAATGAAAACGAACAACCCCCCTGGCTCCGGTAGCTGTGTGGCTCCACTGGTCAATGGGAAATGGCTGGATTGACTCATAGGGACAGAAGGACCATCCAAGTCAGAAAAGAGGAAAGTCATTTAATGGCTAGGGGGAAAGACAGAAGTGACAGACAGACAGACTGACAGAAAGACAGACAGATAGAGAATATGAGAGGGGGTAGAGGATGGCAGTACATGACATAGAGTATGCTGGATACAGACTGAGTAGGGAATGGTTTGAGAAGGAGCAGACAGATTAGAAAGAAGGCTTATGGTCATGAAGCCTAAAGTTAGATACATTCAGTTATCTGCCAATGTGTGTGACAGAATGAGATCTCGGTTAATCTTTCAGAGGTTACCATGTACATGCTTGACATATAGCATCTGACAATCTATACTATGTGAGATGGAGACAGTTTTCCAACAATTTTTGTGTTAAGATTTCATTGTATTTCTATATTTTCTTCAGCAAACATATTCTGGTTATAAGCCACAGAAATCTGGAAAGTGATAGAGTATCAGCTGTCTGACTATAATTTAAAGTTGAGCACAGACGAAATATGTATCCACAGGTTAAGAGAAAAAAAAAAATGTTTGAACCATTTCAAGGCATTGGTAATGTCATTTCCTTCTCTTAAACTCATGATACAGGATGTGAAGATACTTTAAGAGAAACATAGAGATTTCAAAAGAAAACGAGAAATGATCTAAGGGGGATGATACTGCTAGGTACACTTCTGTACATGGTTGCAAGAAGAAATGATAAAAATATATTTATAAAATCTCTTTCTCACTGAATTCTTAAAGCTGTCATAAAATGCTGTATGGTTTTTACAAGCTTTTCCTTCAATTAGTGTTACAAAAATGTATGACCATACCAGTTTCGACATCACATAATCAGCATATTCCATACGGCTTCTGCTGCCACAACACACAAAGCAATGTGACCCCACAGTCCATACATTCACTACATGGTCAATGATGATTCATAACTTATCAGACAAATAACAAAAAGAAAGCAGTAAGGGAACAGAGAAACAGCATGATTTGAAAATAGACGGATGGTTCATGCACAAATTACAAAATGGATCACAAAGAAAGAGGCTTTTAGAGGAGTAGCTTACCAAAAAAAAAAAGGGGGGGACTGTGGAAGTGAATTTTGCAGCAGAGAGATGTATGAATAAATCCCAACTGAATATGAAAAGGTAGTATTGAGTGCATTTAGGGGCGGATGCATTTAGCAGGCTGTGCTGGTTCATTTGGGAGTGCTGCAGAGGTATGTCAACAAACAATGATGACATTTATTTCATTAGTGACTGGATCCCGAACCATCATATTTACTCATCTATAGAGTTGGCACACACACAGGGGAGAGATATTTCTTCAATTTCCCTCCCTCTCTTTCTCTCACACACACATGCACACACACATACACACAGCCCTAACTACGAAAACAATCACTTAACAATACACGAGAAATTATAGATATGCCATGCATGCTATGTTCACTCTGGTTCCACCGTCAGATGTGTTTCCTGCATAGACAATGCATGCACCATCCCATGATTTACGAGAAGTGGGCCAAATATGTACATAGACTACAGTTTAATGACATTGAGGCATGGCGAAGCTACAGAATTCAGCGCATATCCATAAACTGGAGCAATCAATATGACTTAAGTGGCTTAATCAAGGCTAATACCGCACTTCTGAAATGATTTATATCACTGGCGGTTATTGACTGCTTTTACAAGGTTACAATGGACATAGGAATATACATTAAGTGCAAAATATATAACTGCAGTATCAAAATTGCAATTTAATGAAACATGGACTGACTTTGCCTTGTTCGAAATAACCACTTGTGTAGAATTGATTAAAAAAAGACACAACGCTTACCAGATATAGAATATTTACATTCCTATGGAATAATATCTCACAAGCTTTATACGACTAGGTATCACATAATATTCTTAATAGCATTATTGATTGACTGCACCAATCATACACCTTTGGTCTGAGTGAAGGCATCGTATTTTGATTCCTGCTCTCTATAAAACGCTGGCACTGAAAAGATCACAGACATACAGCATTAGTTTAAAAAAATGGCCCCTGCCTGTACTTTGAACTCAAAGTCTGTTGTGCTTGTTTGCTGATGTCATCACTTTTAGTTTGAAATTTGCAGAAGTTGATTATAAAGATAGCTGGAAGTACAGGAACAATGAAAAAACCTTCTCATGCAGTGGGATTAAAGGATATTTACAGAGGTAAGCTTGTGGCTAAGTCTTTTGCTTGAAAGAAATAGATATCAATTAGTTCAATTCAGATTCTCAAGGCTGAACAATTTGGCTTATACTCAAGTCAGTAGGCATGGCAACTCTTCGCACTGTGGTTTAGACAGCATGGTAAGAATGCACAGATGTTTTCAACCTAATTTCATATTAGGCCAAGTAAAAAAAGATAGTAGTTTCTCGTCCGGGTTTTTTGAGCAAGGCGATGAGGGAGGTCCTTACTATTTGATATCTTGCTATTTTTTCGAGGATTGTCAAAATGAAAGTAATATGTGTTTCTCATCCGGTAATTCTGAGAAAGGTAACGAGAGAGGGCTTTGCTATTTTCTATATCCAATTTATGAAATGAAATATCACTGTGGTAGCTGTGCTATGAGACACCAGGTCCCAAGTGTATGTCTTGCCTGCACTCTGTGCATTTTCAAACAAATAGATTATGTACCGTACCATACTTGCAATGAAACTTCATGCATGCAGAAATACATTTGCTTTTTCTTTCCACTACAGATGTCAAGGAAAAATGACCCTCTTAATACTGGTATTTAGTGTTGTAATGGCATTTCTGATACCTGTGTACCGTACTTGCAATTCTGATGTATTGTGCTATTTAGAAACAGGTATAAAACATGTCTTTCAACAAAGAATGTACGACTGAAATAAATTCCATGATATTCAAAACACTGCTTTATTCATCATTGGTGTTTGTAATTGTTTGTGTCCACACAGCTGGTATGTATCTGCATTTCTTCACAGTACAATTGTAGCACATTTAACTGGAAACTGTTGTACAATTGCAGATGGATGTCAAAATGATACTGATATGGCATTACAGCATTAAACATTTAAAGATGTTTCTTCATGTTCTAAAAAGACATTTGATAATCACTCATCATTTGGATGATGAATGATTGTATACCACACTACAGATGATACGACTCACGGCCGTGTCCGTGAATTTACATCGTAAAGAAAAGTATCCCGCAGAAATACGAGACAAACCAGAATCCGTGGAAAAGTTATTTATTTTGTAGATACATCCATTTAATCATTCTACATTTGCTGGAAAAGCGCATTCATTTTCTCTTCAAAATAGAACAATAAATCGCCGTCAGCGATGCAACGTTACAGAGCAGTGTACGGGCTTCTACACATTCGAATGTGTTCATGCGTGCGTACAGACAGCTGACAGACCAGGGGATGGTACCGGTGACCGACCCTGAACAGCTACAGACACGCACACTTTGCCAATACGGTGCGGCACAGCCACTGCACCGGCACCGTACCTTCCGACACTGCACACACATGCACATACAATTGTAGTCACAATGACATGAAAATGTATACAAGGTACAAACTCGATACAATCCTCACAAGCATTTGTACAGTACAATTCATCCGCTTGAAATATGAGAAACGGGGAAAATACGAACAATGCGCGAAATAGGCGTGGAATATCAGCGATTGATCGCAAAAAAAAAAATTTGCCGCTATCGCGTTCACGACGTACCGAGTGCGCTGTACATCACAGCTAGCCCAGGCCCGCGCCCGCGCCCATTCAACTACAGTTCGACTGCTTTGTGGGTCATTCCTTCTTGCCGAGCTCGCAGTGTGAAATGTATGCGTTAAAAATACATACTAGTACCACAAGCTACAGCTGTACTGGTACTTACAGCTAAGTAGAGGACGCAAGGCGTAATTAGAAATGAGACATCACGATTGGTAGGTGAATTGCCGATTTTCTTTTCGGCGGCCGAAAAAATAGTAAATATCAAAAAAGTCGATGCGGAAACTGAAAATCGATGCGGGCGGGGAGCGGGCTGGGACGAGAATTATGAATTTCTTGATATTTTCAGCGCCATTTTGAAAATAGTAAATAGTAAAAAAATCGATGCGGCGGCCAAAATCGATGCGCGCGAGGACGAGAAACTGGTTTCTTTTTTTACTTGGCCTTATAAAGTCCAAAGCATCACTTGAGATAACAAAAACTAACAGAGACAAATGTTAACAACTTAAAAAAATAATACATAACATAAAAGTTCATGTGATCTTAATAGCACACCAGACCAGCTAGCATGGCATTGTGTAATCAGATATTTTATGACCATGCATGTTTTGATCATGACATAGATCACAATTACATTGTACCTGATTACTCTACAAACATGTTGTTCACAGATTGACCAGAATCTTTGTGTTGATATAAAGGTGTAATCAAAACAAGATTACATTCAATCTATTCTTTTCCTTCTGATCTAAACTGGAGAGCAGCAAGTTTAAACATTTTGCTCTTGTTTAGAATCTGATCCTGGAAGTCTGGAAGTAAGGAATGCATCTTTGAGCATTGCATTTATAAGCTTACGTGCAGCCTGCAGCCTGATCATGTGCCAGCGTCAATCTGCAGAGATCAAACGGATCTGGATGTTTCCTGCACTTCTCTAAAACAATCTCCTATCTCCTGCTGCCAACTTCTGAGAGATTTGGAAGTGGGATTCAAATGATCTTCCTCACACTTGCTTAAACTTTTGAAGTTGGTTGTATTTTCATGATAATGCTGAATGTATTAGGAAAGCTTAAAAGCTCATCTCCACCCCACAACTCTATACAGCTGTACCCCCTTCTCACTTCCTCCTATTCCCTCCCCCCCCCCCCACCCCCCAATGGAGGTTACCACTTCTTTGCCAAACAGAAATGGTGTTATTGTGGCTATTTACACTCTAAATTACAGGGATTTATACTGTTAATCCTAGGTTCCGTTGGATCTAAAATGGTATTGTAGGTTGGATTTAAACAAAACGATTTAAAAAAACTTTCAATGGCTAGATCTCGACATGATGATGTGATCACGGCAAATCTCATTTGAATGGGTGATGACAATTTTGAGATAATGCGTTCACAAAATTTGGCAGAAAGAAAAGAGAATTTAGAAGAAAGAACAAATCTCTACAAACACAGCTGATGGTGTATCACCTAATTAGAAATTGGTGCATTTTATTCTGGTACCTTGCTCCATATTATGACATGTCTGGCTAACAGTGGGAGATATGCTGCATAATGCCACCGAATGACTACTTTCAAACAAGTATAATACATATTTCATTTTATTGTAACAAAAAAAAATTATTACTGCATACCATTGTGTCTGGATATCTGTTGTAGAGGAGTTCAAATGATCAAATTTCTCTGTTGGTGTCTTCACAAAAAAAACACCCTCAGTTTTGTTTCTGGATGCCAATGTGCTAGTCAAGTCTGATCATAATATATTCCTTCTTGTGCGTGTCGATACACTCAAAGCACAATTCCATTTTGTCATGATACCATCGACCAATTTTACAACTTGTTTTTTCATTTTGTCTTTGTCCACTCTGCTTCCATCGGTAGAAAGTGATCTGATTGCAGAGGTAAGGGTGACAGGGATATAGTTCCCTCTGCATCAATCCTGGTTTGTTTGCATGATAATGGAAGAAGCGTGACAATCGAGTCTGGGATCATGGTGCCCTACGCGGGTGCACATAATTTTTTGCTCCAATATTTATACGGTGTTTTCACTGCAGCCACCATTTGCATTTGCCTGGTGCAGTCAGCCTATAATAGCACTGGCTTGTGGGCGTAACAGTGAGTCTGAGATTTCATCTTTATGAAGATTCTGTAAGATATCCCATCTCTTTGCTGCAGCAATCAATTACTTCATGCTAACAGCCCTAGTTCAGTCCTTCTGCAGTTAATGTCTTGGAAGGAAACACAAAAAGACCGAAACAAGTCTTGAATGAAATGGAGAGGGAAAAAAAAGAGAGTGATGTATTCTTGTGTGAAAGCTGAGGAATAGATGAAGCCATTTATCCCTCTGCAATGTTACGATATTTCATAAGATGATAGCTGTGACATACACTGTATACTGCCAGAACATTCCATCACATTAACCTCTAAAAAACGAAAAACTAAAATATGTTGACGTAATTTTGTTTCAAAGTTATATACATATAGCACAGATATAGCAAAGATGAAAGGCATCACTATGAATGCCAACAGCACTGGGTTCTGAGTCATACTTGAATCACAACTCCATATTCTGGTATGGTAAAATATTGAAGTCTCTGATGATAACAGAGATACATTCCAGTACAAAACAAGATGCAGGTACACTTTGAATAAACTAGACACCAGTATACCCACTGTATTCTCAGTCAAGGTATGACAGACAGGTTGCCATGGAGATGCGTGATGGCAGACAAAGATCGCCAGTGATGATTCATGGATACTCCAGAGTTATCTCTCTCCCTCCATTGTTCCCCTTCTTCCTCTCTCTCATTCTCTTGATGTCATACTCACAGAATGATCACATCACCTTTTTTGTCCACCAATTTAACTCATCCACGTCTGATTGGACACGCCGACTTCTCTGCCTTGTGCTTTTCAATCACCCTATACCTCAGACACCCTGGGAATATCACTGTGTGACCATGGAAACGATACTCCATCTGCATCTCAGCAGCAGATGGAAAGGTTTTGCAATGCTTGGATACATCGCGTGGCCTTGATTCTGTCTGGGAGCAGTCTCCCATACATATCATATCTCAGTAGCACTAACTCAGGCCACTAGTGCACTGATGCTCACATTGATTAAATATGAAATTCATACCTTATTGGTCAGTACCGTAATGTGGGCAGAAGATATCGGTGCGATGGGCGTATCTTACTGCATCTGCCTAAAGTTTTGTTCTGCAACTGCCTCTTTGCACATCATGTTCAAAATGGTATTCAATCCTTGTGATTCCATACTGTTGTATTTTATTTTTTTTTAAACATATATATGAAGTGCAAAAATCATACAAAGTTTATTAGAGGAGTTTGCTGATGTTGACTGACTCACACAAAAGTGAAAATAACAGATGTATTAATGCAGATTTTGTAGATTTGATTTCAGAGGTTGGCACCACAAATTAAAAAAAAAATGGCTACAATATTGATGTAAATCTAACTTGGTAATAATGGTAACAGAGATACATGGCATTCACTATAGATTTGTTTGACAAAAGAAGCGAATTTGTAATGTCATTTCCTCCATTGCTTCTTGTATTGTGATTCTGTCATTGTACATCCAACTATCTTCTGCATTTCATGATATTTGACTATAAGTACAAAGTGTATTGAGCACTCCACAAAATGAAACATAATTCACATTCTTTATTCCAGAACCTACGGGCATAATGATCTGAACGTGTTACCTAGGATGATCGTTCAAAAATGCCATCTGTTGATGAAAAGCTGTGAAAACTCCTGAGGGAAATTTACCCAAAAAGACGGCTAAAAAGAGAGAACCAAACCTTCATGATACGATGCAACAGATCATTCACACTAATCTCGCACCTGAGATACTTCATGTTTGTCAGAACTTTTTCCCACCAACAGAAAAGATGACCAGAGGGACTGTGAGACTTTGCGAACTTAATCTCATTAAACAACAAAGAAAAATTTCATTTTTGGTGCATTTCCCTGACTTAATGTTGCAGAGAGTACATGTAAATATGATCTTTACCTGCAGGCGCCAAAGCATTCTTCAATTGATGTAACATGGCCCATACTTAAGAAATGACTGGATGATTCACTGGATCTCAAAATAAAAAAAAAGGCTTATATTCACTGACCAGAAATGTACTACTTGTCATTTGTTATTGGAAATGATGTCATACCTTAAGAAAGACTCTTTGCTACTTCTGACACCAAAGCTTCTGAGACAAGACTTGTCATGTTATGAAAGTTAACATCTACCAATATTCCAATTGATTTTTTGTGTCATGATTCTCATAAAATCAATTTCAATCAAAACATTCATCTTGAAATGAAGGCACAAAAGTGAACAAAGGGAAATTTAGACCATAGTTAGAAACTGTTCTTAATATTCTATTACATACCTACTTGTTGTGAACTTGAGCACATAGTTACCATGAGTAAAGCATTAGGAT
Source organism: Diadema antillarum (assembly GCF_040938485.1). Lineage (NCBI taxonomy): Eukaryota > Metazoa > Echinodermata > Echinoidea > Diadematoida > Diadematidae > Diadema > Diadema antillarum. Next base: position 865,117 of record NW_027271632.1, read on the forward strand.
GTAACATTAGGTTGGAAGCCAGAGGACATAAATCCCCTAGACTTCAGATAGAATGAGTGGCTTTTTGCCTCTTATTTGACAACTGTCAATGCCTTCAGACAGACGTTTGAGCATACAACTGCCAGAGCACTTTGTTTGCAGCACACACAAGCGCTGCCTATCACACGCATACTCAATACCGATCACAAGTGACTAAGCAGGAGCTGGGGGAATTTTATCTCTGCATTCAGAGAAAGTATCTTGTCATCTGCCAACTCTTTGAAACTATTTCCCAATTAAATCAGAGCAGGAAATTCACTGTCTCGGAGCTGCACAGAGACAGAGCATGTGCCTGTCATTCATTGTAATGAACAGGTTGGTGAGAGATAAGGGTAAACAGCCCTGTTGTGTTCATTTATCATATTAAACAGATATTTCATATCATGTAAGCCACTTTCCAACGTAGAGATAAAAGTGGCAAAATTATATTCCTTTGCATTGTCCTCTTGCATGATGATTTTTGACAATACCTCGGAAAAAAAAAATATAAGAAAAATAAGATGTTTGATTGAAAAGGATTAAGGGGACATATATTCTACCTGAACAAATGGATGCTACCAAATGGGAATTTCATGTAGCTTCATCTCAAAATCTAAATGCCCAAGCGATGAAATCATTTGATTGTGGGTATCAACTGAAGGAAATGACAAGACCATTTCTTGCATGTTCTCGAAGAATAGATATTCACAGCATTCACATCATTGTAAAAGTAGAAGCTCTTGTAAATGACATGTCCATTTTCCACTAGATTTCATCAACAGAGCTCATCTGAAAGTTAGAACGATTCTTATCTAATATCAATATGCTGGTGGGTTTTGGTTAGAAAGTATGTCTTGAAATCTGGTCTGCTTTATTTCAACACTTATACAATCTTCTAGCTGTATCTTCAGACAAAGATGATATTCTATGAAAAGAATTGAATGCAGTGGTACAACAACTTGCATATGATTATCACAGTTTGCTATACGTGTAGAGATTCTAGTTAAATCAAAGACCATTCAAAATCATTTAAAAAGGTAGCTGCCACTATTCAAAAAGAGATAAAAAGTCCATGTTTTCAGGTGCTTATCAAAGCATCCGAATTGTAAATGAGCATGGGTAAAGACACCATTTTCTTTTTCTATCATCTGCAATGCCACACATAGTACAACTAATGTACAGCTTTCCAACAGATGCTAATTACTTCTCATCTACTTGAGATGTGTGCCTGATGAAATTTTGAGGCTGGCGCTCTCTGATGCTGCCGGCTTGGCATCTCTGTCGTAATAACATTGTTGCTTTGACGATGGTTAATTGCCACTTTGGCGAGCACTCACGGCAGCAAGTAGTAATAGTGTCATCATCCCCTTAACAACTGACTGTCAGCCCCTCCTGATGCTCCGAGGTACTTTGTTCATGCACACACATTTACATGTCAAGAAGTTATTACCAATGTTTAATACCTCACAATGCCTCTCATCTTTTTTTCAGCCGGGGGTAGGGGGGGATCTGAAATCTTCATCTGATATCATGCAAATAACTCAAAACCAAAACAATCTCAAAGCCACATATTACAATTCATTTTTTACAATGTAAATTCATAACAAAAATGGTAGTATGCAATAGCTTGGAACATCTAGAATGAGAAAAAAAATGCAGATAAGACAGACAAAATACACACACACACACACACACACACACAAGCACACTCACTGATACTCACTCATCAAGATGTCCAATCTTTCTTTGGCCATAGACAGATTCTTCTTCATCTTGTCTTGTATCTTCTTTGCTTTCTCCCATTCTGGACCTGACATTGATAAGAAAAGATGGAACATGGAAAAAATATTAAATCTTAAAAATATTTTCACAGCTTTTCCATTTATAGAAATACTGACAGATGAAAAATATGTAACACAGTACACACAAAACGGAGAGATCTTGTCACAGTGACACTTGGTACACATATGATCAACAAGCCTACAGCTAAAGTGCAATTAAAACAAATTTCGAATATGACATTCACATTCATGCAGAAAATCTGTGAAGAGCATTAATCTAAATTCCTCATCATTTGCAAATAACCTAATGCCAAGAATAAGGAGGATGATAAGAATTCAAAACGGAGCTACAGGACTTGATCTGATGTCACTGCATGATTCTATTCTGAGCAAAACATATCCAAATTTGAAACCAATGTCAAAACATTGACTAGAACATTGTATGAATATCAGAAAATGTGTAGAATTAATCATCCTTGTTTTATGCATGACATATCATGTTCCTGCTTCAAAATTCCACCACAACAAAGCATATTTTCAGCCCAGAGGCAGTGTTTCATGATCATCTCCACATGCACCTAGATACAAGTCATCTAGATCAAGTTCCTTTCATGTAATAATCATTTGGAGGATCCAAAGATTCACTTCTCAGGCTGCAAATAATTCAAAACATAATTTGCAGAACTTAACAAACAGTGAAAACAGCGATGTCTCAATCCATACACAGCCCGAGGCAAAAGCGGAAAAATCCCGCCAGTGTATCGGATCTGGAGATGCATCTACCAGAGATGTAGTCCAGTGGAACGTTCTCTACCAAATCTCTCCTCCCTCAATCCTCCATTCTCTCCTTCTCTCGCTCGTTTCTTGCACACCTATTGGCTTTGTTGTTTGTTTGCTATGAATATTCACGTGGGCTTGGGCTTCGAGTGAGTCATTCTGGGAAAGCTGGGCTCTCTCTCTCGGAGGAAAGCAGGAGATGAGAGGTGGTGGCGCCGATGTGGTTGGATGAGGAGATCACTGGGGATTGCTCCATAGGTGCACACCTGTAGGATTTGGTTACTTCTCCTTGATCCACTGTTTTTCTCATTTTTTTATAAGCATACAGACACCAATATATGCTGCTGAGCAATTCTACAGTGCACTAGTATTTGCATTTCGCATTTTGCATTTTCTCATCTAGTAAGATTATCATCCAGAGTCCGTGAAAGGTGGTTGGGGTACTGAGTTTCTTGTCACAAGATCAAATTACGGCATTAAACGAAAGAAAGAAAGCAAAGAACTTCTGATGAAGAGAAAATACAAACATATGGTGAACACATATCCTGTAAACACATGCCTAAGATCTACAGTACTCTGCTTTGACCATAGTTTATACTGAATTTAACTGACACCGCATTGATTTTGTCACAAATTCTATTACATTGTGTGTATATATATGCAAAATCTGTCAATTGCATCACTGAGTTCAGATGGTCTCATTTACGGTTACTGACACTTCTCAGAACCAGTGACCTGGCACCTCTGAATCTAACTGCACATTTTATACTGGAGAGAGATTAGATACAACTTAATTGATTCATTAGATTTGCACACACAAAAAAACACACACAAAAAAAAAATTATAATCTTCTCCACTTTTAGGGAGGAAAAAATTGTTCTTCTATAGTATGCTTTCAACTGAAGGATAATTCATTATTGTACAATCAATAAGCTGAACTCTATTGAAAATTCTGCAACTGATATAAAAAAATACATATATCTATACATTTTTAATTCAGTTGCAGAATGTTCCTTTCTTCAATTTTCAGTTTTTTTCCATTTTCATTTTTTTAACACCAATGGGCTCAAAGGAAAGATCTGCTTCACACTACCTTAATGAAACACAAATTTTGAATAGCTAAAGTTATCACAGAAAGATAGAGCACCAAACCAGTAAGATGTGGTTTTGGGGACCCAACGAGTTAATAACTGAATATCCTGGAGTGTGTGTGTGGCACTCTGATCTAGCACAGAAATACAGAAACATCTGAATCACTGGAAGCATCAATTCCGGTCGAATTGATATTTCCCTCAGCTTCACTGATTGCACCTTTGCGGTTTGTCACACCCTGCCTCAACGATCAATATTTAGGCCATCACTGCGTATGCTCGCTTGCAGCGTAACACATGTTTATAGCATCAAGGCCAAGAAGAGAAGGAAGATGCTAAGACCTGCATATTCGGTCAAATTAATGTGAAATCTAATATGCACTAGTCGGTCTTTTTTTTTCTCTCTCCTATTCCATCATGATTCATTAATTCACCAACTTCAAATTACTCTAGCGTGCCTTTTGGCCCGTTTGAGCTTGTCGCAAAGTCATGGCGGCTATCGCCGTCCTTCATAAATTCCTCAGATAAAATGCATGTTAAATTCATGAGTATTCCACAGCTGTAGCTATTTCTGCATTCCACAGGTCCGGTATCATTTCACGATGATGAACAAATGAATAAGAACGTCTTATCTTCGCCCTTTATCATCCAAATTCTATGACAAGAAATTCCCTTTTCTCCTCTGCTTTCATTCATTTGCTATTCTTATCTCCTTCATCACTCTTTTCTCTCCCTTCCCATTTTATTACTCTGATAACACTTTTTTTGTACACTGGATAATTTTTTTTTTCTTTATGGGGGGGGGGGAGGGATACATAACATTCACCACAATGATATTTATAGTTTGTATGTACAATAATTCACCTGGTGTGCATGCTCAATTTGAAATTATTTGTATTAATTTATATTTTTTGGGCATGTGTGTTCACCTTCTCCCTGATGTGCTTCCTTTAAGTTGGTTGGAGAGGCCCATGGGTCATAGTGATTTTGATTGCTTTTTTCCAACCTGGTAACTTAGGGAAGCTCATTAGGGAAAGCCTGACACTTTGTATTCCTGTATTTTGCTTGTTTTGTATGTTTATCTGTTTTCACTTGTATTGTCTTGCAAATGCCAAATACTACTAATAATAATTTATGTTCCTGTAATACTGACACAATTTCCTTCCCCCAACCCTCCTTTTCTTTCTCCCTTAAGGAAAGGAGCTCACATTTTTCTGAATCGGTCTTTGTTGCTTTGGCGCTTTCCTTTCTTCTTTACTAATTCATATACTTCTCTACTGCAACTTACAGCTACTGGGTCGCATGCATGAAATAATTAGCAATTATTTAGTGTGCATTTGAGAAAAAGTTGCATGATGGGTAATCAAAAATTTGCTAGCAAATTGTATTCACATTGCAATGTGTAATATAACACTTACCAAACTATATTGAAGATAAGCCCAAATATCAGCTCTCAAATGTATTTAAGGTCATTTTTATTGAAAGGATGAATCCACAGTGATTTGTACTGGGTTGGGATTATGCTGTTGTTGCTTTCAGGAATGATAAACATGAGAAATATTAATGAAAACCATTCAGTGTGCCCTAGTGGATTCATGAGTAGACCATGGGGAGGGGGTGTAATGGGGACTGTTAAAAGAAATTGAGTGAAGAAGCTGGAATGCCATTGTGGTTGCTGTGCATGTGCACATGTGTGGTTAGGTTGCCGTCATGAATATTCATGGTTAAAGGGACTGTACAGTACTGGTTGAGGTGGGGATTCATGTTTTGAACATTCCTAAGTGAGATTTTGAGAAACCTCTTATGAAATATGAAAGAGCATGTAATTTTAAGAAGGATTCAACATTTATTTGATGAAAATTGGCTTTCAAATGGCTGAGATATCCAAAAATGTGATAATGATAAAAGGCGACAGGCCACGCCTTTTATTAAGATCTCTTTGTTTCACCTTGTTTTGGGATATCTCAGCCATTTCAAAACCGATTTTCATCAAATACACTTTTGATACCCCTTAGAATTGCATGTGCTTTGACATCTCATAGAGTGGTTTCTGAATATCTCGCAAAACGTTAAAAGCCAAATCCTCGCCTCGACCAGAACTGTACACACCCTTTAAATGTGCTATTCCAGAGTAAGGGACAATGCACTCTGAATGATGATGCATCAGTTTGCAAAGTCTGTAAGTGATTATCATGAACGTATGATGCAACTTGAAGTTAATCTGTACCCTACGTCAAAGCATTTGGTGTACTTTCATTGAATTGTGTTTATATTCATCCCTCAGATTTATCTCTTGAGAAGTGTGATGTATACCCATTAAATCTGCAGATATTTGTGTGTGAGTGTGTGTGTGTGTGTGTGTGTGTGTGTGTGTTTTCAAACATAAAAACCTAAATTCCATTTGTATTCTGAGTCTGAGTGTTTCATCACTAGCATGTTGATGAGCTGCATTCTATGTACCTGTAGGGTAAATCAATTCATTCAATATATATGATCATCTGCTATTTCATGAAACTAATGGCATACAATTTTTTTTGGTAGGAACACCTAATCAGTTACTTGTTTTCTCTTGATGCCCTCATTCCAAGCTTCTTTACCAAAATGTACATCAAGCAAATTTAAGCATGAATAGTTTAATTTCTACCTCATCAGTACTCATCCTTTCTCCATTTCTGAGATAGTACATCACCCAATGACACTATATCATTGATCTTTCAACACATACGGTGCATTATTGAAAGTACATCACCCTTGCTCCACCAGCAAGAATGCACATGACAGCCATTAAATCTGCCTGGGAGCGACACATGGAAACCATTAACTTTCGTTGTCAGTAATGCCATGCTAACTAGATACCAAACAACCTGCTGCTCCACAAAATAGGGGCACCCATTAGGCAAGAGTTGAGAATGCCTAAAGATATAAATTCAGCAGGATATTTTGCTTGGAAAAAAATGTTTTAGCACACTGTTACTTTGATTTTAGCCCATTAATCTTTGTGGAAGCTGTTGATGGCTTTGGGACTATGTGAACACGTTTTTCACTCCCCCGTCTCACAAACTACATGAGTCTTGCTTTCTCAGGCTCAGATGCCTACATCAGTCAATTGGATTCATGCTCACGTCTAGCAATCAATGTTGGCTTTGAACGACAGATTCCGGGGGGTAAGGAGGCATCATTAATGATTGCGGAGTGTGACGAGTGCTTAACCGTCCCAGCATAGCTTAAAGAGATGAGCCTCGGAATTTCCATCTCAATCACGTTTTGGGGTCTGCCGGTGTCATTCAATCAGGATGGCTACAAAGTCTTATTTAGAAGCGTCACACTTATCAGGTCTTAGTGATTATAAAATGCACACTGAATACTGAAAGCTGTGTAAGTTTGATGTAACCCTCTTCTTACTGCAATCTCTTAGCAATAGCTTTCGTCTTAGGAAAAACATAATAAGTAAAGAGAATGTCAAATTCTTTTATATTCATCATTTTCTCTTTTTTTCCTCTTTCTCTTCTCTTGAGAAAATACTGTGATGATTTTGATGCTGTTCTTGTTTGGTTGCTAGAGTCAAATCTATGATTCTATATTTTTTTTAAGTATAGGGAGCTGCAGGCACATGAATCTAATGCTTCAGATACAGGTAAACCCTCTGATTCCTTAACTCTGTAAAACAAATATTAAAACTACTATTGTGACAAAATTGTTGCTCAAGCTATTGATGTTATGTTTTTTTTAATTGAGGGACAAAAACAATGGATTCACATAATTAATATAAAAAAAATCTTGTGCATGTCTCATCTCTAAGGTTTCTAAGAACCTAGCTTCACAAAGCTGATTACAGACAGGTAGTGCTATCATATCATATAGTTATATACATAATGACATATATTTCATTAAAGTCACTGGGTAGTATCAAATGTTAATTTAGTGGCGGATCTAGGAGGGGGCACACCGTGCGCGTGCCCCTCCTTTATTTTTTGTTAAAGCTAAAGAATAAAAAGAAAAATACGGAGGGGGGCACGAGCGCACTCCCTTTAATTTTGTAAAGGTGCCCCACCCCCGTTCACAGAATTCCTGGATCAGCCCCTGTAATTCCAGCATTAAATTGTTGCACATCATTACATCAATGTTCCAAATACTTTGCAGAGCATCACACTTTAAGTAATGTCTATACAGAAGAAAATAATTTTTAAAAGTTTGAACTCTGAAGGGAAAAAAAAATTCCAAAACTATTTTGTAACTGGCATGCAGATTTCCCTTGACTGGCACGCTACTAGCATACTTCCCACAACCCATCACAAACTTGTCACATCACATACACGTCAGCCTATTTTGTCCCTGCCTCTTGTTAGAAGCCAGTATACCAGGAATCAATCAATATCTTCCTTAGATAAGAGGCAACCCCTTCTTGAAGACCACTCCCAGAGAACCTCCAACCCCCAGGGGTAATGACGGACCTGGGTGACAGGAATGGTACCCACGCCACCAGCTTAACTACCCTCCCTCTGTCCACTTGGGTTATTTGCTCAGCACTCGTCAGCTGCCTGGCAATCTCATGAGGATTTCTCTCAGGACCACGCATCACCCCTGCAAATGATGCGTCCACTTCGGCCCCCTGTAAAACTGCATTGGACATGGACAGTATCACTTTGGCCATCTCTGAATGTGCACACACACACACACACACACATACGCATGCACACAAACCGCAAACTTGCTTTATGGTCATGCACACACAGACTCCAGCACAAAGAGCACTTTCTAAAAATAAAAATCAATGCCCTACTAAACAATGCATATAAAATGCATCCTGCAGGAGAATTCATACTGACTAGACATGTTTGGCTTGAGTCATTCAGCCAATACGTTTTGTATGTGTGTAGGTCTACAAAATTGTAAATACAGAGTACAAATTTGAACTAGTACACTCACATGAACTAAGGAAAACACATATATGATGAAAAGTGTCAGGGTTTGAGCACAGCGCAGCTGCATACTGTAAAAGTGGATATTTTTGCACGACTACCGGTAATTTTTTGTGCTCGACCTGGTAAAAAGAGTTTCACGTGTTTTTAATTCTGGAAAATCAAAACATCAACCACTGGAATGTATGGCAAGCATTATATTCATGTGCTTTTATTTTTGCGCTAGTTTCTGGTTAAACAAAATGCGCAAAAATTTCCACTTTTATAGCATTAAAGATGCAGAACATAGTTATATGGAGAAGAGTCTGATCAACCAATTGAAGAGTTTGTTTGCAAAAACCGATAAGTCCATTTTTGAAGATTTTGAAGTACGGTCTCTGTCATAAAGTACAAAATAATACCTTTTAAATGATATATTGGTCACTACATATAAAGGTATATTCCTGAAGTTATGGTCAAAAGAAGCAAAAATTTTCTTATTATTCTCTTTATTTTTCTTGACCTTTAATCGCAAATATCTCCATTTGACAAATATGGACTTATCGGTTTTTGCAAACAAACTCTTCAATTGTTTACAAATACTGAGGCTACCATCAAATTATTTTCAGCATTCTGATAGTTTGTCAATGATATACAAGTGAATGCATCTCTTAAAACTGCAAAATGATTGGTCATTAATCTAATCTTACCTATAATGAAAATGAAAATAAGGCAGCTCTGCATCACTATTTCTATGGAGGATTAACACTACACTTGTAGAGAACACGGAACTATGAGAGTGAGTGAGTACACCCTTGTTCATGATGGCACAACAGTGGGCAATCCTATACTGGTACAACAAGGGTGATGGTTGGGTACCAGATACCTCTTTCTAATGCTCACTTTGGTATACATACGTCATACAGTCAAGAAAATGCACACTGACCATGCTTAAAAAGCTCAATAAAGAGATTTAAAAAAGTGCAATTGTGCAACGGCTGCCACACATATCACCGCAGTAATGACTCTTTGTGCAACCTGAACCATCAGCTGTAGTACATGTGTTTCCACTACATGGTGTAGCATAAGGACAGCAGCAACATCAAAACCTGACAGAGGAAAAGGATTTGTGCTTCATACTCAATCACGCATGATGACCTTATATATAGTTTGCAGCAGACTTGCAGGAAATCAGTCTGAAAGTAAGTCTTACAGGTATACCATTCAGGTATACAGTAGGAGCTGAGGACTGATTCATGGCAGAAACTTCCTCTGAACTGAGTGTATACTGTCAAACTAAAAACACTCGGGCATAAACTTTCACATTTGGAGCTGACAGCCTTTTTCGCTGCATGAAACTTTTGCAAACTACCAATGGCATTCTATGCATTGTGTAGACAAAATCTTTCTTGCGCATTTTACTTTCGCAAATCCTGGCTCCTTGCAAAAGTTTCATGCATGCATAAATTTCTGGTTTTACAGTATTTGGCATGGTCAAAGTCTAAGCTGGGCTGATTCACTTCTTGCAGACTACATGTATGCAAAACTGCTAAAAAATTTGCTGAATGATGTGGATATTTCCATGGATATTTACCAACATGCAGTTTGAGAAAATTTAAAGGAAAAATTTCTCCCCTGAAAGAGTTTTCAAAAGCATGCATATGGTTGAAATGATTTAACTCTACACTAGGATGACAGACCTGTGTGTGCATATACTTACTGTAGTAGTAACCACGGTGGCTGCATGCTGAAATTATATAGCACCCCATAAATGTACTGTTGAAAAGCTAAGAAGAAAAAAAAGGCTGTATCTTTTGAAGTTTGGTATAAGACATAAAACTTAGTGTAACAAGATGACAAATTGAATAGTAGAATACACTTTTTTGTAATTGGCCTGAATTGCAAAAATGTAGTTATATTGGAGGTCATTTTCATCTCCATCAATAATCATGAGGTAGACCTTTGAATAGGTGTGACCACTGGGCGTATGAAGCACCACTTGTTTAATAATTCAGTGCATCGTGGGTGAGAATTCTCATGTCAGTTTGATGGATTCATATTCCCTGCTGACCGGGTGATTGCGGTCAATCAGCAGGGATGGCCCTCTGGATCAATCGAAGCCAAAGTGGTTGTGTGGACAGAATATGTAATATCTTTCACAGTGAGGTCTCTGTGGTCAGATACTGCATATGCTGAATATTTTGCAAGGTTTTTATTTTCGCGAATTATGCGAGTCAGGTGCTATTTGCAAAATTAAAGACACGCGAAAATATTGACTCTGATCCCGATGTGAATGTGACGTACGTGTGTAAACTTCTCCGTTCCGTACAGGACTCCACGATCACAAATCTAGCCACTCACAAAATCGTCGGGAATTCTCAATTCGCGAAAATTTAGACTGATATCAGTTTGGCTGAAAGTTGATGATGAATATTCTTCTACAACATCCAAACATGGTGGCTTTAACTTCTTGCCACGTGAAAATGGTAATTAAAGGGAATTCCTTTTCTGCTCATTGTCATTTGACACTATTATTCTATCCATAAGTGATATGAATTTCAGAGTAATGATCACACTATATACAGGTTGTACAGCTGAGGTAACATTTGTCACTATTAGACTACACTGAAACAGTATTGAGTCCCATAATGTGAAAAATGCAGGTAAACTGCACCTTGGGCATAACGTATTCTACGACAAAAACAGACATGACAATTCCATGCTCACATGCAATCCATCTAAAACCTATGAGGTTATCGTGCAAACTGTGACGGCTTGAAAATTTTAATCCTCCCTTGCATCTTTCCATGATGACTGTGTAAGCACATTTAGGTTTACAGCAGAAAGTCCAGGAATTTACTACGAGAGGCTTTACATGTTCTGAATAAAGTACATTATTGAATGCAAGGACTTGACCAAACTTGTATTTAAAGGGAACGCAAACCCAAAAAGCAATGTGGATTGAGTGAAAGCAGCAATATTAGTAGAACACATTGATGCAAAAGTTATGAATTTTTGAAGTTTTGGTGTTGGAACCGCTGGATGAGGAGACTACTAAAGGTTATGACGTAGTATAAGTGGACAACAATATAAAGAAATAATAAAGAAAATTTCACAAAAATTCATTTTTCATGAAAATTACAAATTCCATCAACTTGATACTGACATATGTTAAGGGTAGCAATTATTCTCCCTGCCTTCTGAAAGCGATTAGTCAAGTGCTCTTTCATAATGCTAGGAAAGTGACTTTTTGTTGGATTTTCTTTATATTTTCTTTGTATTGTTGTCCACTCACACGTCATATCAAACCTCTTGTAGTCTCCTCATCCAGTGGTTCCAACACCAAAACTTTAAAAATTCATAACTTTTGCATCGATTGTCCGATTTTCTTCAAACTTTCGCTGATGTGTTCTACTAAAGTTGCTGCTTTCACTCAATCCACATTGCTCTTTGGGTTTGCGTTCCCTTTAAGGACACAGTTATCATCACACCTCAAATTAAAGTGTGACTTCTGATTGCAAAAACTCATGTCATACTTCAATCACATGACATCTTTCCTCAAACTCTTGACACACAAACGAAAATGACAAACCCCTATCATGTGAGAGCATGCCGAGTTCATTCACAGAGAGAACCACAATGCGAACAGCTTCATGTGTTCGACTCACTCCGGTGGTTTTTTGAGCCACGTCTTCTATCATTTACTCATGTTCCATTAACCACACACTTGTGCGAAGCTTCTCAGCCAAGATTACTTCCCATCTCGTATTGACTGACGACCGCTCATCCCCAACTGTCTCATCATTTCTGGATGATTACGTACGCGGTGCTTTCCCCCCGAACATCCCTTCCTTCAACCTCCTCCCTCAAAGAAAAACACACCTAGAAGTCACTGCCATTTATGCAAAGCAAAGTGCCAAAATAGGCCCACGGAGGGACATGGTACAAGAATCTCTAATTAAAGGTGAAGTGGAGTTTGAAAGTTCGACCCCCAGATACTACTAGTTTATCCATTCTTTTTTTAAGGTAACAATGGTTAATTGGAAGGAGACATCCTATCACAATAAAGGCATATATCTTACAACCCGTGGTCTTTTAATCAGAATATTGATTAAACAAGGTATATAATTTTATATTACAATTCTCATTATAAATGTGTGGTCTAAAATGATGGCAAGAAACAAACAGTGTAGGCACAGGCTTTTAGGCTCAAATTTGATGCACTACAAGATATTCTGTCACAGAATTCATATTCTTAGCTGAATCATCTTGCAGTTTAAGAAATTATGTAAATTGTACAGCATCTTCACGTCTTAAAACAAAACAAATGTGTGTGTAATGCATATACATACCACTGCTTTAAAAAAAAGTTTTATGCAGTGGTCAGCAACACAAGAAAATGCCCTCCCCAAAAACAACATTTAAAGCACAAAAAATACATGCCAAAGGGCATTCTCCTCAAGCCTGCATGCCTGACTTCAAAATGGATTGTGGAGAATTTGGAACATGGCAGAACAAGATGTTATCATGCACAAGCAGGAAAGTGCAGTGACTTATTGGAGTCACTCGCAGAGGGGGCAAATACCCTCGATATCGGACTCTTTAGGATAAATTCAGATGCACTCTACTTGATGACATTTTAGCTCTGATTTTTTTTTTTTTTTTTTTTTTGGGGGGGGGGAACATTTTTCCCCCTTTTCCTTGTCCAAATGTCCACCATGAAACACTGTGAGATGAGCAAGGTTTATGTTAAAAGACAGAAATGGGGTGGCTTTATCAATTTGATGTTGAGACAAAGGATGCCTATGGATATTGTACATTCTTGGAATATTTTTGAAGAATCTCAACATTGAGAAGATAGATCATGTAATGATTTTATTTGCTTCTGAATTAACTCACTAATTTTATCAATATTTGGACATCTATTACTGCTGATACTTTGACTAAAAAATGAATGCAAAGAAATCCCACCCCGTAATCTATTGTTGTTGTTTTTTGTAGTTGTTATTGTTTATTTGGTTTATGTGTGTGCCATTTTTAGATTTCACAGGAGTGATCATGAATGATTAATTTGTTTGACACTTTTCTGAGAGATACTGAGATGGAATTCAAAGCAAAGTTTACAATAGCAAGGATGACTTGCAATATCCAGAGTGTCTGTTTTGCCCATTTCTTGGGTCTCTGTTGAGCTCAACAGTTACATCATAATCAGCTGGCTATTAGGATGTGATGCAGGCATCAAGCCATGTACATATACAATGCAATGGACTATAATACCTCACTGCCAGCTAAAACTAGCATGCAGATGTCTGGTACATGTACCCCTTCACACTTATAGACAGCATATTACGCACTCAATATCCATGTTTGCTTTCAGGCTCAAGAGCACATGCATAAAAGCCTGTGCAATAAATTGTTGATCATAAATTGGAGAGAACAGGGCCCCGTTTTTAATATCAAAAGATAAAATCGATTTTAAATTTCCTTACTACACAGGCTGCCATAGACTTACAGTCGAAATCAACTATATAATTAACTCTTTATAAAACAGGGCCCAGGTACACAATCTAAGCATGTAACCCTTGTTATTTCCTCTCAAAATCATCCTCTCCAGAAGAGCTGATATTTTTTGTGCGCTGTGAAGCTAGCTGGGACTCCTACAATTCCCCATTCGCTGATGTTATTCTGTAAGCGTACAGAGTGTGAGAGATCTGTTTGCTGAAAGGTCAGAGTGTGTCTGATCCTCTGCCTGTGCTCAATTCTATTCCTGGTCATACAAATTGTATAAAGTACATGCATGACTACTGAGGGCCACTGGGATGAATGAGTGTGGGCCTCAATTAGCACTGCAGTCTTTTCCTGTGTGCTGCTGGCTACAATGCAGCTCAACACTTTGTTGTTGTTGTTTTTATTTTGTTGAATGCATCAATTATCACAGGCATCTTCTTATGACCTTCTGCCAAACAGCTTCCTGGATTTATTTGCCCTATGTTAATCTAAAAAATTATTAAAAAAAAGATCAGTCCTTGATGAATTTTATAGTTTATGTGCATCAATCTCATCTTTTGAATACATAAATCAACTAATGAACTGTGGTTCACAGATATTAACTTGTATCTCATTCATTCTTATGTAATCAGTTATGTTTAGAAAATCATTGGCACATGTAAATGATTGTTGCTGTTGTTTTTAAGATCAGTTAAATGTCAATTTCCTACACATTTTTGAAAGAATCCATTCATGAGAAATAAGCCACACTCACTTGATTCAGATGACTTTGACCAGAATTCCATACATTGTAACATACATGATAAAATATGAAAAGAGATAGAAGAAAAACCTGAAAAGAAGATACATGTAAATTTTGGTAAATTGGATTCTATGCAATGACAAGGACTGCAAGCTTATACTAAAGGCCCACCAATACTAGCGTAATTAGCCACACTGCATCTGGTGCAGATTAACACAGGGCATGAAGAGCGAGAATGCATTTTTGTTTTAATTTTTACCCTATTCACCCCGATCAATAAAGGCAATACAAAGGTAAAGTATCAAACTGTAACTAAATAGACAATACCTGAAAGTACAACATGCTAACAGTGAAAAATCTTCAGAGCTTCTTGGCAACAGTATACAGTGTATTCCCGTTATAACAAAATCCTCAGGACTGGCAGCTTTCTTTTGGTATATCGAAATTGTTGCAGCCCGAATTTTTTCCTTCATTGTGACCGGACTTTTTTTTTATAACCATGTTTGTAATAACAGGAGTGCACTGTACATTGAGTGCCTGTAGGATTGCTCATCATGATGCTTACCTGGTTTATCACAGTCCACTGCTATGCCTTTCTCCAGTTCATCTACCCCTTTACGATAGTACTCAATAGCCTGCCGTTTGCTGCCTGCAGGTTGGATGAAAGTGAAGATAGATCTGACCTGCTGAGAAGTGAGTTCATGATGTCATTGACCATATTTTTTTTTCTTCAGAAAATAAAACAAAAATGTCACACATCCACATAACAAATCTTGCATAGAAAAGTGAATAAAATGACCACATTGGGAAACACAGTGCAATAATGACTAAAAGAGCCATGATTTCAGTACCATAGTATGTGTGTCTATCATTTACTTGTTTGCTTGATTTTTCATACTCATATGACACTTATCCGAACCAGTCATATCTTCAACAAACATAATTTCACACAGTTCTGCTTCAACATCTTTCTTTGATGTATCTGTAATGCATCTTCTTAGTGTCTCCCTAAGTGTAGTATACACACAGGAAGCTGCTAGAAAGATGTCACTTTAGAATTCCCAGGTGCGTAATACAATAACATGTATCATATTGAGAGAATACTAGTCAAGGGTGAAATAACAAAAACCAACTACAACAACTCTCTACTTTCAGGATATTTATCTTATGTGACTTTACATTGCAGGTTGTCATCTCTACATCCATTTGTTAGAGCATGTCCTTGCTCAGATGCTATTGATTATCTACATGGGTAGCCTAATATACACAAGGTCGGGACAGGATAATATCCATAACAAATTTAATTTGGTTAAACACGGCTGCCTCTAATTTATATGTACAGAACGAGATTTAGAGGCCTAACAACTACAACAAGATTAAATGTGTGAAGGGTGACAATGACTGGGGATCCATGCTAGTCTCTGCACAGAATTCACATTAGGCGTTTTCACATCAGCCCGATGTTTCGAAATAGCACGCTATTTTGCTGACTATTTTCTGCGAAAAATATCTCGAGCTTGGATTTTAATCGGGCTGATGTGAAAACGCCTATTATGTCATTCTATGATATGGTAAAGTTATTTACAGATCACTGGATCTTCATAATAGTATTAAATACTGTACACTATATACAGTAGGTAGTGTTCATCCTCTATTTCACATACCCACATACAGATCTATATATTTGTAACTAATTCCAGCTCATATTTACACATATCATGCATGTTATCTAGTATCAAAACATAAATATTTTGCATTGATTACTAAATGTCTACCATGCATCCAGAAAGAGAAGTCTATTATTACAATCAGTGCTTGGCAATACAACATCTACACTTGTAGGCCTATACATAGTATCAGTAATCAGTTTTAAAATCATATTCAGGGCCCTGTTGCATAAAAGTTCAGATCAAACATAAGTCACAAATTTAAACATAAGTCTCTGATTTACTCAATTCTGATTGGCTGATACCTGACTTATGTTTGATTAAATCTGACTTATGTTTGATTGCATCTTTTTATGCAACAGGGTTATGAATGACTGTGATTCAAATGCTTCAAGAGTCTACACTATGAGGATTTGTTTGTATGTAAAGTCACAAGAATTCATCACTGTTTAGAGTGTACGTACATTGTATGTCCCACAGGATGTTTGGAGGTGAGAGATGTGAGAGTAATTGAACATACATATTAATGACTGGAACACTGAAGACAACGCAGGTCTCTGCTTGATTTGCACATTTTCTCTCACGTTGTCCGTATTACAATGAGGCAAATCAGCTTTATGACATGGACATCAGCACAGGCTTGCACATTACTGTATACGCCATTATTTTCCCGAGTCCAAATTTTCATGAATCGTGAATTCCTGACAATTTCACGAGTGGCTAAATTCACGATCGTGGAGTCCTGTACTGAACGGAGAAATGTACACACGCACGTCACATCCATATCAGGATCAAAGTCAATATTATCTCGTGTCTTTAATTTTGTGAATAGCACCTGACTCGCGAAATTCGCGAAAATAAAAACCTCGCAAAATATTTGGCGTATACAGTATATAATGACACACAATAGCACAAGGAACATTTGGCAATATGTGTGCAGTAATTTGAACAAACATCACATTTCATCTGTATCAAATCATGCAAGCTTTGTTTGAATTAAGCAATTAGGAAGTCCTTTCTTCTATTCAAAAGGGAGCATTATTCGGAACTTTACCAACAACAAAAAATTTATCTCATATCTTTTTATCCAAACTTACTCATCCTTGATGCCCATGGATTGGAGAATTCTTAGCGGTATTCCAAAATGACAGAAGTTCCATAAATGAAAAGGTGAGCACTTAATTTCTACATATTTGTATTGCTACAAGAAAAACAGAGAACTCTTTTTTTTTTTTTTTTTTTTGGTTCTCCTGAGAAAGATGTGGCAAATAAAGGTTCTGTGGAGTATATAAGGTCAGGGGTTCTAATAAAATCAATCTCATTGGCTCACTTTTTTTTTTTTTTGCATTTTCTTTTTTTTTTGGGGGGGGGGCACAGATGCAATCCTTGACAAAATACATGCTAATAATATTGTAAACAAAGTTTGCAATAATTACTCATTTTCTTTTTTTGGCAGAGATGCAATCCTTGATATATAATACATGCAAATATATCATTGTAAACAAAGTTTGCAATACTCTCATCTTTCCCCCTTCTTTGCTCTGCTCTTTCATATGCAGCGACATATTCTGGCAAACAAAGCTGAGACTGTTTGACTTTACACGCACTTATCACCTTCTGCCAGGAATGATATCATATTCTCAGACTGATTTTATCTCATTCTGGTATAAAATCTGCGTTGAACTACAAAGGAAAAAAGGAGCATCGACAACAACACAACAATGATCTACACAATGTATTGTCCCATGAAAGACTTTGATATTCCATCAAACTGGCACCAGTATGCCGGCTGTCACATCAACACCTAATGAATTCTGCATTGATCAACAAATTGTTCTATCATTCTGTTTATTTTTGTGCTTGGTAATCAGGTTACTTTGAAATGCAAAATCTACACTTTAGGTGAAAAACAAAAATACTGCCTGCAAAAGTTCCTTGAGCTACTGCAACTGCAAAACAACATAACAGAGCAAACAATGACATAAACCAAAAGCTGCTGGTTGTTATGATAAACACATCTCATATCAGGCTAGAGTGACTGCAAAGGGGCAATAGAGAAACTTGCTGCATTGTGCAGGGAAATTTCATTTTGTGACAAATTTGTTTTTGCCCCATACCCTGGGAGCAATGAACACACTCACTGATATTCCAATAATGTGATGTTTGTGTACGTCAACCTCAATAAGAATCACTTTCTCCTGCCCTCCATGCACTGAACTTCTTGACTTCTGATCCTCGCAAATTTGTGAGACAAAGCATAGTGGTACATTGTACAATCTCACACTCAAAGGATCTACTTTTAACTGTATCTGCACAGAGGAATATTTTTCAATCAATTTCTATCTAGACTCTATTACAGCATATAACATTGTTACTAGACTTTATCCTGTGGTATACATGTATGGAGTATATACATGTTTTTTTCTAATTTTTAAAACAAAAGAATAGTGAACTTTTACCCTTACTTTTGACCTTTCATCACTGCCATTTTTATCAAAATATCTCTTTATATGACAATATTTAAAGCATTGACCCCTGAAAGAAAGCTACCGGCTTAAATATAGAAATTATCATAATCACTCTTCTAGTGTTTTAAAAGCATGGGTGTATATATCTATGGTTGTATGGATCTATTGGATATCTAACAGGTATCAGGAAATGTCTCTAGTGACGTCAATTCAGACTCTCACCAGGTTTGGCTTGTTACATCATAAAGCAGTCACACATACACTGCCCATGTACCATGCATGCAGCATAAATGGTCTATGTATGTAATGATGTACACAATGAGCAGAATGGCGATCTCTGCATACAGCAGTAATGTGTGTCTTCCTGTGTTTATGTAATGTATCGAATGACAGTTGTGTTCAGTGTATTGCAATATCAGTACACTGTACCATGTACAATTGTATCTTTGAATTAATACCCATGCTTCCTGCATTTAATGAAACATTGCATATGGTACACATAGGGAGTGAGTTTTATGCAAGAGAACTTCAAATACAATTTGTAGATAAGGTGTACATGTACATATGTACAGTGTAGGTGACATACAGGGCTATTTTAGGGTGCCAAATAGTTGCCACATCACATTTCCTGACTCTGATGCAGTCGTGATTGCATCATTACTGTCGCCTTCAGTCATCTGGCTGGTACTTGTAATTCATAATTTTAAATTCAATAATTTACTTAAGTCATTTCTTTTGAGTTACCATTCTACAGGATATTTAACAATAAGCTTGTCATGAATACATACATATACACACAACCATGTACTGTAAAAGTGGAAATTTTCGCGGTGTTGAAATTTTCGCACATTTCGCGCAACCAGAAACTAGCGCGAAAAATAAAAGCGCGCGATATTTTTGCTTGCCATATGTTCCTGTGCGTGATGTCTTGATTCTGCTGAATTAAAAACACCCGAAACTCTTCTTACCCGGCCAAGCGCAAAAAATTAGTCGTGCGAAAATATCCACTTTTACAGTACCCTACTCATGTTTACATGATGTTGTGCTTTCATCAACTTTGCATACACTGTACATCATTAATACCTCTGGCACTTCCAACATTGACTTATGAATTACATTTTCATGGTTAACTATGTGGAAGCTTTCTCTGTCTTTCAAAATTCCTGTAAAACTACAGTACTCACATCAATTTAACAAACAAAAAAGATATATCTACTCCAGCAGCAACTGCCAATAGTGTATTTTTCAAAGAGTTAGAAAAAATTTACACAGGTTGCCAGGGCCTGACACTAACTTTTTATCTGATGGTCCATTCCATCCACTAAAATCTTTGAATTTGAAATTTTGGTGGCTCGAAACAAACAGAAACATAGAAATCCATTCTGAATCTTAAATGCATGATCGGACCACACCCAAAACAGCATTTTTGGAAATGTGGTGCCCTGACATCAATTTTTAGTGGCCTCAGAACCCTGAGGTTGCAATGAACTGCTAACATTTAAATAAGTAAAAAAATTAAAAGTGGTTGAAAGAAAGTACCTACTGAGGTGGTACCAGGAGGTATTAAAAGTTGTGCAGAGAAATGGTAAGGTATGATGGACAGTGATAGATGATATCATACCTATCACAAATACTCGGTAATTGTCCATCTCTCCCTACTTCTGAATAAGCCATGCTGCCATGTCATACCATCTCTGTGTGTATTTAATAATTGTGTTTCATTAGCCAAGCACTGCTTAAAGTGCACAAATACTGGTACTGTGCTATCACACATGTACACATGTTGCATACAGAAGTACATACTGCAGCGTTTTTGTTGTGTATGAATTTTGTAAGTCCTGTAGCATTCCTGAAATCAGTTTTTAACTTATAATTGTCTCCCATGACTGAAATACAAAGTATTTCATCTTTAGGGTGGAAAATTGCAATCTTGCTCTTATCTTGATTCACGAAAATGCTTATTTGTCAAACTGTTGCTGTGGTTTTCATTGCTAAATTGGCTTTTATACTCTTTCTTATTGTCTTTAAGTCCAAATTTGCAAGTTATTATACATTCAAAAATGTATGGCTTTTATCGTACTACGGTATATTTTGCTGTAGATGAAATGTGATCGTGGTACACTACTGGTGAATAGCAAAAAGTACCTGTACACCATATCCTGACCCTGGGTTGAACCTTGAACCTTGAACCTTGAATGAGTACTCTCTCAAAAGCAAAGACGCTGTCCTGGAGAGGGCTGTGCTGTGCGGTGTGCTGTAGCATGTGCCTGTGGTGACGTGAGCTCAGGTGCATCTATATACAGGTGCAGGTGCTCGGTGCGGGTGTGCCTCTCATTACAGCATCTTAAGAGTAGGGGGCGGCGCCATCTGTCTAATGACAGGGAGGGCTGCACTCCTAAAGGTCATCAAAGTACCTGATGTTACTACTTTGGCAGGGAGAGAGTTCCAAATTCTTATGGCTCTGGGGTAAAAACTGTAGAGGTGGCAGTTGACTCTGGAGTATGGTTGGAGGTATGACAGGTTGTGGTTCTTTGTGTTATTTTGTGCTATCCTGATTTCTTCTGGCATGGCTATGTTGACAAAACCATAGTGGATCTTGTACAACATCTCGCTTTGATGGAGGATGCGACGATGCTGTAGTGTATCCCAGCCGAGAGAAGAGAGCATAGAGGTGACACTGGATTCCCTTGAGTAATCATGGAACACGAACCTGGCTGCTTGGCGCTGGATGTTTTCTAACATCTGGCTGTCTTTCTGGGTATGTGGGTTCCAGGTGCATGTTGCGTACTCAAGCTGAGGTCTGACGAGTTGGTTGTATGCAGCTACCTTCACCTTCTTGTCACATTTGCCTAGGGTTCTCCGAATGATGCCAAGGGTTCTGGAGGCCTTAGCCTGGGTTTTCTGTGTGTGTACACCCCAACTCAGGTCATTGGTAATTGTGACACCTAGGTATTTGTAGGATTTTGTCTGTGGTACCTCTTGCCCATGCATGATGTAGGAACATGTCATTGGTTTACGCTTGAGGGTGATGGTCATGGTTGACGTACCGGTACTAAGAATGACAGAATGACTTACAAGTGATACAAGTAAAACTAGAATATAAAATGTCATTATTGAACATCTACTGCATCATCCTGACTATTTGACATGTGTGTGAACACCATTCACATTTGGGTTTACTACTGTACATCTATGACACACGGGACCAATTGTTGACTATCCAAAGGTTATGGGATACTCAAGAGAACAGAAAAAGCTGATCTGCCTCATGCAAGCAGATGTGATTTAGCATTGTACGTATTGGGCCCTAGTGTTACAAAACGATGCAATCAATCATAGTCTAAGTCAAAGAATCCTTGAACCTTGAATCTTGAAGTATTAATCAAACATACACGTAAGTCAATAGCCAATCAGAATTGAATATTCAGACACTAAAGGCATCTGACTTTGAAGCTACATGCTTGATATTTTGGCTTATGTTTGGCATTTCATCAAACATTTTGTCTGAATTTTTTTTTTTAAACAAACTGTAAGCTACTAAAATTCTTGCATCTGATTGGTTGAGTCTGAGAGCAAGTTTGTCAGGAAAAAAAAGACAGAACGCTTGATGAAATAACCCCTGCGCCATGCCCCCTGATCTCAACCTTTTCACATCAATTGAACAGTAGCAGGGTCATCCCATGGTTTGTAGCTTTTGATGACAACACATCACAAACATTCACATGCTTTTCCATGGTCCTGGATCTGTGCAACCTAGTAATAATTGGCAATCAGTCCGAGTACATACTTAGTCATAGTGTATTGTACACATTTGAATGACCTTGGCTCATTATACATGCAAGTGAAACAGAAAAACTGTTTAAACAGATTAGAACTTAGAACCTACTCAAAGCTAAACAGGCTAAAGTTTTGTAAATGAAATAAATTAACTCAGTAACACAACAAACCTTTTTCCTCTTCATCTATTTTGAGGGCTTTTGTCAAGTATTCAAAGGCTCTTTTGTGATGTTGTTTCTGCTTTGACAGTTGGGGGTCCAGCTTTGGTCCTGTAGTGGATGCGGTGGAAGACGATGATGGGTTTATTGATACTCCAGTCATAGGGTTCCCATTAGCTTCCAAATCGTTTTTCAGGGGGTCATACCCCGATTTCCTGGTGTCCACCATCGCGAAGCTTTCCCGTGAGCTGACTCGAGAAACCGCTTCCGATATCAGCATCCACAGCTGGAACACAATAAATCGCAGAAGGCTGAAAAGCAGCAAAACTGGGTAGCTTGCCCACCTGAGATTTCTCCTATGGACGGATGGTGTACCGTCCAGTTTGGGCTCCTTTTTATCGCCGGGAGTTTTTGGGCGAGTTTTCCGGGGCATCGGCGGCCGAAACCGTTGCCCTTTTTCCGTGCAAACCATCCAAGCCTATTCACTATCACGTGCACGTCGATGATGTTACTTTCCTCATTTAGCACAGTTGTATTGCCTCGTTCACGCAACACATAACAGCTGCTACGAACACGACCAAGCCTGTCGCGCAGCGCTGCCCGAATGCATGCCAAGTTTGTTTACATGGCAGTCGCGCGTCCCTGACACGGACCCAGCAAGAGAGAGGCCCCCGTCGTGAACCTGGCCTGCGCCGCCGATGTACTAGTACCTCGCTCAAGTGCAATTCTCGTTTTCATCGCCTCGACGAAACAACAGGGGATATCCCCCAAATCTTAACGGCCGCACCCACGCGCGCGCGCATCATCAATCGCAAGTCATCTCAGTACAAAATATTGCACCTAAAAGTCAGAGAAAGGGTTAAAAAAATAATAAGAAATAATAACAGAGATTAAAAAAATAAAAAAGTCGAAAACCATACTAACATTCCTGTCTACGGAGTTTTATCTTCATATTCCTGAGGACGGTTTTGTGATGACTTGTGTTTTTGTCAAGAAAAACGTCGTAAAATATTCCCCTTCCTCGCGATGACACGTAGGCCTACGATCGTTATTGCTAAATCGGGGAAAATCAATGTTATGATTACTTTGTGATCTGAATACTAGTAATCAATTACTGCATCACTGCTCAGATGAATGATTTATTACAAAGTCTGATCAAACTGCATGTATGCGTCAAATATCGAGATTACGATTTTTGTCCTATACACTGTGCTATCAATTGGCTTCATGCCACTTTTCCTCCAAAAGTTTTTCAGGTTGCTGTTGGTTTTTCACTTTTCTCCTTCCTGGTTTGGGATCACCAAATTTTCATAGTAATACTATTTTTTTTTTTTTTAAAGAGACACCCACTAACTCAACTACTTGCAAAAGGCAAGTTTCTGGTTGGCGAATCTGAATTTTATTTGTTATAAGCATTATTATAAAGTGAATCCGCGACGGTTAGTGCCACACTCACCGAAGTTTAAGGAAGTTCTTACAAACTGTTTTTTCTTCTTTTTTTTTTAAACTTTCATGTAATTCAATGAAGTGTCTTTAATAGAGGGCAATTTTAGAATTAAAAATGACTGAGTAATAGAACATACCTGAAGGCTTGTTTTTTATAAAGGAAATATGGTAGGAATTTCCCAAGAATCTTCATTTATTATGAAAAACTGGGTTACACATTTCCCTTGATCTAATGAGATCTATATAAAGGCAACATCTCATTTTCCATGTTATCCGGTGGAGATAACATATTCTTGTAATACTCTAGAATAAATTATGCTGAAATTTCATTTTTATAGCTTGTTTGTATCGTTTCCTGCC
The DNA here is from genome assembly GCF_040938485.1 of Diadema antillarum. Taxonomy (NCBI): domain Eukaryota; kingdom Metazoa; phylum Echinodermata; class Echinoidea; order Diadematoida; family Diadematidae; genus Diadema; species Diadema antillarum. Next base: position 889,809 of record NW_027271632.1, read on the forward strand.
GAAGTGGTCGAGATAGCACAAATTGTTATAGAGTTATCACCTAGAGAGGGCGGCAACCACAAACTCACAAATTCAGTCCAATAAGCTTGTATTAGTGTAAAGGGTATTTCCAAATCGATTGTCCATTGAGGATTCCCGGGTAATAGTTATGTCTTCGGGTGTCTGTGTTGTTGGGTGTCCATAAGAAAACTTTTGGTGGTCGTTGGGTTATTTGTGAAGAATCATACAACAGAAGTTAATCTAAAAAAACATTAGAAATCTCTTAAAATCTAACAAATTAACGATTTTGAAAAAAAGGGCCTCTGTAATCTTTCTAGGAAGAACTTTTATCATTTTACGTTCATGTTTGCCTGCAAATGAATTGAATATTGCACTACTATGGAGTACAGGGGCATGATTCTGTGGAATTTTCTAGAAAACTTAAGAGCATTCAAGACCATGGCACTTGTCAAATCGTTTATCCAATGAGTCTGGATCACTTTGGAGTTTATTTGGAAAGAAGTAACTCAACAATGTTGTTTATACCGGCGCACTCTTATGACTTATCCGAAGACCCATGGCCTGCAGCAGCAGAGATTTTCCGGAGATGCAACTTTTATCTTATCGAGTCTTCGAGAAATCTTGTCTCTTAATTCTACAGGTTTTCCCTTGGCAAATTATCATGCATTATGTGTAATGATATCCTCTTTATTCGCCTTACATTGTGAGTGTCATCATGATTTTCAGTTAGGTTAAAACAAACCAGCACAAATATAATTCGTTCCACTCGAGCCACTCGGGGGGGGGGGGGGTGGGGAAGGAGGGAGGGGATGAAGGTGACCCACTCCTGGGTTTGTTTCGCAGCTCCTTCCAAACTTCAAAGTACGCTGATAAGGCCAAGGACGTCGATTGCGATCCAGAGTATACATAGTGTTGACGAATAGTCTTACAATTCTATCAAAATAATGGAGGTATTTGGGATATTGTTGGAGTGCATTTTCTTTGCATCGTTGCTGCAGACGACATTAGCTAATGCAGGTATGTGATTGATAATGTTCCTTTCATGTGTATTTAAGTATGCCGCGTAGGCCTACTTGAAGAGATAAAGAGCAGCTGAGAGCCCATTCTTTAGCTCAAGAAAACTTTTGCATATAGTTACGTAGGCGAAATTGCCGTCATTGTTTACTATATCATAATTATATACCATACCACACGTTTAGAATACGTCAGATTGAATGACCATTAGTACCTGCATTATGAAGGCGCCTTTACAACTGCCGGGAGGTCCATGTGGTTAATATTGTCTGATCAGAACTTGCATGACTAGATTGTATGGATTTCGTAAAATAACACATGATAGCTTATAGTTTAACAGTTTAACAGTTCAAATCTTTGCTTTCGAAAATGTTTGCCGTTTTTCAAGGAACAATATTCGAACTTGGAAAATTTCTTCATTTAAAAATAGTTATTTTATGTTCATGACCAAACAGAATATGAGCCGCTGTAATTGATAAATGAAAATAACATTTTCTGACTTATGTGAAATGTTTGTGTTTCTAAAGGTCAGAACTGCAGCGTTGACCCCGGAATTCCTACTGTCTGGCTCGGTAAGTTCTTCAAACGCTTGGTGTAGCTTGCGTATTCACAGTCTCATTATATTGCTTGTGACTACAAAATGTCTTCTTAGGTAGGATACTTACTTCATGCACAATATCGTTTCTTTATCATTGCATAATTTTATATAAGATGATCAAGAAACCATATTATTGTGTATGATGCTTCAGATATCAATGTACAATAATCTGTACAATTCTATATGACCTAAGGTTACTTTCATGTGAACCAATACCAACATACAATGATTACGCAAGAGAGTGACGAAGTTTATACAGCCGGTACAAAATCTAATAATGTAATCCCGAGCCGCGTGTGACCGCATTATTATCTAATTTTGATATGATCAATAGTCTTCTTGCAGATGTCGAAATTTCCAGAGAAGTAAAGTACAGTTGATCGAATGCTTTTGCGATTATAGACGATCCGTGGAAAATGTGGTGTCATATCATCTTTCCTCAGATGACGACGGAGAGAACGAAACCTGCATAATTGAACCGTTGCAATGTTCCCACTTTGGTCTCGATCTGGTGTGCGAAGTGCCGTGTGAGGGCGGTATGAGGGTCTTGTGTTCCTCGCCCCCAGCCATCCCTCTCTCGGAGCCATCCCCAGCCACCCAGATAAACATAGTGGCCTACAACATTTGGGAACTGCGCTATCTGTACCAACAGAATGGTCAGAGAGAGCGAACTTGCCGGCAGCTGAAGGAGCTCTTCCGACTGAGGCAAGATATTGACGTTATTGTCTTCAACGAGGCCTTCATGGGAGGTTGCTTCTCGAGCGTGAACTCGACCACCAGTGCGAATACTCTGACTATCCGCGACATCCTGGTGCAGTACGGGTTCAATTTCTTCACCAGAACGATTGGGGAGGAGCGCGAATTGCCGAAATTCGAGAACGGCGGTGTCTTCATAGCCACGAGGTGGCCCATTGAAGCAGAAGACGAGACCATCTACAACAATGCTGTCAACACTACTTCGGATGCCCTGTCTGCCAAGGGGGCCAAGTATGCTCGCGTAGTGAAGACAGTCGATGGAGATAGTAGAATATACCACATTTTTGGCACTCATCTCCAGGCGTCAAAGGGTGCCGTCGCAGACAACGTCCGGGTCAAGCAAGCGAGTCAGATGTACGACTTTGCCCAGGGGCTGAACCTACCCTCCAACGAGCCTGTCATCTATGCCGGAGATCTCAACGTGAATTTCTACACGGATGCGCCGTCCAACGCAGCCGATATCTTCGAGGCGCTGGAAGCCGTCGTACCGCCAATAATTGGCGTGTATAACTACACCACGGATGGTCTCGAAAACGATGCGAGAGATGGCAACAGCAAATCGTTCAAGGACTACGTCATCTACAATCAACACCACCTCAATCCAACCACCGCAACGCAGGAGATCTTGCGCCCTCGCGCTTCTGAATCCTTCGAAGTCTGCATGGAAGCATTCTCCCCCTATCCCTCCTACCCACACTCACCGCGATGTCGGAAAAGACAAAACATTACCGATCTCTCCGACCATTTCGCCGTGATCGGTGTTCTTGACTTCGACGACCGGATGTTCAGCACAACTGACCAGGCACCAACCTCTACTGACTCAGAAGCTGGGCGCCTTGTTCAAGACTTGTGCATGGTTTTGGTTGTAATTGCTGGTGTTTTGCTTACTCTTGCTCCTCCATTATTGTGAGTAGAAGGGACTAAACACAGGTTCTTTTCCCCACTTGGCTTCATCATGGTTAACAATAACTCAAGTAAACTTGAAAAAAAAAAATTTCGAATAACAACAACAACAAGCTCTTCCGAATACAATATCATATCTCCAAAGCTCTTTATTTGTTAGTTCGCATCATAGAATTGATGATCTTGGATATGGGTATATGATCATGTGCAAAATTTTTGGAGTGATCTGCGTTGTACAAGATCCGCTTTTCGGTAGATCACTCTTTTCCGTCGAAATATCAACTTTTTGTCACTTTTGCAAAGTTTACGCATTGTTTCTATTCGTTCGTTCTTTATATCGCTTACAAAAATCTGTGATCTCTGTTGCTATAAAATTGCTTACAATAAATTATATATTAGTGTTTGCTTTGTATTTGTATTACTTTTCTGTTTGATGAAAATAAAAAACACAATTGGAAAAAAAAATGAATATGCGAGAAAAAAAGATCTGTGCAGTGCAATCATGAACATGTGAAAATTATTTGCGTCAAAAGTGTGCCTTTGCCCTGTGTGCATGGTGTGTATGCGTGTATCTTCTATTTCATGACTCTCGCTCGAGAAATGTTCACACAGAACTACTGCATTAAAGGATTATTGGTGTCTCTCTCGAAATGGAAAATATATCTTTGTACACGTTCCGTCAGTGATTCATGATTGATTCATTGATTATTCGATAATCATAACGGCTGATAAAAGAGCCTATATATTGCAGTGTTTTACCAAAAGCAACTGGAACAAAAGCAAACAAATTCCTCTCATGACGGACGGGGAAGAACATAAATATCTTGATAAGACATTGATTACTCGCCGACTTTGCTCTCATTAACTACCTGTTAACCGTCAGACGATAAGGATATACGAGACTGAGTCGCCAAGTGCCTGAGCTATTTAAGACGAGTCTGGGATCGGGTTCAAGAAAAGAAAGATACACATTTCGGCGAAAGAAGAGCAAAATGGCCTTCCGCAACTATCATCAACACCATTTGGTTGGATTGCTTTTGATGACCATCTTTGCAGTCATCTCCTGCGTCCAAGGTAAACGATATTGATATACAATGTACTACGTTATTAAGTCTAACTGCACAGTGTATGATAGACAAGTGTGTGAGATAATTGCACAAATTGCAGAAAACCCAGCGTGTGAGGCCAGCCATATCTGATTAAATGAACGTATTGACCATCCATTTGTAATATATCGTAACGACAGACGAAATGCCAGTACAATGCATAGGACTTCAAAATCATAATATCAATAATTTAACAGTTAGAATTGCCCCAAACATGAAAAGACAAAATGAAACGTCAACGGCCTCCTGATCTGAGCTCAGTAACTCGAATAAGTTTCCTTTAGGATATTTGATAGAAAAGGCAAGATTACTCGCACATGTCTTATGTAAAATATCATTCAAGCATAATGTTGTCAGATCATCTTTAATCCCATGTTTTGCATGGTCGTGTCTTGCATCTTGCAGTGAAAAATTCCTTGAAAGGTTTTGTTGAAAAGTATATACCCACACATTTTTAGGGTTCCCTTTAACCACACTGTAGCAGAGTTTTAAATTAAGTCTTGTTAAGAGACAACGTATTTTGTAAGTTGCTTTGTGAGCGTAATGAAAATGGAATCAGTGACACATTGCATGCAATAAACATATTAACTTGACTTCAATGAGTAACTTCAATGACTATCATGGTCGTCACAGCCTTTCACATCTTGTGCATGCTGGTTAACTACGAAATGGGATATTGAATATCAATCAGTATGGGTTACATTTATGTTTGTTTTCTTGCAAACGGATGATTATCATAGCAAGATACAACTAAGACCTAATCATTTGGTGGGGTCCCTGAAGTACCATTATAAAATTATGTCGAATTTTGATAACAATATATATTTTCTCTTTTCATTTCAGGACAAAACTGCGATGTTGACGAGAATACACCAACAGTTTGGCTGGGTAAGCTAGTTAGCGAAGGATCATCTTCACAGCTTTTTTTTCGGGCTTTAGTTTCTCGCCGCAAAAAAAAAAAAAAAGAGATTGTTGTTTAAACCTTACATTAATAGAATTTATGCAGAAAGGGCAGCTCTAACAGCTATCTGTTGGTGGTAACTGTTATTGCATCCTTCTAAAATTTGCGACAAAATAATTATACAAACGCAATAGCATAGCATCGATAGAAGGTGTTTTTGGAATGTATGCTGTAAAGTCGTTTATCTTCTCAATGGTTATGATAAGGTGACATGAATGTCTGTTAAAGTATAGACGTTTTATTGCTATATTTAAAATTTTCGAAGATGTATAGTATTCGTGTGTGCAGACGGACCGTTATTTCATGTGTGTAAAACTCCACACCAAGACGTTCTTACTCACCACAGTTCCGCATTAACTGATGTGATACGATAATTCTTTATTATTGTACGTCATGGATTCGACCTTTCATTAGTCACGTGACGTGATTTCCAGTATGATGCTCGTACGTGTGGAAGCCTTGTCCGTGTTACAAGAAAAAAAAATCAATATAAAACTATGAATACAGTACTTTACAAATAGGGTCTATACTGTCATAGTCATGATAGTAGCGTCTTCTGTCAAAACTTTAAAATGTGCGGAAGTTGAAATGCACACGAGAGGTAGAAAATGTGTGATTACTCATAATGCACATTTCGACTTTACATAAAGAAATTTATAATAGGTGAAAGGTTTGACCGTCTTTATGATATTCCTTCCGGTATAAGATGTGACATTTGGGCGTTCACTGATTATTATTGCTCAAAGAGTTGCGATTAGATAAAAACCGATAGTTTGCGCTGTTCATATTCTGCACTCTAGGAGACGTAGAAGATGACTTTTACTGCAAGGGAAATCTCACCCACTGCTCTCACTTTGGTCTGGACTACGTCTGCGAAGACCCGGACGGTGGCTCACTTGAACCCTGCGAAAACGGAACGAAAGTGATGTGCGCATCTCCAGCAGTACAAATGGCCGATCCTACTCCCGCTACGACCCTGCGAGTCTTGGCGTACAACGTGTACGAGATTCGATATCTCTACTTCCAGAGTGGTCAGCAGGAGCGAACGTGCCGAATCCCTCGACTCGTCTTCACCATGCATCCCGATCTCGACGTCATCGTCTTCAACGAGGTGTTCATGGGAGGTTGCTTCGCGCCTTTCGACGACTCCATCGAAACGAGCACGCTGACCATCCGGGACATGCTGGATCAGTACGGTTTTAATTACTACACTTACACCGTCGCCGAGGGACCTGGTGAACCTTTCCCGCTCCTCGAAAATAGCGGCATCTTTGTGGCGTCCCGATGGCCCATCCTGAAGAATGCATCGAGGGTATTCAACGTGACTGAAACATACGCCGTCACAGCAAAGGGGGTCATGTACACTGAGATAAACAAGACAGTTAACGGAGAAAGTCAAATATATCATGTTTTTGGCACTCATATGCAAGCATTTGGCACAGAAGACGCAGATGAGGTGCGGGTCACTCAGGCAAATATCATCCGGAACTTCATGCTCGAGCAGAACATTCCAACCAGCCAGCCAGTCATTTATGCCGGAGACCTCAATGCAAAGATGAACACAACAAACGGGGACGACGTCATCGAGGCGTTTGACGCAACCGTCCCTCGACTTGTCGGCGACCTCTACGTTACTTATGACCACCAGAACAACGACATGTTCAACGAAAACACAACCGAGAATAGCACGTGGCTTGACTACGTCATGTACAGTTCGTCGCATCTCCAGCCCACGACTGCCACCTTGCAGGTTGTTCGACCCCGGATGGATCCATTGGAGGTGTGCTGGAGAGCCATCTCACCTTTTCCAGCTTATCCAGGAATGGACGCATGCAGAGACACCAGAGTCATCACTGACCTCTCAGACCACTACGCTGTCCTGGGAACGTTTGACTTTGACCATGACGACGTCTTGTTCACGACACCCTTCAACCCTTCACGACACCCTTCAACCCTTCAACCCTTCACTACCGACTCTACAAACGCTCTCCGGTGTCTGGGTGGCTGGTCTGCTGCCGTGTTTGTAATCCTCACAGTGATTTTGCAACAGTGGTAACATTCAGGTTTGAGACTTAGTGCGATGATAATATAGTCAGTGATGCCAATGTTTACAGCAGTCTCATGATTTGACCCTTTTTGCAGACGTATTTGCCACTCATCGCTCAAAATATATTGCTTATGAAATCAGGTCATCATGGCCCTCGCAAATTTCAGTTTCGTCGTTTTGAGAAATAAAGATTATATTTCTCTCTAATTATTGCATTGAATGATTTTAATTTTTGTTATTTTGTTTGTTGTTTCTCCATAACACGTTTACGTGGCATTTTAGCTTTGATGTTTTGACAAACCTCACATCAGACCAAATAGTCTTAGTTACAGATCTACAGAGGTAATTTCATTGACAGCTCTTTTTATGTTTTCTATGAATGTTTACTAAATATGAGTTTACGAATTCACGAATACATGTAAGTTTGAGTAATATACATTGTACGTATGTTTTGTTTGAACGCATTTAAATAAATGCTTCCCAAAGCAGAGTATGTGCACTCCTTCTGTGCGATATCCATGATGACCGTTTTTAAAGTAAATCGTGTAGGTAAATTTGCTACGAGTTAATTGACGTGGTGTTTAAAGTATGGTATCACCATGGAGCTACTTATTTCCATGGCATCACATTTTGCGTTCACTAAACTTGTGCTTCTTCGTACTTAAAGGACAAGTTCACCTTCATAAACATAAGGATTGAGAAAATGCAACAATATTAGTAGAACACATCAGCGAAAGTTTGAGGAAAATTGGACAATCGATGCAAAAGTTATGAATTTTTTAAATTTTTGTGTTGGAACCGCTGGATGAGGAGACTACTACAGCTTGTGAGTCATATGCGTACAACAGTATAAAGAAAATGTAAAAGAAAATTCAACATATTTTCACTTTTTTCGCATAATAAAAGAGCACTTGACTTGCCTCTTTCTAAAGGCAGGGGGAATATTATTACCCATAACATTTGTCGGTAACGAGTCAGGGGAATGTGTACTTTTTTCAAAAGATGGAATTTTGTGAAATTCTCTTTACATTTTCCTTATATTGTTGTACGCATGTGACATCTAAGTTATTCATACACTGCAGTAGTCTTCTCATCCAGCGGGTACTGCACAAAAACTTCAAAAATTCATAACTTTTGAACGGATTGTCAGATTTTCCTCAAACTTCCAATGATGTGTTCTACTAATATTGCTACATTCTCTCAATCCTTATGTTTGTGAAGGTGAACTTGTCCTTTAAAGGAAACCAAAATCCCAACATAAACGTGGATTGAGTGAAGCAGCAATGTTATAGCACAAAACATCAGTGAAAGTTTGAGGTTTGAAAGTTTTAGTTCGGATAAAAAGTTAAAAAATTTTAACGTTTCGGTGCCATCATCGTTGCATCATGCATGAAGAGACTACAGTTCATGACATTATTACAATTTTATACAGAAAATAAAGGAAATTCCACAAAATGTAATTTTCGTGAAAAGTATACATTTCAAATATGTTAAGGTTGGCAATATCCCCCCCCCCCCGCTTTCAGAAAGAGGTATGTATAGGTCAAGTGCTCTTTCTTATGCTACAAAAGTGAATATATGTTGAATTTTCAGTATATTTTCGATATATTGTTGTCATAGCGACGTCATGCACTGTAGTAGCATACTCATCGAGCAATGAGGGCACAACATTTTTAAAGATTCATAACTTTTAAATCGATTGTCCTATTTTCTTCAAACTTTCACTGAGGTGTTCTACTCTTGCTGCTTTCACACAATCCCCACTTATATTAATTGGTTCTGGGTTCCTTTAACCAGCTTTCACCGACGATTTAACTTGAAATGCTGTCATATACCATGTACACAGTATTGATTTATTGCGCTCGCAATCATTACTATGTTGTAATTACATATGTTGTAAACACAATGGATGTAAAAATATTTTTTGATAATTGTATACATTTCCTTAATACGAGTGAAATACGAGTGCAAGTACTCCATGAAACTTTCAGCCGTAAGGCCGTAGGTAGACCCCTACTAGTTTAGGATTAAGTGGGAAAAATTAGTCTCTCACCCCCTTTCAAATTTTTGATTGTGTATATAACTGTTATCAATTTGCAGTTATCTGTTTTCCATTATTTGTTTCAACAATTCATATGATCAAAGATATTGCTTGGAGATTATGTGCAAAATATGCATGGATTCATTGTGCTTTCTTCTACGCATCAATTTTATGAAATGCAATGGGATTTTTTTTTCAATATCTAATTTAGATTATTGTCATGACAAAATCAAACTCGGAAACATGCATTGGCAAACACTTCGACCAAAATCCGTAGACGGTAAAAACGAGAACCCTCGACAATAAACCGGTTGGGATATCACTCCTCTGCTTAATAATCTATTGCTTTCAATAAACCGTGTTTCTCACACTTTGCAAACCTCCTCGCAAGAAAAGGTTAATTGGTACTCCACCAGCAGACTCTCAAGTGGTATATCCACGCAGGTGAAGGGGCTACAAGTGATAAGCAGTCAATATCTGAAGACAACTAACTTGACAGACCAGGCTGCTTGGAGATAATGTTTCACAAATTGGTTACAACCTTCGTACTTCTCTGTGATTAATATTCTAATCACAACGCTCACCAGAAGTTTGTCAACCTTTCCATTCTGTATTTGGTATTTTCTTGGACATGATTTCACTATCTACATGTATTTATGTATATCCTATGATAACTCTTAGTGTCAGTGCGTTATCACGTGCGATCAAAAACAAAAATAAACATGATGGAATTGGCATCAAAAAGTGCATATGATTGGTCCCACTTCACTTATGTCATACCTATTATATATATATATATATCTGCCCGACTAGGTCACCGAAACATAACATAACATACAATTATATTTCTCTTTGTGTCTGGGTATATGTGTGAGCAGATGAAAGCGTATTTTTTCGTGTATCCGTCACATTTATTTCATGTCAGCTTGGCCATACCGGCACTCGCATAGGTTGCAGATATTCTTCTATAGGAGAGAATAAGAAAGATAAAGAGAAAATGGTGTGGGCACAGAGCAAGAAAAATAAAGCGGAATTACAAAAAAAAAAAAATGTGCACACACACACACACACACACACTGTATATATTTATATTATAATCATTCAGCACATTACTCACTGCTAAAGTCCCGGACGGAGTACATTTATGACATTGCATGTAGTGAAAAAGGTTCGCTGCTATGGCCTTATCCTCCATGCAGCTGTAACTTTATGCATAAGACTGAAGAAGAAGAAGAAGAAGAAGAAGAAGAAGAAGGAGAGAATAAAAACAAGATTTCATAAAGATTTACCTCTTTCCATCGTTATTTCCTGTGAAATAGGTAGGGGGAAAGTATTTGGGCTGAACATTCATGCACAAATGATTAAAAATTCATAATTTTGCCGGTGCTTCCAAATTTGACACAAAGTTTAAAAAAAAATCCCCTACAAATCTCTGTTTTCTTGCCGTTGTTCTTTGTAATTGCATTTAATTCGTGCACTTAATCAAGTTAATCTGCCTTTAGAAATCAGCATGGAGGGTCCAAGGTCCTAATTGTTGATTAACAGTTTCAAGTTATCTTGGAAGCATTGCATACACATACTCGGGCGCAGACAACTGGAACAACACACACCAAGAACACGTTCGTTGTCGATTACCAGATCATTTGAAAATATACATTTATTGTGCTCTGAGCAGGATTGTAACATTTCCACGTCCACTGACATCATGATGACGTCACATAACATCCTTCTTTGGGTTTCGTTACTGCTTTGTACTGCAGGAGTAAAAGGTGAGACTATTGTAGCAATCTTCTTTTGATATTAGGATTTCACATAATTCATCGTGCTTACCTTGCACTGCATCGAACAGAACACAGAAGGACAAGATGTCGTCTTTCTCGTCCTACAGTTAGTTAAGTTCATCGTTGTTTATTATTTGGGCACCACTGTAGAGTCCTCATACACTTGCAAAGACATGGCGACAATTAAATGGCGCTCTTCGTGGATATATTTTAAAGACTGTTGAACCTACAACTAATCAAGTAAATATTGTCACTGTTGGTTTAATTCAATTGTTATCGATGTATCAGTCAAAAATTTTATATTGTTTACTCACTTTGAATATTTCAGTAGGCTTATTCATTACAATGTGTCATGACTGTATAAGGGTTCACTATTGTTTTAATTCACACCGTCTTGTTTATAATCATCACTCTCTCTGTTACAAAATGAAATGTACGTCACGGTTTGTTTGTGTTTTATTTTGTCGAAAAATGATAATAAATCTGAATTACTCATCCGTATACTCCCTATACAGATGAGTCCAGCATGGAGAAGTGAGTAAACGTCTAGCTTATCTCCCGTCACGTTATGTTTCTTTTTTTTTTAAATACCAGATATAATGTATTGATAAGATAAAAGGGTCTAAAGTCGAGCAGGGCTAAAGACATCACACCACACCCCACATGAATGTGTTCCATGGCGACACACCTTGAATGTTCAAACTGGGGCACGCAAATGATAGCAACACAAACTTCAAATCGAGACTTGTACAACTAGTGTTTTGTCAAGGAGGGGTACTCGATTAAACCTGATATCATGTGAATAATTTAGGAATAGTAATCAAGCCGAAGAGTACACACTATTTACTTCTTTTTCTTCCAGGTTCCTGTGACGTAGATGACAACACTCCGACTGTTTGGTTAGGTAGGTACATAGCTGGGCGATCCAAGTTGTGTTCTTTATAATAAACCACGCCCATACAGGATAATAGCCATGCATTTGAAGTGAGTGTTGTCAAAGGCCAAGTGATATTCTGCGTGCTGTAAAGCCAATACGCGTGTTAACATGAAGGTGAACATTGATGAACCTCTCAAAACTGAGAAGCTTTGCTTAAACAAACTTGACGCCCATTATATTTGTCATGATAAACGTTCATCGACATGAGCATGACACATCCGTTGACAGAACCTAATATCTAAATCAAATCTTCAAAGCAGTACATTTTATTCACTTAAATCTTTATGGAAAATAAAGATTTTTACCTACACAAGTCTACTTAAACATATCAGGGTTTCTTTTTACCGGGTCAGTCCTCATTTATAAAGGTTACATGGAATCTGTGCTGTTTGAACGATCGTGACCTCAGGGAATTTTGTACATTTTATTACATTTATGTTTATAACCTTTTAAAAGATAAGACTTTATGTTGATCTTCAAGGTGATGAGCTGGATTGTCAAGGGAACTGGACGCACTGTGGACATTTCGGTCTCGACTTCGTTTGTGAGAACGCCACTGGGTCTTGTCCCAATGAGAATGACGTCCTCTGCGCCTCGCCCGAACCAGTGCCACTCAGTGATCCCACTGCAGCTACAACTTTGAAGGTCATAGCTTACAATGTGTGGGAACTGAGATATCTATACTACCAGACGGGACAACGGGAGCGCACCTGCAGGATTCCCCGGGAACTCTTTCGGTTGCATCCTGACGTCGACGTCATCGTGTTTAACGAGGTGTTCATGGGTGGTTGTTTCTCCGTGTACAACGAGAGCATGGAGGAGAGCGAACTCACCATACGAGACATCCTCGATCAATATGGCTTCATTCACTACACAGAGACTGTCGGGAGTCCTCCTCAGCCGCCTCGGAAGCTCGAGAATGGAGGGGTCTTCATCGCCTCTCGTTGGCCCATTCTCAGGGAAGACAGCTTCGTTTATAATGAATCGGTTCCCTTAACGGCAGACGACATATCGGGGAAAGGAGCCGTGTACGTCCAGATCGAGAAGTCTGTAGGAGGAGAGAGCAAGACGTACCACGTTCTCGGTACCCATCTACAAGCTACGCAACGAGCAAATGCTGACGCGGTTCGCGTTGCTCAGGCAACCCAGATGTACGAGTTGATGCGGAAACAGAACATCCCTGCAGGTGAACCTGTAATTTACGCTGGAGATCTCAACGCGAGGAATGGCACCCAGCATGGACATGACGTCATCAGCGCCCTCCACAGTGAGGTCCCCGATATCGTCGGAGAAAGAATCTACACCTACGACGGGGTGGAGAACACTCTGCTTAACTCTACGGGTCAGTCGTGGATAGATTACGTCCTTTACAGCACGTTCCATCTTCAGCCAGTCTACGCCACTCTGGAGGTTGTGCGCCCCATGTCTTCCCAACCCTTCGATGTCTGCATGCTGTCCCTCTCACCCTTTCCCACCTACCCGTTTTCCGAACGCTGCCTTCTGGAGATATCGACCTGGGATCTGGCCGATCACTATGCCGTCCTTGGAGTCTTTGACTTTGAAGAAGTTAGTTCCAGTGCTTCCACCCCTGGTGTTACGGACGTTACAACCGACGCTCCTGACTTCACTACAGACTCCGGTTTTGTCATTTCTTCTGGACATCTACTTATAGCTTTAACATATTTCCTTGCATTGATATCAGTCTAAGAACGTGGACGATAAGGCCTGCTAGCATCTAAGTCTTCTTCAAGACAGCGTATACAACGTCAACGTCAATGCGATATACCGTTAACTAAATCTGCTTTCCAATCTTTACTATCTTTTCATTCTGTACTCGTCCTTTTTCTTAACATTTTTCAAGTTTCGGTGTCCGAAATGATTGGCTTGGTTAGGTTTTATTTCTAATTTTCTCCTCCATGTGAACGGTACGTCACAAATCAATACAAATTGATACAAAGTATGCAAAACAAAAAGTAAAACATAAAAATCAATATAGGAATGGTCAATTTCGTATCAACACTGTGTCCTAAAAACATCAAAATAGCAACATTGATAAAGCATCCTATAATCATACGTGAACAAGGCAGAAATAAATGCAGGGAACGTCATCATAAGCAGAGCTTGGCAAAGATGAGGCCCTATCACATTATTGTAACATTACTTTGCCATTCATGATGATAAGTTATCTAAAGCCCCAGTCACATATAAGCCGGATCACGCCGGATCTGATCACGGGTGATCCGGGGAGAGATCCGTGTAGACGCCTTGGACATCCTTGGACGTCCAGGAGGCCAACACGGCAGTTTTTAGAGATCAAAAACATCCGGCGTCATCCGTAGACTGCCGTGTTGGCAGAGCAATCCGGAATGGTCTGTCTGGCTGTGTTTGTGTATGTGTGTGTGTGTTGTGGAACAGTGCAAGATCAGTGAATTCTAATATGTGTATATGTCATAGGTGACGGTAATATATAATTTTATGTGCATGTGCGGAAGAATATGCAAACAGTTGATTTTTGATAACCATTATGAAAATAAAATGAGGAAGATTTTAATTATGATTCAAGATTGACCTAAACCTGAAGAAAAAAAAATATATATACATATTATATATATATATATATATATATATATATATATATATGTATATATTATATGTATACATATATATATCTTTTTATATATATACACTTGTACATATTGATATATATATATATATATATATATATATATATATATATGTATTTCGAGGAATATAACTGGTGTTAGCTGGGTACATAGTTCGATAACAGATACTTCTTTAGATGTGCTTTAAAGGAAAATAGTGCATGGAACATTCTGCTTTAGTTGAGCAGCGGATAATGTTCCAGACGTCTTGTCAGTATAATGTCTATATTGATTTAGGCTAAAACAGTTTTGAGGTTCACAAGGTGATGATCTGTCGAACTTGATATGTGTGGATATAAGTATGTTGTGCAACAATGAGTTAAGTTTTTTGCGTATCTTTATACTTGTATAGGAATATTATATGCCTGTTTGAAGAATGTGAATACCATATGTGTCTAAGAGATAAGATAAGGGCTCCGCATTATAGTTTTGAGAAGAATAACAATGTATATAGCATTAATAATATGCAAATGACACATTTCTGAAATAATAACGACCGGTTTACTTTAGTATTAACATGCATTTCCTTCAGTAATTTCCCACACAATATTTGAATACTATATAAGACAGAGTGATAAAATTACTTATTGTATAGAATGTCCAGGGTTCATTCACAAATGATTTTATCAAACCTTCGAGAATACAAGCATAACTGATGTTCCTTAATCATACGTTAGGAATCTTTATATACAAGATATAACACGTCGTTCCATTTTAGCTGAAAAAAAATAATTGTACCTAAAATGTAGTATTTGATATGTGATATTTGAGTTGTGGTAATTTCTATAAAAATCTTAAAAATTGGCTTTATTTGAATTCAAGGGCATACTATCAGAATAAGACTAATGATTTAATTCTATTTTTATATTGATTGTGCGAGTGCTTAAAAGGAAAGAAGAAACATAATGGCGTTGTGCAAAGGTGGTAGACGTTGATGGGTATCTGTTTTGTTTTAATTCACATAAAATTTCAAAGCAATTATCTCACCTTGTCTATATATAAATCACATATACGGAAAAGGTAACGAAATAGCGGATGATCAATAAATTGGCAAAGTATATGTGGACGGAAACTTGTTGTTGAAGATTATTCGGAAGTACATAAATGAGATGTATTCAGAGATGGTAAAGTCTAATAACAAAAACAGCACGTAATAGGGCAAAATGGTGGAATACGAGTAAAACCTTGTTTGATTTCAGTGGACCTTCTTAGAGGTGATTAACGTGTTAGTGTTAATGATGACCTTGTTTGTGGACGGAGTGTGCACGGGGTCATCCCACAAGACCCACACCCACGAGTCATATAAACAGCCCACGAGTTGAGATCCATGAGTCATACAGCTCACGAGTCATACAACCCATAAGTTCGACACTATAGGCAAATAAAGCCTATGAATTCGATACCAGGTATCAAAAAACAGCCCATGAGTGCGACAGATACAACACGGGGCTTAATGTGTCGGTCTCGTGGGCCTTGTTAT
The DNA here is from genome assembly GCF_040938485.1 of Diadema antillarum. Lineage (NCBI taxonomy): Eukaryota > Metazoa > Echinodermata > Echinoidea > Diadematoida > Diadematidae > Diadema > Diadema antillarum. Next base: position 906,096 of record NW_027271632.1, read on the forward strand.
AGCTTAGTGTCGAACTCATGGACTGCATGACTCGTGAGCTGTATAACTCATAAGCTGTATGACTCGTGAACTCTTGTATGACTCATGGGTGTCGGTCTCATGACGTGCACCCGTGCGCACACCCCGTGGCTCACACCGCAATCCTCCTCACGAACAAATGACGAACAAAAACCAAACGATCTCACAAAGTTTGATAATTGCGACCATTTCGATGAAGTTAGCTAGCTACACTAGATAAATAGACAGACAGGCAGATAGATAGATAGATATTGATAGAAAAAGAGATATACAGAGAAAGAAGGAAAGACTATTCGTGACTGAAAAGACGGAGACCAAATACAGAAACAACGTGGTTTTAGAAGCTGTGCATTGTGCGGTATAAGATCACGATGAGAAGTAGAAAATGTATGGATAAACAGTATTATCATCAATTACCCGCAAACACTTCAGAACACTCACTCTGCTCTGTGGTACCCTACATACTGTTTCACACCACTTAAAGAAGAAATCCACTCTAAAATTTTATCAGTTTCATAGGAGAGAAAGAAAAACAAATCCATGGCAGCAGAACAGTGCAATTAATGATCAAAATATGATAAGAAAGTTATGACATTCTGAAATTTCAAGTTTTCGTAAAACACTTCTCAATTGACCAGACGCTATATGAATATTCAAATCAGCTGGTTTATGATATTATGCTCTCACAATGAAATCAATCATGGATTAAATGAAACTGATTCATGCTTTCATATTCAAATCACCTTCAACTATATTGCACATTACCCAGCTATTACTCATATCAATGATAATGTTATCTGATATATAGTTTTCAAACTATTAAGGATCAAAAGTGGGATTTTTTTTTTGTAACACCTAGTATCATCTATGTATTTTGTTAAAAATGCTGAAGTCTTCTCTTCCAACGACGGCGGGGTATGGTTTACTCTTGATCCCCAGCTCACCCTATCCTATAAAAACACTCCTCAGTCCCTGATAAATAATATAGGCCTATTGCTGCATTCTCTCAATCTTCGTGGGATCCTTGGTTTATATATCATTCCCCTTTACATGACTAACCTGATCATTAATATCTTGCATTTTTGAATCCTCAGTAATGATAGGTCCTACTGTGCGCTTTTATTTGTTTTCAATTGATCTTCAGTTAGTTTTTTAGGTGTTCACATACATCGTTACTTTTGTATCATGATTTTTATACCTTGATTCTTCGAAATTGGCAGTCAGCAGAACTAACGTCTTAGATGGCTTTCCATAACTTCTAAAGCTTCTCTCCAAAGAAATGTAGCGCGAGTCACAGATGGCTATCCATAGTTTCAAAACACGTCGTGCACGTGTATACGTACGTACATAAACACACGTTTTGAATCTACGCTTCTGTAATTCAGCTACTCGACACCGCACCACTCTAAAAAATTATTCGTGGACTCACGCATAGCAAAGAAAGATGAGTTTTCTGGGGTATAAAGACGTCATTGAAGATGGAGACACCATTATTGTCTTCCTCGGCCACGAGTCCATGATGCCACTGAAAATGGTGCTTGGAAACACCACCCAAACTCGGTATGGAGCTCTGAGGCATTCCGAGCTCATTGGCAAGCGGTATGGATCAAAAGTATCCACATTAGGTGGCAAAGGCTGGGTCTACGTGCTCCACCCAACACCAGAACTGTGGACAGTCAATCTTCCACATCGAACGCAGGTGCTTTATTTTCCAGATATTAGCTTACTTACCTTCGAACTGGAATTAAAGCCGGGAAGCATCGTTGTGGAAGCTGGTAAGATTCTTGTAGTCCCGTATATGTATTTTTGAGTTTGCCTTAAGAAAGCTGGGAGGCCACGCCACGGAGGGGGAGTTGCGTTTGATTCTGTACGGTAATGTAGCTATCAGTATCAATCAGCACTGCGAATAGATGTGTTATGAGTAGATGAATAAAGTGCACAATTGCCAAATAATGCCCTCGTTAGCAATGCAATCACTGTAATCAGTGCAGTATAATTAGGAAAGGGGTGGTTTAATAATATCTTGGTTTGATATTGATAGACATCTTTTCCCCTTTTTCTGCACACAGAAAACAAAACAAGTTTATGACTTGTGCAGATGCCATCATGGCCATTATATGACGGCGTGTGATCTATCTTACAGAATCTAGATGAAGATCCTACTTGTAAATATATTTTTGTTTGTTTAGCAATCCCGGCTCACAGATGCAGTGATTCATCTCTTTCTATGAGATAATTTGCAAAGAGCATAATTTTGCTCTCTTCAACAAGTCCCTGACAGTGATTTCTCCTCTTTTCATTTTCTTTTGATCAGTCAACCTTGCCTTACTTCAGTTTATCTTGCTTTCATACAAAATGCTTTCTCTTATTTTCATCTTCTCAGAGGATTCTTCTCACCAAGATTTTTATTCTGTGACATGTTTTCATGTTTTGATAAATTTGAGTTCTCTTCCCTACTACTTTTTCATTTCCTCTTCCTCTTCTTGCATATTCCTTTCTGTCCCTGCCACCCTCTGTTGCTGCCAACAGGAACTGGCAGTGGCTCTGTGTCACATTCCATCGCAAGGACCATAGCACCCTCAGGTCACCTGTACACATTTGAGTTCCATGAGCAGCGTGCTGAGAAAGCCTCAGAAGAATTTGTGGAGCACAACCTCTCGGACATTGTGACTGTGACTCACCGTGACGTCAGTTCGGTAAGAATTCTTTTACTGTATATTGTAGACCTGGAAGTTCCTGGAATGGTTGAAACTTCAACTCGTTGAAGTTGCTTAGCCAAATTTAGCGATTTGCATGGAAAGTTTGAGATGTTCAATTTTATGGAGATGCATACATCAGTGGCATTGTCAACAAGCAATTTTATTGTTTGTCAGTGCATTTTACCTGAATGAAGAAATAATTACAATTTTCACAGTGAAACATTTCATGTTTAAGATAACTGCTTGTTGTTGGCATCACTGCATTTATGTTTATTTATGTGTGTGAGTTGTTTCTGTGTCTTTTTATCCCAGTTGTCACTTTTAAGACTGTATTTTATATGTATAGCCTTTTTTATTGTACTATATAAATACTTGATACTATTCGTTTGATTCTGAGCAATATGTGATTTTCATTTGGATGTCGTTAACCTATGATCATTTAAAGCCACAGTACTTGGTGTGGAAGTTGAATATGAATGCAATAGGTTACCATGTGAATAATTCCATTAGATTTAAAATCATTGTTCTGATGAATGTTCTTGGAAGTCTAAGTCTCCATGCTATAGGTACTGGAAAAATTATGAAGGATAGCGTGGTTGTCATGCATTCATGTGCTCACCACTTGTTCTGACTTCCCTTCACAGGACGGTTTCCTGCTAGATGTGGACTACAAGGCTGATGCTGTCTTTCTGGATCTTCCCTCACCATGGAACGTCATACCACATGCCAAGAAAGTTCTGAAGACACGTGGTGAATACCTCTTTGTAAAGTAATATAGGAGGGCTATCCAGGTTGCATGGAGTATGTGTCTCCTCTTGTAGCATTAGAGGAGCAGAAAATCATCAAGGTTGATAGATAGTAGCAACCCATGTGTGCAATATATAAGTGTATATGTACAGTGGATTTCAGTGGTTTTATTATTGTGAGTTTGTGAGCTGATTGATATTTGCAAAATAACAACTCACTAAAATATTGTTTTGGGTAACACAAATGTGTTGTATATATCTTTTTCACAGTGGGATATCACTTAATTTTTCTTCTGAAAAGAGATAATACTCATAGAATGTCTCATTCAGTCACTGTTGTTATCTCTGGCAAATTCACCCACACCCAAAAGTTTCTTACAAGTCCCCATTTGAGAAATACACTGTATTATAAACTTGCAAAATGTATACAATTTAACGCATATGGTACAGATTTCTTTCTTGGATGGCATTCACAATCAAAACAGAAGATGTCACATTGCAAAAGGGTTTAGTGTTCCCTGGATTTCTGATGATATAAGATGACTTGGTCAGGGAGTAATACTGCTCATGAAGTTTGAAAAGATGTTGTACATATTTCACATATCTGCTCAAGTGCCAAAGTGCTCTTGGAATAAGATTATGGTCCTTTTGAATGTTGCTGTAAACATGATTGGAATTTTCAGTTCTGATTATGATTGCCAGAATAACTGCTATTTTGAACTGCATTGTCTATCAAAAAGGAAGAAATACAGTATATGCTTCCATTGCTTGTAAGATTACAGTGATTGTTGTCTAGATTTTGTTTGCAGAATTGTTTCTCAGTCATGCATTGTTTTCACCCAGACACACATCAAAATCTTGTTGTGATATATCTAAAAATGGTATGATTGCTTGATATTAGATTGTTATTGTATTGGATGTATGGAAGTCATATTTATTGTGTTTCAATATTATATTTTCAGGTGGGAGGATATGCTCATTTTCTCCTTGCATTGAACAAGTTCAGAGAGCCTGTGTGGAATTGGATGCCCTTGGGTTCACCGACATCAAGACTGTGGAGTGCCTAATCCGTAACTATGATGTGAAGACGATAAATCTGCCCCTCCCAAACATTGGAGAGCCAAGGAGTTTGGAGGAGGATTCTAAGAGTAGCCATACGGGCTCTGGGGAACCAGCTGAGAAACAAGCAAGGACAGAGGATAATGGTACAAAGGTTCCTAAGGTGGACAGTGGCAGTGATGATACGAGTGAAGGGTCAAAGGAGATGAGGAGAAAGGGCAAAGGTCAAGTGGAGGATGGTGGCAAGGAGTCAAATTATACCAGGAAGTGTGCTGTCCCACAGAGAGAAATGCCAGGGCACACCGGATTTCTGACATTTGCCTCGTTGTACACATAGCATGGTGGTAACATGAATGCAGGAATGATGGGAAGACTGCCGAGGAATATATTGTAGCAATCCAGATATGACCTCTCAACATGGCTCAGTCATGTTCCTCTACTACTCAATCACAGCTACAAACATGTTGCTCAATTCAACTGCAAATTGTGATTTTTGTTCACTGGAAACTTGGGTCATAGAATGTTTCATCGACATACAGAAGATCTTATGTGTTACAGTAATATACACTAACTTTTGTTCTTGAAACACACTGAGAAATTGATATATTTTTGGACAGATAAAGGAGTAACACCACAAGCCTTCTTAATGCAAGTCTACTTTGGTAATTCCTGTGATGAAATATGGACAGTGAGGTATTGCTGTGGGTGCTAGTATGATTTTGTGCTAAACTGCATCAAAGTTTCTACACTCGGTCTCCTCTCATTCAAATCATGACAGTACATCCCACTGTCCAATCCTCCCAAAAGTGGCAAAACATCTTTTTACATGGCTGATGATGAGATGACGGTTGTCTTGCAGTCAATCACTCTCTTGTAAGTGAGTGCTGTCAGGCCAAAGACACTATAAGAATCATGATATCTATGTCAAACGTGAGACGTCCTGCGTGCCTTAGCTACAACTGGACAATGAAATATACATACAGTGTACACGATTGTATATGCCTTGATCTTCAGGCAGCATACATATGTATGCAAGCCCAACACAGGATGTGAGATATTTTTAGGCTTTGTCAGAGCCTGTTAAACAATACTAAGACATTTTTTTTTTTCAATTCATACAGTGTGCAGGGAAAACTGTTCATGCATTCATGGTCATACACGGTAATACTCAATGTCCTCACTTTCTCCTTTTTCTCTCACTTTCATTCTCTCCATTTTCTGTGTCTTTATGATTCCCAGTGATCAAGTGGACGTCAGACACCTAAAATGTATTCCAGTTGTGAGTGAAGCCAATATCATGTTATTCTTGATTGCAAAGTTTAGGGGAAAATCTTATTGAACTACGTGTATCTGTTTTGTGTGCAAACACAGTCCTGGCCAAGTTGTGTGTGTTTATTTTGTCTGTAATATGACATAAAAAGTTTCAATAGTCTACTGGTACACACAAAATGATGACTTGAGAGGAGAGGGCATTTTTATGCCTCCGCCACGAAGTGGTGCCGGAGGCAGTATGTTTTCGGGTTGTCCGTCCGTCTGTCCTTCCGTCCGTCTGTAATGAATTTTGTGGACAAGGTAACTATCAAAACCTGTTGAGGTATCCTAATGAAACTTGGCATGTATGTGTGTTAAGGGTGAAGTTGTGCCTATCAACTTTTGGGTGCACATGCTCAAGGTCAAAGGTCAAAAGGTCAAGGTCAAATACATAAAATTTCACTATTTCCACCATATCTATGCAATGCCTGAAGATATTTCCTTGAAGCTTATTGTATACGTGTATTACCCAATTAAAATTCTCTGGTGAAAGTTTGGGTCATGAGGTCAAAGGTTAAAGGTCAAAAGGTCAAGTAAAACTATTAACACTTTTTTTTTCTCTGTACCTTGGAAAATTGTTCAAGGTATCTTCATGGAACATAGTATATACACGTACTGACTGGCAGTGATTATCTAGAGAATGTAGGGTTTATGGGGTCAAAGGTCAGGGGTCAAAGGTCAAGTGCAACACTTCAAAATTTTACTATTTTTCTCATGTTTATGCAATGCCAGCAGGATTATTTTTTTTTTTTACACTTGGTGTATGCATGTGTAACCTAATAGAAATTCTCTGGAAAGTTTTTTTTTTCTTTTTCTTTTTTTTTGCCTCGAAGGTCGAAGGTCAAAGGTCGAAGATCAAGTGAAAGTGCTGAACTAACTTTTTCCTCCATATCTCGGAAGTGGCTCAAGTTATCTTGAAACTTACTACAAATTCATGCATGTTCTACCTGAAAGTGATTATCTTATGAATTTTAGGGTCAAAGGCCAGATGAAAATGGTAACAATTTACTATTCAATACAGAAATTGCACTTTTTCTCCATACCTTGAAAATTACTCAATACATAAATGTATGAATGGGTCAAAGTCAAGTTAAAGTCCTTAAATCCCCAAATACACACTCTCCTATTCATCCAATTAAACCTAGGTCAAGGAAGGTGAACATTCAACACATTTGTGACAAACTTGTCATTTTTTGCCAATTTTGTGAAAATGTAATCACACATTGTCCACATGTACTATCTAGACCTATTAGGAGAATCATGCAACATTTCTAGTTTAGAAACTGACTTTCACTCACATAGCTTGTCCATTTCTTATGCTAAAGAATGATATGAATTGCAGTCATTTTGTATTCTTTGCATGCTTGCAGTGATTACTGAAAATGCATTTCCAGAATTTAATGTAGACACAGCCCTACAGGGTGTTTTTGCAACCTGCCTAGTGGCTGCTGCAGCTACAATGTACTCATAATTGGCTGTCCCCAGATCCAGTTTTATACTGCACACATGTCATGATCACCAGATAACTCTTTACCTAAGTTTGATTAAATACAGAGCAATACAAGCCAGAAGGCTGACAGATTAAAAAAGAAAGAAAGAAAATGAAGTGGAATACAAAGTCGAGGATGAAAACTTAACCCCATCTGATGTGATATATGAATACACGCTTGCTTGCTTACAAATTTTATTATGAACATGACATTCCAAAGTTGTACAAATGGCAAATTTCAAGGTTTCATACAGTCACGATTTAATAGTGAGATACACTGTACATGTATATAAACAAGCATTTGCCTGTGCAGCTCCCAAACTATGGAATGACTTACTATTGGAAGTAAAACACAGCAACAAAACCTTAAAGGGTGTGTACAGTTCTGGTCGAGGTGAAGATGTAGCTTCAAACGTTTTGCGAGATATTCAGAAACCACTCTATGAGATGTCAAAGAGCATGCAGTTCTAAGGGGTATCAAAAGTTTATTCGATGAAAATCGGTTTTGAAATGGCTGAGATATCCAAAAACAAGGTGAAACAAAGAGATCCTAATAAAGTTGTGGCATGTCGCCTTTTATTATTAGAACTTTTTTTGATATCTCGGCCATTTGAAAACCAATTTTCATCAAATAAACCTTGAATCCTTCTTAAACTTACATGCTCTTTCATATTTCATAAGAGGCTTTTCATTATCTCACTTAGGAATGTTCAAAACATGAATCCTATTAGTTATCTCAACCAGTACTGTACAGTCCCTCTAACTGTTGCCATTTTTAAATCAAGACTCGAGACACATTTTGTTTTTCGCCTAACTGTGCATTATTGTCAAGCATATCAGAAACTTTTGCAGTGCAAAAGAATATATGTACATGGGTTTCGCAGCTTATAAATTGAAATTTTTGTTATTATTATTATTATCATTATTATTGTTACTGTTATATTATTATTATATGGCTACCAATACTCTTTAAGATTACCACATGTATGTTGTGGTCATCACATATGCATTTTGTCTTGAACTTTACTCAAAGCAAGTGTGAATTCATGATTTTAGCAGTTTGATGTCCTAATTTCATTTGCCATTCCTTGAACTGACCCTTTGCCAGACCTTGTACAGTTTGAAGAGTTTTTGACACATCATGCTAGCCTCTGACATGATAGATGTATTTGGGTGTTTTTTTAATCCCCAATCAAGAATGTGAAATTTCATTTCTCATTTAAACTACACGTATGTGACTGACACACATCTCTTGGAATAAAGTGATATAAACTTTAAGAAGATATTTATTCAAACTTGACTGGAATATCCGTTCCTGCCATCTGCTGTTGATACCACCTGTCAAATGTTTCATTCTGAGCCACAGTGAAGCGTTCTTTCCATGCCCCAGCGATTCCTGTAAGAAAATCAATTCACAATGGAGAATTGATATGCATGCAGGCTAAATTGACTCAACTGCTCAAATGATGATATAGCAAAAAACTGACAGCTCTGAAAATTGCTACAATCGCATTAGCCCTATTTCCCAAAGGTGAAAGATTTAGAAAGATTTAGGCGACGAATTTCTCAGTTTAAACCACAAGACGATTTCCCGAATGGGGTAGATGAAAAAAACCACGGTCTAAATCTAGACCATTTTTTATAATTCTCGCATTGTGTCTACTGTATGGTTACATAAGTAATTGAAGCAAACCTTTGGAAAGAAACTGCTGGTGCGTTGCCATACGTCCACCATTTTTTTCAGATTCTCTCCGGTACGTTTTCTTCATAGCCAGGATGGAACTATTCTCGACCACGCGTTGCAAAGACTCTTCCGACAGAGGGCGTCCGATGTGGCTCGCAATGTGTTTGATGTGTTTAATGGGATCCTGATTGTTTGGATGTTAACATGAGAGAACGAGAGAGAAGAAATGTAAGCAAACGGCGCGTTCTAATCATTGTGGATTAAAGGGACTGAGCAGTTACGACGAGGACACGTTTTAATGATTTCAATTTTAAACGTTATATTGTATTACATTTCTGATAGTCCATAGCAGATTTCGTGGGGACACCAAATAGTTTTTATACACTGTTTGCGTGAGGGGTGAAACATCTACTGAATGATTCATGATTCGAACAGAATTATTCAGTTCACTTTACTGATAGTAAAAAAAGCCCTAGAAATATATACAGTGTAAAATGTGACGGCAGTTCACAGAGAAAGCCAAGTGTTTGAGTCAAATGTTAGTACAAATTCGTACAGTAGGCCTACATGCAATTTCTCATACCGATAATAGGTCCTCGTAGAACAAAAACAGCATATTTTGTTCGTCACGAATCTCCCAGAATTCCTTAACGTGTTCCGGCCAGGGACCCCACGCCATTCCTGTCACAAGAATGGGGAAGATGTGAACGAAGAATATCGCGAAGTTACTTGAATCTTGATATTGCGCATCAAAGATTTGCAGCAGATTGCAATTATTTCAACATGGGTAGTATAGTACCCCTGTGAGGAATATGATGGAACAAGAAATGACGATCTGTATTGGTGGAAGTTGTTACTATGATACCGTCTGTCTAGACAATCCTTTTTGAAATTTCTTTTACCGTCTCTTCACCAATGATCACATAGAATTATACGTAAAAAGGTATTAATAACAGTGAGAGATGGGGGGTGGGGGCGGTAGAGGGGATTCCAGGTGTCAAGACGTTACAAGATGTATGATCGAAAAATTACAATCACTTGTAAATTACGCATGCCCAGCAGTTGCACGCACAAAGGCGATTTAATTTAAAATAAACGTAGTAATTCCAAAATGCCATAACTCACAAACTTTGAGAGACCTTGTACATTAATTGTGTTATTTCAATCATTTTCTTCAAAAACCTAGCGTAACTGCCGCGTTTTGTAGAGAAGATCAGCACACGAGATTGTTTTCGCTGCCCTAAAAATGATGATCATATTAAAATCCCAACGCCTCATACACCAGGAAAATGCACCTACCTCCTTCAAGGAATACGCGGAAATTTTCTTCCCAACTTATCGGAAGAGATTTATTGTTGAGTGTCACCATGTTGAACCAGGAGGATGTTACATCTTTTGGGTTTCTGGCAACATAAATGACCTAGGATATGACAACATAAAAGAAACAATTTGATACATATGTATTCATGACCAATCCGTGGCTGTACAAGCGACGATAGTGATACCGATGTATGTAGCAAATTAAAATGGTTTAGTCTTGGTTCAAGGAGATGACCCTTTCTTTCTTCTTCATTTCTGATATGAAATAGTGAACAAAATATTTTTTTTTTAAAAGAAAAGAAACTGCGTTCATACGCTTGACAAAAGCGAATATACATGTATAATCAGTTTAGAAGTATAAAAATCTCCCTCAATGGCATAGAAATACTCGTAAGTGAAACTCCGAGAAAGCAAAAACCGTTGGTTACTGAACATTCATTTTGCATTTGAAAATCAGAAATATCGTAATATATTTAAACTCGAGCTGTTTTGATGTTACCATGGACCTAATATACATGGACTGTTCACGGCAGTCTTTCTTTGATGTAATGATCGTCATCGCCACACGATTATGTATGTGCATCTTAATGAGTACATTCAGGTGTCTGGACAATAACGATTGTGTGATCATGTATTGTATCATCACTAACAAAAGAATCGTTTCCCTCATTTCAGTCTTGTTTCGCTGACGTGCCTTTTTCAGACGGAAATGTCTGTGAATAAATACAGATGATGAGGAGCAGCAAAACCTGAGAACATGACAAATTTTGTGTCAAAAGATGAGTAAGTTGCTGATTCGCACATTTTCGCACACGCATAAGACCTTGCCTCATGGCAAGATATACCTGTTCTCTACCATTACCATCCCTTTTGCTCTGGAATAAGCTGCGGAAAAGGGAAATGTTGAGATCTCAAATGACTATCTTTCTGCCAGAATGTTAGCTTTCTTTTAAAAACTGCCTGCTTCTCCCAAGCGAAATTGTTTGACGCATGATTTCCTAACATACACCACAACTGCACATTCACTTTACTTAATTTTTGTGAGTTATTTTGTTCTGCGCATACATGTAGTTTTAGATTTCTCGAATCTTCGTCTTGTTCTTCTCCCGGCTTGCTGGCGGTGACGATCATGTGGATCAAAGCAGTGAAGCGTATTAAAAATGTCTTTGTGGCGCTTTTGAGATGTACAGGTGCATGAATAATTTAACGATACGATGAATGTCCTTGTATATTAGGTCCTTGATGTTACGAAAGCCCTGGTATAAAGCTCTTAATAGCTTTGGGTTTATTGGAAAGCAATCTATATACATCTATTTGAAAACGAACAAACAAAGAAACAAACTTGTGAAACAAAGCGTCCGATGAGGTGAACATTTCCAGCGTCAATGACCTCATTCTGCCAAGTTTCCATTTTTCTCGTGAAAGGGCAATGAATGACTACATGTATATATAAACCTTGGCTTTCTTCAGCATTATATCTTGAGGAAAGCGATCCCGTCTGAGATGGCTTAAGATAGTTCTCGGTGAGGGCGCTTTACGAATGATGTCGATGAACGGCGTCAACTTTGGAGGATTTTGTTCCTCTTCTTCTCTGGTTTTCGGTAGCTTCTCATCCATGTCGATCATCTCAATGGCCGAGGATAGCAGCGAACGGTCGACCTTCTCCGAGTAGCCGTTGCTGAGTATGAGACCTACAATCTCCGACATCCAGTGGGTTCCTGAAAACGATAGACATGGGAAAAAGGTTGTACGTTGTCGAATCATCGTATTTACAAATAAGGAAAAGAACCATGCAGCCATCGCTTTTTCTGAAGATGGGGAATTCTCAATTGTGTCAATGCTCGTGCCATTATTCTTCTCTTAAATCCAAACGCCGTAGATAAGTGCCCATAGTAATTCCCTCAACTAGCCCGTGAGGGTCTGGATAAGAGTCTCTTTAACCTATATATTGAAGGGAATTTTTCATCTCTTCATTATGCAATCAGAACCTCTGGTCTGAAATTTGAAGACCCACCTTTTTCTTTGAAGTTCGATATAAGATTAGGAAAGTTCAGTAATTTGCAAACTCACGCAAAAATTAAAGAATTCATTTGTATTTTATTTAAAACTGTACTTTATGTGTTTGTTAATTACATTTCTGGCAACTCATTATCCCGTGTGACACATGCCGTTATTACGTGTATTGTTCTATCACCACTCCATTCACTGCCGTTTATTTCGACATTACTGGTGAGCGCTATGTTATACGCGTGGATCGTGACATGGGGTATAGATAACTACGATTTACCAGTATTTTGTCTTTTTTATTGTCTATGTGTGTTCTCTATATCCATCCTTTCTCTATATCATTTTCTTTTCTATCTTGAACTTTGAGTTATTGTGCTGTGTTCATGAGTACTGTAATATTGTATGCAATGGTTGCAGAATAACAACTACGGGCTGACCAAGTTCTCTTAATCACCGCGTTTAGATAAAATTGGAATGAAGTTAATTCATACAAAAAATCTTTGTCTCTACAGGAAATGTTTGTTTCTCTGAAAAGAAAAACACATTTTAACAAGATTTTTTTTAAAATGAAAACTCGTTCCCCGACTGTGTAAAGAATAAATATTAAAAAAAATCACATGGGTCTTGAATTATACGAGTGCATTTTGTGGAGCTAATAATCTCTGGAAAAAAAACCAACAACAACAACAACAACCTGGAAACCATTGTTTGTCTTTTGTTTTTTTTTTACATGTTGTTAGTTTATTAACAGCATGAAAGGTAAACCTATATAGCTGAGCGACATGATAACCACTTCTGCAGCGGAAACGTCAGAGCTATAATAGCCTATATCAAATACTGTTTGGTTCCCATCAGATAGATAATTATCTGTGTTGCCAAATTGCAGGGCTAATGTACATCACGGCAGTTTATTTTGATACCGAACAACAAAACACATTTATTTACATCCCGTTTTTATCCTCAGAAAAATAATCAACTGGTGTATGGGACCTAAACTGTACACGTGATAAAATGGAAAAAAAATACCGTCCTTACCTGATTTTGGGAAAGTGATAATGAAAACATCGTCAGGACGTACTTCCAATGATTTTGTGCCCTCGATGCTAGAATCTAGACATATGTTTGGATATACGATTCCTTGGTAGTTGTGTCTGTAGGACGTTGATGGACCTTCCTTGACGTCAGCCATCGCATAAACTGAGAAAAGAAATGGCAAAATTAAATCGATAGGCATACAAAATGATAAACAGTACTTACACATTTCAATTGTCGATCAAAAGATTGACTAAGACAGCGCCATGATTTGTTGCTTTACATGCAGTAGAATAACTCGCATCTACGCACAGACTCACACATGAAATATATCAGTATATCAATATCATTACAGGTAAAAACATGTAATACACCTACAACGAAATACACCTACATTATATCCATACACCCCTTACACCCTTGCAGTCATACTGATTACACATGCCGAAATGCTGAAATATGCATAGCGTTTTATAAAACTGTAATGACGGAAGCAGTAATGTTTAGAATATCGTCAAACTTAGCCGCGAATATGATAATAGCGTTCTCTGTCAACAGCTACAGGGATTGCGTCAAACTAAGTGCTTCATAGTTACACTGTACAGTGTATCAACCGTCTATTAACACCGGCTGGGATGGTCTGCAGAAAAAAAAATGGCTATATTATGCAAGAGTATCAAACACGACGCAAAGTCATCGAACTGATAGATCAACAAGTAACAAACCTCCCTAGCTGTCAGCTGCTCTGCGATGAGTACTTTGTCAAACTGGGAGCAGCGATTCCACAAAACTGATGAATGTCAACTTGAATGTGTGGATACATTTACAAGCCTTCTCCATGAACGAAGTTAGTACTGTACAGAATGAACGTTATGTACATCATAAATGTTAGCGCCTATCACAGACTGGCGATCTGCATTCAAAGAACACAGAACACGTTTCAGCTCTGACAGTGCAAACAGTCAATCATTGTAAATTCTTGAGTAAATACTTTGGATGATTGCCCCCATCTACTCCTTTGCATAAATCAACATTATATGGCGTGAGATAGAATTGAAGATTTGTTTCGGGGATTAACCCTAACCCTAACCCTAACCCAAACCCTAACCCTAACCCTAACCCTAACCCTAACCCTAACCCTAACCCTAACCCCTAACCCTAACCCTAACCCTAACCCTAACCCTAACCCAACCCTAACCCTAACCCAAACCCTAACCCTAACCCTAACCCTAACCCTAACCCTAACCCTAACCTAACCCTAACCCTAACCCTAACCCTAACCCTAACCCTAACCCTAACCCTAACCCTAACCCCCTAACCCTAACCCTAACCCTAACCCTAACCCTAACCCTAACCCTAGCCCTTTCAAATATTGTACAAATAGTATATATCGAAAAATTCAAAGTAACCTGGAGCAAAGACTAATTACACTTACACTTTCAAACTTCCATATCTCGGACCCTCCACCGCATTTAACATTTTATTAAAGTATGAATTCTTAACTATAATTAGTTTTTCTTCCAGACGCTTTTGCATTTTTTATGTACAAAACAAATGGTAACTTTAAAAACGGCTGGACCAAAAACTACTGGGAGTTAAGATCTGAAATTTTGAATTATGTTAGTCTCGATGAGACCTATCGACACTATTAATTTCAACTCTTAACTATATACTTCATATACTGCGGAATACCGTAACTCTAACCCTAACCCTAACCCTAACCCTAACCCTAACCCTAACCCTAACCCTAACCCTAACCCTAACCCTAACCCTAACCCTAACCCTAACCCTAACCCTAACCCTACGGCCGTAATCTGGCAGAACTGCGTATCTCCTTTAACACATTACGCCAGAAATTGGGTTTAAAGATTCAATGTTACACCTTTCTAAACTGAGATACGATGAGTTGCATTTTTCCTCTTTTCTCGGTCATAATTGGTCTAAAGAATTTATTTCCAGCAAAAAAATGACAATCTGACCTTTTTAAGTAGTAAAAATTACCAATTTAAAAAACTTACGCAGTTCTGCCAGATTAATCGTCGCCAAATTTTTGCGATCGTAATCTGGCAGAACTGCGTATCTCTGGTCACGTGCCCGGGTTGATCAGCCAGAACTGCGTAAGTTTTTGGCCATGCGGGGGGTTTTTCAGGCAGAACTGCGTATCTCTAGGAGATACGCAGTTCTGCCTGATAAGCACGTGTTTCATCAGGCAGAACTACGTATCTCTTTTTGTCGTCAACCACGTGCTTATCAGCCAGAACTGCGTATCTCCTAGAGATACGCAGTTCTGGCTGATAAACACGTGGTTTATCAACCAAAACTACGTATCTCGGTCTATTTTCTGCGGGTTGTCTATCGTATTTTACCATCCACCCTCTTACTATTCAGCGGATGCAGTGTCAAAACAATGAATATTTTAGATCGAGTACAATTTTTTTGAAATATTTGTATTGTATAAAGTCATCATTATTGATTCACATTTAATTTCATTTTATCCATTCATTTGTATATGGAAAATAACTTGCTTTCCCCAAATGTTGTCAGTCTGTGTTCATGTTTCAGTATTATTTAGCGGCACAAGAAGTACTGCTACATCAAAAGCCTGGCTGCTGCTTGGGTTATTGTCGATCTCATGAAGCATTGCATTTGGACTAAGAATAATATTAGACTAGGTTCTAGATGTTAAGCTATATTGTTCATCAAGACTATAGGTACTACACTGTAGACCGTCGTCTATTCAGGCCTAACGATACACTAGACATCTAGAGACTAGTACTAGTAGAGCGGTACGTAGGAATCTGCATACGATAGGCCTACTGATCTCATCATTATCCTAGTATTCCTACTCTATGCCCAAAGTAAGAGTAAGCCTAGACCCTTTTGGCTGAAGGCCTAAACTCTATTTAAACTAAAGAATACTAGGAGCTAGGCCTGACTAAAAGTTTATTTACAGCTTTATTAGAAAATAAAAAAATAGACCCTAGTTCTCGTTTGTGTCGACTCCTAGTCCTACTGTAGGCCTTATTGTCACTACAGTACT